>NC_136794.1:13693764-14158764 GCF_951216825.1 Electrona antarctica | reverse complement strand
ACTGGTTCTGTTTAAGATTCTTGGAACCTTGGTGCTTTCACAGAAGAAATGGCAGACATTTTTGGGTTCCAGTTCTGAACCAACTTTTAGGGTTCTGAACCAATTCATTTGCAGTGGAAACACCACAACTGGTTCAATATTAGGCAGGAAAAAAATAACTGAACCGGTTCAACTCCGGTGGAAAAGGGGCCCCGAGTGTATTCGCTGATCGTGTTGTGTTGTTGTAGTAGCTTCTGTTGTAGCTTATTTTCTTTAATCAAATATGCCATGTCAGAGATTACACACATAGTAAAACTAAACAATGTTTTCATGACAACTTTAAACATAATTGCACAACAGCATATTCATATTATGTCATTATTTGCTCCAAATCAGTTTTAATGTATGGATTGGAAACTCATGAAAGCAGAATTTAGCACCGGAAATGGTGCTAAACAACTAGCTCCACTGTTCAGAGATCCCTTTCACACAAATGTTCACCCATGGGACATCAGAGCAATAACTATCCCCGGAGACAACTGTAATAATGTTTTCAGACAACAAAAGCTAGTTGGAACGCTTGCCACTTGCCCTCTCAAAACTGAAACGCTTTGGAAGCGAACAAATATAACTTTCACAGCCACCCTCTGTTTGTGGTGTTGAGCCAATTAAAAAAAAGCCAAAATTCACCTCTAACCAATTGGTGTGCTGTGCAATATGCAAGTCCTTGAAAAGGGCTTTCAATTTCATACTGTAGCTGCTACTTCCAGTAATTGATTCATCATTTATTTATTTCTGGTGAGAAGCTGGTCATTAGCAATGAATGTCTGGGTCATTTTGTCAACCATAAATGAGCCCAAGTTAGATTTTGATAACTGTGTTTTTGCCCTGAAAAGCACCTAGAATGCATAACTAATGGAATTTCTGTTACAAACAGACACTGATCAAACACACACACACACACACACACACACACACACACACACACACACACACACACACACACACACACACACACACACACACACTCTTGTGGGTTCTACATCTAAGATAGCTTAAGAGTTTTACTTATGCTGGGGATGGTTGTGGGTGGTTCTCATGTTCTGGAATGTCATTATTTACTCCTCTTATCTGTTCCAGAATCCATTACGAGGCGGGTGATGGCCAGACGGAAGGAGGGATCAATGACCAAGGAATCAACAGCATTCTGACACCATTACAATGGAACACTTGAGTGTTCATTTAACTCTGAGAGTTGCACATGGATAGATTTACCCTGGGGATTTTACAATGTACAAGGTTCCATCTGAGTTTATTGAAGGAAGTAGTTTTGAGATGTTTTGCTAAACAAAAATATTACCTTTTGACATTTTGATTTGAACTTCTTCAAGCTCTTACCTAACCAGTTCATAAATCAAACTTCAAGCACATATACAAACGTGATTGTAATGGTAGATTGCTTAGGAAAATATATATAAAACATCACTCCTTACCAATATTTCTGAAGAAATCTTACAATACCAAGGCAGTGGATCACAATTTCCTTCCAGATCTGTCTGATGTACAGCACATGACACCGATTGCTATTCATGGACTCTGTGTTCTGTGCATTAACTTAATTGGTAGCTTTCTGTTATTCTGTTATAGTGTCATAGTGTTATTAATGATCTGCATGCAAACAGCCTATGTCAAACTGGAGAAATGATAATGGCACCTCTCTATGAATGCTTTCACTTCAAAAACCCATGTATTATCTGGGTAGAATTGTGACCTGTTGTGCATTGCTCAGTATTAAAAAAACTAAACAAAAAAACAAAACAAAAATAAATATGTCTGATTACAATATCTAACACAGTGGTTCTCAACTGGAGGGTCATGACCTAAAAGTGGCTCACTACTAGACATCCACATGGGGTCACAGCACAGCTTAGAACATTGTATTTATTCATATATCAACTAGGTTATGGACATTGCATTGCAGATGCATTGCTACGTGTATTAGCACAAGTGCTAGTTTTCAACACCTGTCCACAGGAGAATTTTCTAAAATAGAATAACACTAGGCCTATAGTCTAAAACCCAATCAAGTTACAAAAAAAGGAATATAATGTTTTCACAGTTTGGAAATGGTCAAATTTCCAAACCAGTTGAGATCCACTGATGACAGAAGTGTTCTGTTATCTAAAGGTATTCAATAATAATACATTGTGAGTTTTATCTTCATGCCAATAATGATTTGCCATAAAGTATAGACCTGTGCCATAGGCCTATATGTTTTTTGCTGAATGAACCATTGTACTTAGTTGTAGCATATTCCACAGTTATGACGTCAAGAAAGACCAGTGAGGATGGTTGCATGTAACCTTAGTTATAATGACATCTACACTGTAAAAATCCCGAGCTCAATGTTAAATTAACATTCAGGATTTTGCAGTGTAGGCACATTGTGGATGACACAATGCTAGCTCAGGGAAAATATGGTGCTCTTGATAGATGCTGTGGAGAGCTTAGCTTCACTTTGCTACTCCATCTACACTGGTCTGGTCACCTTCCATCCGCACAAACAGCTGTAAATGACTCAGTTTCTATATATATTAATTACGTCGTGTTCTTTATAGTTGATGTTCTTCAGTGTTATGAATGCGTCCTGACATGTTTGACAATTTTAGTTGCCGTGAGATGTTTTTCCTGCTCCTAATTCTGTCAGTCCCCAGTCTTTCCCAGTCGTAGATGTTTTGAAGACATTGCTCTCTGCATTGTGAGAATATATCGCCAAGCACTACTCTGCTAATCAACAAACGGCATTCAATCTACATATCAGATTTGTCATGCCGTGACCTAGAGCCATATTCTATATGAAATACTAAAAATACAAGATTAGCATTCGCCTAATGTAGCTACTAAGAAGCACTGTAACTTTTTTTTATACAGTACTGTACATCAAATCAAGTCAAAGATTATGTTGTCAAGCACATATCTACATGGAGCTTTCAAAGTTACACAAAAATACAGAACAATACTATACATGGTGTTTTTTTGTTTTTGTTTCTTTATATATACCAGTGGTTCTCAGAGTGGGGTCCAAGTGGGGTCCTTGAAGTGGGTTCCACTGAGCCTCCAGCTAAATAAGGAACAATTTAACCACTTTAACACAATTGTATACCTAGGATATTCAAAAATAGCAGATCTACAAGCTCACAACATACTGTAGCGCAATGTGAGCTTGTAGGTCTGTTCTTTTTGGGCAGGGAAAATAGAAATTGGAAAAGTTTGTTGATCAACCTGTGGATTTTTGAGGTGGAGGGCGGGGGGATTGTAATAAATAAATTAATACAAATAAATCTAACAACACAAATCTCTTATGGGGAAATACATATCAATGTGGGGGTGCTTGATATGAAAATGTTTGAGAACCACTGTCTCATCCTATCTCTACTTTGATCTTTGATCACTTGCTATGTTTACTTGTAGAGAAAAAGCTTCTGTTTGTAAGCATGCACTGGTGTTTAAGACAATAGGCACATCTAATTATGACAAATGTAGCATAAAACAAGGCGAGATGTGATCAGGGATCAATTCACTACATTGATACCAGTTGATGGTTCTGTTTGCATGGGTTCTATGTTTTGACACAATCTGTGGACTTCAAAAGAGCATTGTATTTTTCTAGCATTTACGCTTATGTATTGTCTGGTATTTGTACTGTATGCAGATATGTATGTAATTATTTGCTGTCCCTGCATATAATGTTATTCACATTTAATTAACCTTTATAAAAGAAATCTGGTTTTCCAGGCCCTATCACATCTGGCATTCCTGTGTGACAATCTCCTTAGTGGTATGAGTTAAGAGTTGTACATTTCTGATATTCTTTGTTTTATGTAAAAGACGGAAGAAAATAATAAACTATTTAAATACTTATGCAACAATAACAATAGTGTCTGGTCACATAATTTGGTACTTCTGAGCAGCAAATGATTTAGCGCAAACTGCATGCTGATTGCTGAATGCTTGTAGTACGAATATGAAGCAACTGAAAACTCCCTGAATAAATAAGGGAATAACGCACTGCATCATTATAAGCTACTCTACCAAGGACCTGAATACCCACAAGTACAACCAAATACATGTACTGTAGGTCAGATTTTTCAATAATTCATATGTTTGGCTTCTTCTCCATCTCCTGGCTATACATAGAGTGTTACCTTACCTGTTACCTATCCACTTCGTGCCTTAAGTTGTGGCACATAAGGCCTTCACAGAGCACGGTCAGCTGCTGCAATCCTCACTTCAGACCATGAATTCCATCCTGCTTCTTGTCTTTCTCAACGGTGCGCCTCCAGGTGGTCTTTGGTCTTCCTTTTATTTGTGTCCCTTCTGGTGCCCAGCATTGCTATGTTGCTGCAGTTGTTGTTGTGGTCCTGTCGTAGTATGTGTCCAATCATCTTCCATCTACACAGCTTCACTTCCTCACTCAGCGGCTTCATCTCAGCTCTTTCTAGCAGGTCTTTAGTGCTGACGTGATCTTGCCAGTGTATACGGAGTATTCTTCGTAGGCATCTGTTATGAAACACGTCAACTGCCTTGTTGTCACCTTTGTTAATTTTCCATGTTTCACATCCGTATCAGTACTGGAATCACTAGTGTATTGTACAGTTTTAGCTAGATTCTTCTTGTGGTGCTGTTTGAGCTCCAGGTCCTTTTCAGTCTGATGAATGCAACTCCTCAGGTCCTTCATGCCACCTCCCTCTTTGCAAACTGTGGCTCCTAATTAAGTGAACTGGCACTGCTCTACCTCTTCAAGATCTTGTCTATTAATCTGAATTCTTTCCTGGTTTCTTGCATTAATCCTCATTGTTTTTGTCTTTTGTATGTTATCATCCTGAGTCCTACTCGCTTAACTACTAGCTTCTTCATCCATTATTGTTATTTTATTTTGAATATGCGGTTTTGTGGAGGAGAACAACGCTATGTCGTCTGTCGTCAAGTTTTGATGCCAGCTTCCATCGAATTCCATTCTCTCCCTGTCTCACTTAACTGTTCTTCTCATTACCCAGTCCATCACAATCAAGAAATATAGCTGCAAGCAGCGATATGGCGGGACCAAGCAAGAAGAACATGTGCACAATAAGCCATAGATACATGGAAGACCATGGAATTGTGACGGGATCGGTTTTGATTGTGGGTGTCGGAGGCAGGGTTCTAGTGCCCTTCGGGGACACTAAATAAACTTGAACCTTGACTCTGGTGTTGATTGGAGAATAGAAACAGTGTGCAGTGCCACACCCAGGCAGTTCGTCACCAACCGTGCTATTCATACGCTAAGTTGGCGGTGCCCAGATTTGAACCAATGACCTTGTGGTCCAAAGGAGAGACCTTTACCGACTGAGCTATACGGACACAATCTGTTGTTTTATTGTAAACAGCAAAATCATTCAGTGTTTTTGATGACAATTGTGTGTCCTGGTTTTGGGCATCCATTACTACAGGGTGTTCACTGTTCATGTTTTCAGCACATAAAACTGCTCTTCAACTGGGATTTTAGATAATGGTCCATAGGTTGTGTGTAGAACGTTTCACGCAAATTGCTCAAAAATCCGCGCCTATAAGTATTTTCATTGCCGGCGGTCAAACAATTCATGAGCATGCGCGTTCAAAGCTTGCATTTTCAATTGAGTGCTATAGCGCCACCCTTTGGCCAATGGTCGTGGGCTTCGCATCATCACTGTTTGGTATAGCCCTCTACCATAATTGCCAAGTTTCGCGAAACCGTTTGCACAAGGAGGCATTGGTATGGAGACAGCGTCTCACCAGGTCATAGACTGGATTAAAACAGTATGAGATTACACAGACTGACCCATGCAGGACATAGACTGGACCTGTTAAGTCTGTTAAACACAGACTGACCCACATTGTAGAATGGACGCATTAGTTCTGTTGTAAATGTGCAACAGCGCCCCTAGCGGCCAGGGTTCTGTTGCACATTTACAATGGAGGGAAATCCTAGAGGATGCCAGATTCCGAGATGGAGTGGATTAAAATACTTTTTTTATTAAAAACTACGGGTGTACGGGTTGTAATTGCTTAGCGTACCCTTACCGGACAAGTGAGCAGGGAAAAGCACCTTAGATTTTGCATTTGTAAAAGTTAAGAGTTACTCTGAGGCACAGCTTTTCAGACAGCAACCCATGGAGTCTAAATCTTAGGCTAGAGGTGATGGTATAGTCTGGGTCTGTTTTGTATCTGCCAGTTTGAGGTTATGCTGTAGCCTCTGTCATTTGACACTGTAGACCATCAGGTACTCTTGTCAAAGCTTTCCTTCTTTAACTTCTCTACTGAAACTGTCAAATGGATGCATTCATATTTAGCAAATAGGAAGCAAAGTGTTCGTGTTGGCAATATTCAGTCATCATATCTCAACTGTAACATTGGAGTCCCTCAGGGATCAATACTGGGCCCTATTTTGTTTAGCTTATATATAAATGATCTGCCTTCTATCTGTCCAACTGTCTCCTTACAAATGTATGCTGATGACACAGTTCTTTATACACATTCTAAAAACAAACAACTAGCAGCAGATAAATTAACTGCAGCCATGGTCCATGTATCTGATTGGTTGAGGAACTCATGTTTACACCTCAACACAAGCAAAACTGTCTGTATGTTTTTCTCACGCAACTCTACAGAACCTGACATTGACATTCTTGTCAAAGGTAACAGTATTCAGGTAGTATCAGAATTTAAATATCTTGGAATCACACTAGACTCAAATTTGACATTTAAAAAACACGTTAAAAATGTAGCCAACAAAATCAAATTCAATTTATCTAATTTCAGACACATAAGACCATATCTCACAACAGACGCAGCTAAACTCTTCATGCATGCTATGATTTTTTCACACATAACATACTGTTTCACAACCTGGTCACAGACAAATCAGACAACGTTAAAACCCATAGAATCACTTTACAAACAGACATTAAAAACACTGGACCAAAAGCCCAACCGTTACCACCATTGCCATATAGTTCAAAAGTATACAACTTATTTACTTTTGACAGCTTCAAACATTTTGCAGATGCTTGTCTCATTTTTAAAATCTTAAATGGACTTGCACCTCCACCACTGAAACAGTACATAGATCGAAGGGACAGTGGTGATAGAGCAACAAGGGCAACTACCAGAGGAGACTGTGAGGTGCCAATCAGACGTAGTGTCTTCTCTGTTAGAGCCTCCCATCACTGGAACAGTCTCCCTACAGAAGTAAGAGAGACCTCCAACTATTTGACCTTCAAATTTAACCTGAAGAGGTGGCTAAAAACAAATCAAATCTGTAATCATGAGTAACTATCAGCACTATTTAGTATTCATCACCGGTGTCATTTTTCACTTCACTTTGCAGTTGTTCTGTCCCCTGTACCATGTTGATCTGTTCCTGTATTGTACAGTATTGTATTGTGTTTTTGTATGGACATAGTGTTGGGTGCTGGCACATATGCACACATGGCATCAACGCATAGTGCTGTGTGCTGGCACACTATACACTCTGTCTTTTTTATCTGTATTGTATTGCATTGTATTGTACTGTATGTGTCATTGTATGTTTTTGTATGTTTTACTACCATTTTAAGAGCCTGCTCAGGGACTACAGATGTAAATTAGCTTATGGCTAACTCTGGCACATTTACATGGAAGTGAAAACTGAAATGTTGATTAATGAGCATTGTCCCTGTCAAATAAATAAATAAATAAATAAAATGAGTGAAATGTTTGTAATTGGTGTTGGTTAATCAGTGAATGCATGCCACAACTCTGCCTGGCTTGTCATTCTACATCTAGTAGACCTTAATCCTGCTTTCCATCATGTTTTATGGTCATGCACTCATGCTCCATCACCAAAAAAACTTACAGTTCAAGTTACACTTTTCTACTGCATGAAGTTTGAAAGTCAGCATGCAAAAATGTTCACAGAGCACAACGTTCTAACAACAGACTGCTGTTAAGATTAAGATTTCTTGGTGTCTCCAAGGAGTTCAAACTTCGGTAGACTTTATGGAGGAGCTTTATGTTGCGTACTGTAAAATGAGCAAGCATGCAGAAAGCTGTTGGAAGTAACAACGTGCTTTTATCTTTGCAGAGAACACATCACAAAATGATTTAAGTTCCATGTTATTCTTATTCTGTTTGACAATGGCTTCCCTTTGATGAATAGACCCAGAATCAGCAAAGATACGCTCCATGAGCCTATTACAATGACATAAGGCCTTTTCTTGGTATTATAAATCAAGTGTTTCAGGCTTTGATCATAGTGTCTCATTCACTGATCCTGAGCTTATAACATTTGACAGTTTGAATTGGTTAATTTCTTCAAATCTGTGCACTCAACAAATTGAGGCTGGTTTTGTTCTAGTGTTGAAAAGGTCTGTGTAATTGGCCATCAGTGATGCATAACTTGATGGCACTCCTGTGCCATTTGCGATGATTGTCAGAGACCTGGACCAGTAATTTCATAGGCTCTTTTAGTGTGAGTGTTGCAGACAATTGTGACTTGACAATTGTGATTTGAATTCGTTTTGGGAGCTGTCACTTGTCAATGTATATGTATATGTATGAGTATTGAGTTCACCTTGGACAGTAGGGGGCAGTATGGATTGGAATGGGAGTATTACCTACAGACCGGAAGCTCACCATCCTACTATAAATGCGCCACTCGAGAACCGTTTGACCCACCGACTTCACATTCGACACACGCGTTCCACACCCCCACAGGGAGTGCAGTGCCAGGTATCGAGTCGGTCGGACCCACGGATCTCCAGAACCACCACAAAAGGCTCTGGTCAGGCTCTGCCAGTGGGCCTAATGAGGCCAACTCCTTTCACCTGGGCCAGGCTCTGCCAGTGGGTCTAATGAGGCCAACTCCTTTCACCTGTGCAATTTCCAGCCTCTGCCTCAGCCAATTGAGGCTCAACCAATCAGGCTCTGCCAGTTGGCCGAATTGATTGCAGTTTGCAGTCTTCACACTCCATGTGGGACACCGGCTGACAGTTCAAACACGTGCTATGACAACGTATATCATTAGGTTCCGAAGTTGCATCGTTCCTAAGTAGGCTGGTGGCCGACTGCGACGGGCACGTACAGGTCTAGTCATTCTAATGAGAGCAACCAGTCTGAAAACAACTGAAACGTTCTGTGTGCTTCTTTCTCCTGTTTAACAGGTTAGTTTTGGTGCATCAACTCACTGAATGATATCTATGTGATTAATGATTATAATAACATTTAAGTACACGTTCTGAAGGTTGAGCCTAACTTCTAGTGTTTGCAAGATGTGATTATTGTTTGTGAGTGAATCCAGGGCAGAACACACTAGTTTGGCTGTCGCAATCAATACAAAATGGCGACGTCCATGTGCAAGCGGGGACACTGATCCTAGTTTCTACTCTCAAAATAGAACTCCTGATATGGCCATTTCATATAGCATACAAATTGTATTTCACAAAATACAAAACTCTGATGCTGGCATTCAAAGCAACCAAAGGTATGGCTCCCCCATATCTTGCAAGTATGATCGAACTCTACAAACCCTCCCACGCACTCCGATCAGCCAACACAGGGAAGCTGGAAGTACCTTCACTAAAAACGCCGGGACAACGCTCCACACATCCCAAACTCTTCTCCCTTCTGGCTCCAAAACTTTGGAATGCACTTCCCATCACAATCAGAACTGCAGCCTCACTCCCTATCTTCCGCCGTAGTCTGAAAACCCACCTTTTCAGACTCCATCATGGCCCATAGCACTTGCCCTAGCCCCTTAGATATATAATCTAAAGATAGGAATAAAGATAGGAACTTTAAAGAAAATACTATACATGCTCTCAAAATGTACGCGACCCACCCACCACCTAACATACAGCGGTCAGATGGGTGGGCCATGATCGCTTTTGAGATTATCATATTTTATAGTAGTATTGTAGTTGTTTCCTGTCTGCCCTTGTTTGCTGTACCTGTCTTGTCTGTCACCCTGTAATTATTGTTGGCCCTAGTCACCTGTGTCCTGTTGGCATGTTGACCTGACCTATCCTTGTTGTTTGAGTTCACCTGTCTCTAGTTAGTACGTTCCTTGTCTATTTATTGCCCTCGTTATCTACAGTAGCCTACCTGGAAGTCTTATTACTGTACATAATTTTCCCATTCTGGAAGAAGCTTGGTTATTAAAATACTTTTAATGTCATCTGTTCTGCCTCCTGTCCCTTGCTTTTGGGTCCTCTTCCAAACTAATTCCTGACAGTTTCAGGCTATTCAACAATGACAAAGCATAACGAGATCCTCCTCTATTACAGAGTCTGCAGAGATCACCCTCAACAGTTTTATTCTGCAAAGCGACAAAACGAAAATCAACCAGGTGCTCGATGGAGATACAAAAACATAATGTAAAGTAGGCTGGTGCTTCAAGGATCAGTGGGACTGGAATACTAAAAAGGCGGCAATCTGAGCACTCAAAAGGTTAACAAATGAGGAGAGGGTGGATAAAAATAAATGTACTTTATTTAGAAAAGTTAAAATAAGCCAACATGTTTCGACTCAAACAGTCTTCATGTATTTTTATCCATACTCTCCTCATTTTTTAACCTTTGGAGTGGTTTTGCCGCCTTTTCTTTAGTTTTATTCTGCAGTCTGCACTACATATCCTTATATACAATTGAAAACATGTGCCCAAAAGCACGCACAGGAACAAAAGGCACCAGCTACTACGTCACTGACACGCTGCAACACGCTGCAACACACACTGCAACAACACACTAACACGACACAGCCTTACCCTCCGCGTCGATCCACGGCTATCTCCTCATGTCGCGCCGCACGCCCACAATCAACAACACCCGCGTAAAAACTGTCATTGCACTGACACTACAGCCGCCTCCCGTCCAGACTCACAAACAATATCAATATCAATAATAAACACAAACACGCCACAAGCACCGACACCCCCGCCTAATTTCTTGCCAGGTCTATGAAAACAAGCCCAGAAAAAATGCCATTCAACACGCTACTTACAACTCGCTTACAATTCGCGGACCTGGCAACACTGCATCCTGTTTCCCCATTGGCTACGGTTGCTACAACACGCATTTGCACTGCATCTTGGGAGCAACACAGCTTAATGTAGGGGTCACCGATTGCTGTGCTACATCCCCCTCATGTTCTCACGTTTACTGCCACCTGCTGGACGCAAAGCCAACCTCAGACTGCCGAGGGCTGCGGGGGCGATTTAGAGGGTGAACACACAGCACAGACACGGATGTTGTGGGCGTCCATCTTATGCTACATAAATAGCGTCAATGCTAGCGAGCTAAACCATAGCCATCCTTGCTCTAGAAAGCGCTAATGTTTCCATCTAGACCACCGGATAATCAGCAAAGACCTCTGAACATCGCGCGTTGTATCCAAACCATGGAGAGCTCAGTAGATTAGGAGTTATTCAGCTTTTAGTCAGCCTGTATAATGGGAGGTCGGCGGCAGGGCGGTTGCGCAATCCGGTCTAGGATCGCTAAAGAAGGAAAGGCCGAGCCAAACTAATAATGAAAAAATAGAAATCAGCGATCCGGTTTGATATCAATAATAAAGCTTATCTGACGGATCAATCCGCCAGGAGCGGAAGGTAATTACATTCCTTATGGCAGTAAGTCTGCACGCACACGCGCGCACGCGCTGCAACACAAAACAGCTGCATACAACGCGTGTCACTGTGGACTTCTGTACCTGTGGACTTCTGTCTCGCAACGCGGGGCAACGCAACTCTGGGATGAGCGGGCCGAAGGCCCGCGAAATTCTAGTACAGTACAAATGAGTTTGGTGCCAGGAACAAGCAGGTTGATATGGTGTCTGAGCTCACTGGAAATTATTATGGAAACGTGATTAAAAATCACACCTGTGTGAAGTGAGGGGCGCTCTTATCATCATACGTCATCAGGGGTCACCACCATGCCATCTTGCGGTGGTTTCTCAAAATTAGATGTTTGCCACGGACAATCGGACATGCAATATAAGTGGTCAATAATATTACCAGAATCCATATGGCAGAGAATGGGGAAGGCAACTAATAGGCTATTAGAGCAACCGTAGGCCAGGGGTATTCAACTAGATTAGGCAGGGGGCCACAATTGTAAAATGACTTTGACTATGAAGTCGGGCGCCATCCACAAGACCGTGTTCGTGGTTGACCGTTTGACCATTGTGTGCACAACAATGGACATAGTATTATGCCCATTATGGTAACCTATTAGGGCTTGGGTTTGACATACTGTAGGATAATCTGTGCTGGTCCTTTATAATGCAACGGAAGTACGGTAGATATTTCAGTGTTCTGTGCACAGTTCTCTGGCTTGGAAGTGCATGTGTCTTTGTGAGATTAGTATTGGAATCAGGCTGGCATGGTGAAGTGCTTACTGTACATGTTCTTAAGGACATTTTTTCCCTCTTTTTTTTTTGCATCCGTCTGATTAGGGCACAAGCTCATATGATTTGTTCTATAAATCATAATGGAGAGTTAGACCATCATTCAGCCCAGGACTGATTGAAGACGGATGAATCATACTGTGTAAAACCTACATGTGGATGGAGACTCAATCAAACCACTTGAAGACTACATTATTCTGATTAGAGTAGATAACAATTTTAATGGTGTGCCTCTGTGGGATGCTAGCTGTCCACCGTTTGTCCTGAGCTCATTTCTTTTGCCCACTGCCAGTAGGTCAACTTAGTACAGTACCTCCACACATTCCCCCACCAACCCCTTTTTACCCTCACTGTATAAGTTTCTTTTCCCCTTTTACCTCCTTTATGATGAATTCCTGTTCTGTTCTTTGCCTATATACAGTAGAAGTGTATATTTGTACGTCTCTAAATGTTTTGACGAATTGAACAAGATGGACCCTCTTGTAAACAAGTGTAATGCTTTATTGGGTCGTCCACTCACAGTTAACAGTCTTTGTATTGAGTTGTGCTTGAAATGTACTGTAATTCTGCAAACTGTTAATAAATATTTCAATCAATCAAAATTCTCTCATGTGTCCACCCCTTTCTCCCCATACTGTACATGTTTTTCCCTTTTTTACTATCTTTATTTGATGATTTGCTGTTTTCTTTATAGAAATGTGTACGTCTTTAAATGTTCTGATGAATTGAAAAAGGTGGACGATGTTGTAAACAAGTTTAGTGCTTTATTAGGGTGTAGACAACTACATGTCTCCTCCAAAACGCATCGAGTCACCAACCGCTTCTCTTCACCTGTCCTGGAGGGTGTAACACAGAGGTTCACAACCCTAGCTGTTCTTTTCGTTCTGTTCTGTTCTAATATTTAATTATATTCGTTTTTTCGCCTGGTTCAAAATTAAACCTCCTTAATTGTCAATTAATGAATTAATGAATTGATTGTCATTGCCCAATAAGCTTTTCATTTTCTACACTATTACTTTACTTTATTTGTTTCATAAAAATCCACATAGATATATTATGACAGACAGTGGCCTTGTGGTTAGAGTGTCCACCCTGAAACTGGGAGGTCGGGGTTCGATCATACCAAAGACTGTAAAACTGGGACCCAATGCCTACCTGCTTGGCACTCGGCATCAAAGGGTTGGATTGGGGGGTCAAATCAACTAATCAAATGATTCCCGAGTGCGGCACGACTGCAGCTCACTGCTCCTTAATTGGCTGCGGCTCACCGCTCCAAGAGATGGGTCAAATGCGGAGAAGATTTCACTGCGGTAACATGTGTGACAAATCGTACGACTTTGACTTTATGAGCTACTTCCTGTCAAGAAATTCCTTGCAGGTGATTTCTTTTTCAAATTGCTGGAGTTTGGAAGTGCTTGTTAGATATCGCTCAATGACCCTGCGTAACACCTGTTTTGAATTTGCACATAATGAAGGAGGCAGCAGGCGGTTGTTTTACTGAAAACCAGTGCTTCCAAACTCTAGAAAGAGGATAATTCAAGCTTTTCAAAGAGCTGCAATGTTGTTTAATACAGGACTTTTCTGTTTGGATGAATGGGCTGTCAATGGGAAATTGCCATCTAGTTAGCACCTTGCTGGCAAGATGGCAGCCGTGTGCATAAGGTCAATATCTTAACCACATCCTCAAAGGTTGTAATTTACGCAATTGAGCCATTGGAAAAAACCTCTGCCACTCTTTGTAACAGTCTTTCAAAGCCTTTGACACAGCTGACCTTCTTATTTTAAAGCAACGGCTACTCATGTCTAGGATAGATGTTGTCTTATACAGAAAGGCCATCATCATATTGTTGCCCTCCTTTCCCTCGGGTGTCCTGAGGTGTGCAGGTTAATTCGCCTCAATCTTCTGCTTCGACTAGCATGGTCTCTTAGCTCGTACAGCTGCCAGAGGGAGACAGGGGAGTCGGCATCCAACATCTGTCATTTGGGCAAGGACTGAAGTCAATACATCATATGCTGCATGCATTGGATATTTCTGGTGTTGGAGATGGACCACGGTCGCAATTATTTCCTCAGCGGCTAATTGTGTGCTACGTGCTGCCGATCTCAGACCTCAAATCTTCAGAGGTGCTGACATTCCTCACCTTTCAAGTAATATATAACTGCAATAATGTACGTACGGTCACATATAGAGATCTCTCTGGAGTCAGGAATCAAGATGTATAAATCATATTTTGTAGGTTCCATTCCAGTTGGTTATGACAAACATGGAGGCAACCTGGCCTGGTGGTGATCTGCGCTCCGAGGAGCACACTTTTTTTTATAGTTTACGCTGCAGTCAAATGAGGTGTAGGCTAAATGAGGTGAATTGTGTGTATAGTTGCATGTTTTTTTATTGGGATGATGATGGAAAAGTGTCTAGAAATGTTGAATGTGTTTTGTACAGTTGGAAGCATGTCTGGAAAGGCTACTAAAGCCTCATTTATACTCAAGGATACTCGAAAAGAACACATCTAAAAGCTTACAACTTGCCACTTTGCTTTGGTGTGTAGATGTGACCATAGGGTCTGACCAGCCCTGTCACATGATCACATGATACTGATATGATACTGACCATGTTACTAACCATAATAGGCTACTAACATGATACTGACATGATGTCAGTGTCATTAAGTTAACGAGACAACGCCAGAGGTCATATTCACAATGTCAATTCTACTAAACCGTAACAGGCTTTTTTCCAACTCTGCCATTAGCCTACAGTCAAAGGCACTATATAAATGCACCATTTACCATTTACAATTACACAATACAAATAAATCTTCATTAATTGGGTGTGGGGCGGTAAGGGACCTGGATATTGGTTTTGAGAAACACTGCTTTTGAGTGTTGTTGAGTAATGGGTGTCTCCAATTTCACTTCTTATGAATACTCACTCCTGATTGGATAACAAACTACTACTATCCTCACCTTACCCCACCTGAAAATGTTCTGTTAAAAATAATTGGAGAGAGAGACCTGTTACTGAACACCATTGGAATGATCAGAATATATAGAGTAGACCCATATCACTTATTTATCACTACTGCGCCTTTAAAACGTTTTGCCCCTGATTTTTATTGTTTAATTATTTTTGTAGGAAAGGTATTAGCCTACTCGCGACCTATAAAAACGGTCTGGCGACCCAAAATGGGTCCCGCCCATATGTTTGGTAAACGCTGCCTGATGGTGACGGAACATAATGCAACCTCAGTGGATCCCCATCATCCCACACTATATCCGACGGACGCATCAGATTCAGCCGGCACGGCAGCTCCGTCTGTGGACTCTACCTGTCATCCAAGTCTGATGTTTCTGTCCAACTCGATACAACAGGGACAATTATGCGGATGTTTATTGTCACAGCTTTGATCGCGTACCTTGTCAAGTCAGGTATGTTAAAATATCACATTTTATTTCGGCTTATAGGATTCCATTGGCACCGCGTTCTTGCGCGTAAAAGCCTGACATTGTCCAACCAAGTCCAACATGTGCGCAGCGCAACTGATCTCTAATTCTCTAAAACATAGTAGCCTAGATGCCGGGAACAATTAGATTATAAACCATTACCATAATCGATCAATTCCAAAGTTACAGTTTATATAAAATTATATTGGCCTACTCGAGCAGGTGTGAATTGAATGAGGTATTCATGCGAATAGCCTATAGAAAAATAGCCTGGTTGAAAGATTTTCAAAGATTGGCTTAAAAACTTTGAACTTAATGTGTCCCTACACATTAAAGGCGTTTTTACAACCCAAATGCCGAATTCCATTTTGGTTCAACTTTGACGGAAGCTATGAGTTATTTTGGCAATAGCTAAAAGCAATGGATTCAGCTAATGTGTAGGTATAGCAGGTTATTTATTTTCTATTAATTAGGCTACTATCCGAAAATAAATTAAGGCATAATAGAACAGAATTAGAAAAAGGTAATAGGCAGGCACGTGTTTTAGTTCTACACTATTCTTTGTGTAAACAAATACAACCTTAACCTTGAAAAAAATATGTAGGTATTACTTTGATTCTGAAAATTCCATGCCATTGAAAATGTACAGTATCCTATTGGTAGGTATAGGGCTATGAAAGTAGACACAGAGGCAAGTTGCAACAGAAAACCACCCTGAGTGACTGTAGGTCACTATAAAGTATTTCTGAGGTTTTATACCTGGTTAGCACAAAAATAATGGAACTGCTAATCATAATGCCCTATAGTTTAAGGCATAATACAAATGTATTTCATTATTAATATAATTATTATTTTATCATAACCTGGTGAGTGAGTGAATTCAATGTTGGTGTTAGTGGCTGTGTGTGTATCCCTGTATGTGAATGTCTATGTAGTATGTAGGCTACCTCATACATCATAATAAATCAACCAAAGCTGTCATACACAACAAAGACCTGCAAACATATACTGTATACATAGTGACTTCTTTCTTATTTACAGACATACTGTAGGCTATAGGGCTTAATACTTGCATTTTCAAACATACATATGCAAACATGTATGCAACATACTACATAACATAATAGGCGTCATGCACATACTGTACTGTTTGTACGTACTGTCCACATTGATCACAGTGTGTGCGTGTTGCAGGGCTGGCGCTGCAGATCCGATGCTACCAGTGTGAGGAAGTCACGCACAATGACTGCTCCACCCCGGAGTTCATCGTTAACTGTACCGTCAACGTGCAGGACATGTGTCAGAAGGAGGTTCTGGTGAAGGAAGACGGTAGGTTGGGATTTACAACTCGACATGGAAGATGTACACCATTGATTCTCAAAGTGGGGTTGGGGGGGGCGGTTCCCAGGTGTCCCCAGGTGTCCCCAGGTGTCCCCAACTAAAAGAGTTATAGCATCACAATCATTTTAACCACTTTATAAATTTATATGTTGGCTATTCAAAAACAGCAGATCTACAAGCTCACATCCCGTCACTTTTACATCTGCTATTTTTTAACATTTTTTAATTATATATAAACACATTTTACATCTTCTCATCTGGGGGTCCCTGGCACAAAACATGTTCAGGTGGGTGTCCGCGGACCAGTACATATCAAACTAGAAAAAGTGCCCTTCTGGGCACAGGTCCCCACCAGGAGGATAGGAGTGTGTGTGTGATGTTTGGCAAAATGTTTAGGAGCAATATAAACGTGTGTGTGTGACGCGGCTTGGCCTGTTGTAGCACCACCATGAAACTGATTTGAAAATTGTCAAGTGGCATTTCTTACAAAGCCTAGTGGGAATATGCATGCACAGTTTCACCACAATCGGATGCTGCCTTGAGTAGTTGTATTTGTACAAAACGCAGGCCCGCGGGAAGTACTTTACACTCGCAGGGGCTGAGCGTCTAGTAGGGGGTGCGCGCGCATAGCGCGCGCCGCAAAAATGCGCGTGCACGCGCATCATGCACGCGCATTTTCGCGCATTTTCACTCGCAAACGTGGCCTTTACTTTCCCTCTCCACACGCAAGTTATATGAACGAACTGACACAGGCAATTAACCAGGATAAGGTGCCAATACTGTGATACAGCATATTTATTAGGCCTGGCCAAATTTTTTTATTCTTTTTTTTCTTCTTCCCCTCCTGTTCGAGGGGGGGCTGTGCCTGGGGGGAGGGGGTGCTACAGCCCCCCCAGCACCCCTACTTCCCTCAGCCATGACAAAACGGGTACAAAGCGGGCTACTCCTGAAAAGTTTAGAAGCCAATCGTAGCCAATGAGGGTGGATTATGAGAAATCAAACAAACCCGTCTTGATCACATGATTATGAAGAAGATGTGTACCGATTTGCGTGAAATTTGGATAAATATTAGAAAATGTGTTTTACATATGTCGGCCTCCTGGTGGCGCTATAAAGAGCAGATGTGAAAAATTCCAGGCAAAGGTTTTTCCTTGGCCTCTAGGGAGTTGGCATACAAATGTATCCACAGATCCGTGCACTTAGAGGTAAAAACACTTTTCGGCCAGTTATAGCACCACCATGAGGCTGAGTTGAAAATATTCATGTGGCATTTCTTCCTCGGCCTAGTGGGAATGTGCGTGCACAATTTCACGGAAATCACATGATGTGTTCATGATTTGCAGCATTTTGTTTGAAACTGAGCACTCCTGCGAACTTTGGAAGCCAATCTTAGCCAATCAGGGTGGAGTCTGAGAAATCTGAAAGACACGTTTCGTTGACTGGCTCTAGAGAGACTGTGTACCAATTTGCGTGATCTGTAGGTGTACTGTCCAAAAACTTGTTTTGCACAAAGCGGCCTCCTGGTGGCGCTATAACAGGCCGTTCTGGAAATTTTGGGGCAGAGGTTCATCGTTGGCATCCAGGGAGTGTGTGTGCAAAATTTGGCATCGACAGGGTTAACGGTGCCGGAGATTAGCTGTTCACAGACGGAAGGACGGACGGACGGACTGAGTGCAAAACATACTCTCTCCCCATGCCTTCGGCCTGGTGGAGACAATTAGGGGTCCTTGACTTTTTGAGAAGTTTGAAAACCACTGGTCTAGCATATTCTGGGGCGAACATATTTAGTGTTGAGCCAAAACAGGACGGACCCTTGAGCCCTGACGGACTCCAGTCAACTATTTGGTTTAGGTGGTTTATTGTCTGCAAGACTGCTTTTCACCCTGTCCGTCCAGCTAATCTCCAGCACGGCTGGCCCGATCTCAGTGAAACTATCAGTGGTGGGCCGTCAGGGCCAGCAAGGCCTTCTCTGCTGGCCCACTTGCTTGATGCCACTTGCCTGATGCAGAAATTTATATTTTATAATAAGTTTTTCTTTTTAACAAATATTATATCTATAATATTATATATAATATTATATTTATTTCGCTGCCACTGCACTGTTTTTCACTCAGACAGGCTGGATGCTCTGCTTCCATTCTGTGCAGGTACAACAGCCCTTGGGTTTTTTTTAACCAATGAGATTATTTCCTTGTGTTGTCTCCGGGTAAAATTCTCTACCGGGAGGCCTGCAGAAACTCCAGTGAATCCCCTTGCTGTTGAAATGAATGGGATCAATATAGAGCTTGACAGGTTCCTTAGCCAATCAGATTTCGAGTTTGCCCTGCTGGGCGTTTTCTTTCATGTACCAGCGCCAGCTAGCTGGCCTTTGGTGACGTTAACGTCTTGCTTGGATCCCATCATTGGGGGGAAATATTGTCAAATGAGAAAAGAGAACTGGGTGTTTCAAACTTTCTGCGCGAGTTCCCATGTGTGGGTTGATTGAGGAGCTAAATAGATTTAACTCACAAACAAACGCGGAAAACGGCTGAAGGAGGAGAAGAAACAGATTTAGTGGTGGATTTACAGTCAAAGCATTTTTCGAGAAGGAAGGACTTCAAGAAAAGCTTGCAGGGTAGACCATTGGTATGATGCAGGCAGCCATGGTAAGGATCTTTATATAATATTTATATACATGCGATCGCGATGCGACGCAGCTTATTGATTGATCGTTTTATAGGCTATGGTTGTGGACTTCAGGACGTGTGGTTGTCCGTGCTGACAGTGTGTGTGGCCGAGTCTTATGTGGCTGTGCGCTGCGGAGCCACTTGTGTGTGTGTGTGTGTGTGTGTGCACGCGCGCACGCGCTGCGTGTGTTTAGTCCCCGCCGGT
The DNA here is from genome assembly GCF_951216825.1 of Electrona antarctica. NCBI lineage: Eukaryota > Metazoa > Chordata > Actinopteri > Myctophiformes > Myctophidae > Electrona > Electrona antarctica. Next base: position 14,138,673 of record NC_136794.1, on the reverse strand, counting down.
GCAGCATAGCTGGGATATTACAGAGCCTGATATGAGTGTGGTTCAGTTCCACCAATTTTTGCGTGGTGTAATGTTGTATAAGATCATATGACAGGGCGGGGGGAATAGCCGATCTACAAGCCCACAGCGCGTCGTGAGCTTGTAGATCGGCTAGTTTCGGGGGGGTGGGGGGGGGGGGGGGGGGGGGGGTTGAAGGCCTAGTTCATTTCGGCACGGACCGCCACTGGAAACTATGCACACACGCCCCGGATGGCAGAGCAGAACCTTGATATTACCAATCACGCAAGTCGGTAGTCGGTACACAGACCTCTATAGTCATTAAACAATACAGGTCTTTCAGATTTCCATCCTCACATAATTCCACCCACTCTCTTAGTTGTTATCTGATGGCTGCTAGATGTAAAGCAAACCTGTGCATGGCCCTATCTGGATTGGGGTTCTGGTTATTACCAGAAAAGGCTGCACAATTTAAATGGGCAGTGTCTCAGAGAGAGAGAGAGAGAGAGAGAGAGAGTCTTTATCTTTCCGTGCACAAAAATGTACACAGAAAATGAGCATGCTGTATTTCAGGCATAGTATAAGACTGGAGATTAATCATGAATTAACTTTTAATCTGTGATTAATCTGATTATAATGTGTAATCATTTGACAGCCCAATACTGTCTGCGCGTGCGTGCGTGCGTGCGTGCGTGCGCTGCAATTCCTTTTATAAGTTTGAAATAATAATCTTTGAAAACAACAACCTGAAGGCAGGATGGATTAGAACAGTGTTACATTGATCAAATAATAAACACACATGCACTTCCGTTATTTGTGGTAGCTGTAAAAACCCAGGTAGTGTAATGCTGATGCATAATAATCATATCCCTTGATATGCTCTGACCATGATAACTGTCTGCAAGCTTAGCAAGCTGCTCCCAGGACTCCTCTGATGTGGTTGTGTGCAGTCTCCAGATAATAATGGTTTTCCAAATGTTCTTTTTCCTGTAGTACAATAATGTTCATGGCTGTGACCCTTAGTAGGATAGCAAACACACCAGCCTCAGGCTATTCTGTGCAATTTGCAGGTGACCATATCTCAGCATGTAAAAGTAATGTTGCAGCTGGCAGTTTATAGAACAGCCATCGATATGTGGCCACCTACCTTTAGGGACCATTAAAATCCCCCTGAGGTGTTACACACTGTGTCTGCACGAATGCATTGTTGTTCTTGTATGTTTGTTTGTGTGTTGGTGCATGCACACAATTAGAGCATGTGAGTGGGTGAGAGATGTTAAAAAGTGTATGAAACAAAAGGTGTGTGTGTGTGTGTGTGTGTGTGTGTGTGTGTGTGTGTGTGTGTGTGTGTGTGTGTGTGTGTGTGTGTGTGTGTGTGTGTGTGTGTGTGTGTGTGTGTGTGTGCGTGCGCGTGCGTGCGTGCGTGCGCGTGTGCGCGCATTTTTGCGCGGGACGTTCAAATTGTTCATGCAAGCATTTTTGCGTGCATGTGTTCGTGCATGCATGTTCTAGACTAGAGCCATGTACTGGCAAGCATTCTGGTGGGTTTGACTAGTGGGAGTTTATACTACATGCCCAATCATATAATTCCTAATGACTTAAGACATGGTCTGGAATATGATTGTACATTTTTCTCTCCATCTGAATTTCTCCTGAAAATTCACGCCAGATCTCTTTTTTCTTCTTTCGTGTGCCATCGTCAGATGTCCAGCTCAGTAGTGTACAGCCACACCCTCGTCTCAGCTCCCACATCGAATAGGCCGGCCTCCGAGGGTGGTTTATACAGGGGACAGGTGGTGATTATGTGGTCAAAGGTCTGCTCCGGCTCCCCACACTCACACTGCTCCGTCCGTCAGGCCCCACTTCCTCATGGATGTTTTGAAACGTCCAACCCCAGTTCGCAGGCGGTTCAGCAGGGTCCATTGCCGGCGTGGCAGTTCCTCTCCTTCAATATATATAATCTATTTTTCAGACAGTAGTCCATATCACATAAGATCAATCAAAAACAAAAAGACAAACATCAATGCTGCCTCCTGGGTCCTGGATGTAACGGTGGATGCGTGTTGGCCCGGCTGACTCCCACTGCTGCTTCCAGGTTGCTGCCAGCCATGCCTCTGTAGACAGGTCCTCAGGGATGGACCTGAGCAGCTCTTGAGCCGCCTTGTTGTACAGTGGCGGGACTTGAGTCTATTTAGAGGCAGTTCTGTTGTGGTGGTGTTGTGCAGGATATGCCAGTCGTGTATTTGGGCTTTCCTTGCTAGGGCTAGGGTAGCAGCCTCTCGCCGGAGGCCAGCCGGGGCAATTCCTGCTAGTACTGGCAGATGGAACACGGGGGTGGTCTTCAGACAGCCAGTTATGGTCCGTAGAGCGTTGTTTATGGCAACGTCAACCTTCCTGGCATGCAGGCTTCTGCACCAGGCTGGGGCACAGTACTCAGCTGTGGAGAAGACAAGGGCTTATGTGGAGATCCGAAGCACCTTGGCAGATTCACCCAGCTAGATTCAATGCTGCTGTTTGATGTTTTCTGTGATCTTTATTTGATTTTGCAGTCTACTAACTTGCTTTGTTAGGAGTAAAGTGTTTCTATTGTTCTTTTACAGCCATAGGGGATTATTGGGTCCCAGGGGATGGTAATTGCCACCCACTAGTGTTCGCATTTAAACTCAAAATCAGTTTAATTTAATTGTATGCCTATAATGCCTGAAGAGTCCATAATAATTATAATAACTAGAAATGCACTCTGTCGAGGTACCAACTTGCGCCTTGCACACCATGACCTATTAACTAATGTCTGTTACTAGATTTAGAACTGCTGTTCTAAATCCTTTAGACCCGTTACGGCAGGGATGTCAAACTCAAATGCACAGTGGGCCAAAATAAAGAAATCGGTCGAGGTCGAGGGCCGGACTGTGTTTCAACACACGGGCACCACGGTCATGAAGACGTCCCAGGCAAACAGCAAAAAAGTAAATGCATTTAAAACTGAAAATGCATTATTATTAAGCTCAGTTTCCTGTTCTATGATCCTCACCAAGCACTGATGTCATAGTATGTGATATATGTGCCAATGCACTCGCAGTGAATTGTCGGACTTGTAGTATTATGGTGGTCTGTGCAATATACCAGAGGGCCAGTTCTAATACTAATTAAATATCATCCCACGGGCCAAAGATAATTCATCCACGGGCCTGATTTGGCCCCCGGGCCTTGAGTTTGACATATATCCGTTACGGTATACATACATACATACATACACATACATACATACATACATACATACATACCTTAGTTACGCCATCAGCCACTCCCTGATTGGCCGACGGACAACACCGACATACGCAGCCGATTACAGTACTTGCGCACTCTGCTTGCGCAAGTCATAATTATCCATACAGTAACTAGTCCATACCCGTTGGGGGTTATGACCCTCATTCCCTATCTCTCTCCCGTCTCTCACCCTCCTCTATCTGCCACTTATATACTGTATAACAGGTGTCCCCTGTGACACACCCGTTGCTCAGCCAATCACAGTGCAGAATGACACACCTTCCAGCCAATCACAGCATTCCATCCACACATTTTGAGGACGCAATATCTAGAATTATTAGTTAGATTCATGGATAAATTATGGATAAGGGGACAGGACAGATATGACTTTTCGGGGAGGGGTCAGGGTTCTTCATCTCAACTCTTCTCAATGAATCTTTTTTCTATTTAGAAAAATCGCTATTTCTGCAATTTAGGAAATAGGGCTTAAATGGTCACTTTTATTTGCAACCCTCTATTTGTTTCTTATTTTTATCATTCCAAAATTACGCTTCTGTTCCCATAATATGCTTATTTGAGTGCTTTGTCATCATCCCAACGACAACAGGTCGCTACACCCAATTCCCCCCCCCCCCCACACACACACCCCACACACACACCCCAGCCCACCCCTGCAAGGTTGAATAAAAGCAATAAGCCCCTGTCTTCGGATGTATGACATGTCATACCCAATCCAAAGGCCAGGAACGATGTAATGTGGAGTCGGCAGTTCTCTAATAGGAAAATTTCCACATGAATGCTCATGAACATCCATGCCTTTATCTCTCAGCTTCATCATTATTGCTCCTCTGCGCGGAAAGACGGACTCTGGGAATTATAACTGACCGCACCCTTATCACTGTTTGTAGTTTATGTAAATGTAACGGATGCATTCACACACCTGTACCGCCGTCTGACTGCATGGTATGTGGTTTTAGATTGGCTAATTGGAATTGCAACGAGTGGGTCGATTTGTTCTTTCTAAGTACTGAGTGCGTACTGCGTGATTGCCGCCCTAGAGTCGCGGTTTTGCATTCAGGTGTAGATGTAGAACATGAACAAGTGAAGTCAAGTGTGTCCTCAGTGTCACTCCCCGAGCACAGATGAGTCTCTCTCCAACCTCATCTGTCTCTTAGACAGCAAGTCTTAACCACTTATAGAGCCTATAGTATATAGATTTAGTTGACTGGGGTCCCTCAGGCCTCTATGCATCTGCTAATATTTCCCTCTATACACCAAACACTTGTTGCTGAAAATAACCGATATATACAAGCTTGGAACGCGGCAGTGGGGCGGCAATGGCTGCAGGGGTAGAGTGACCGGTAGAGCGGCCGGATGGCAACTGCGAGTTGGTGTCAAAGTGTCCTTGAGCAAGACTGAACCCCTAAATGCTCCCAATGAGCAGGTTGGTGTCTTGCATGGTTTCCTCCGCCATCGGTGTATGAATGTGTGTGTGTGAATGGGTGAATGTACGTAATGCACAATCTATGTAAAGTGCTTTGGATAAAAGCTCTATATAAATGCACCATTTACCATCGTGTTGTGAACTTGTGATGAGCTATTTTCGGCTTATGTTTAGCCCATAATGGGTTTCATGTGGTTAGTGCCTGATGCCATATTTGGGTCATGGTGACATGAGCGTGACAACATGGTGAGATGAACGTGACGAGGCCCGACGGCCCATCCTCCCTTAATTAAAAATTTGCAAAGAAAACGCAACATGGTGCAAAAACCTTTCAGGTGGAAATGGGTGTGGCAGTCCGTAATGATCCATGGAATCCAAGTGGAAAATATATTTTTTATTTTATGACCTATGACCTACACGCTAGAGTTTTAGGAGAGTTTAATTGGCCTGTTATAGCGCCACCATCAGGCTGATTTGAAAAATGTAGGGTGGCATTTCTTCCTTCTAGTCTAGTGGGAATTAATGTGCGTGCAAAGTTTCACACCAATCGGACACGGCATTCATGATTTGAGGCATTTTGTTTAAAACGGGCAACTCCTGCAAATCTTGGAAGAAAATCTTAGCCAATCCGGATGGAATACAAAAATCTGACAGATCCGTCTTGATCACATGACTATAGAGATAATGTGTACTGATGTTTGGACAAATATGTATGAGTAATAACAAAAAGATTAGTCTAGCAAAAATCGACCTTCTGGTGGTGCTATAACAGGGTCAGAATTTATTGGGGGGGATGGCCCCTTGAGATACAACATCTCGTTTTAGAGGGGGTCCTATACACACAACTTCAACATTACAGTACATACAGTACACAGTACACAGTACAAAAACACAACATAACATGCAGTACAAATACACAAGACATATAGTGGAGCAGATTAAGTCAATATATCATAAGAATCGTTCACTTGATCATACAAGCACCAAAATTGGCACACAAGTGCTTCGGAACCTACTCTCTCAGAAAAGTACGTTGTCCACTTGAAAAAACAAAATGGACACCATTTTTCAAGATGGCCGCCATTCGAGGTGGTTTTAAACAGTGTTTGAGTTATATTGAGCTATAAAATCCTATTTTGATGGCCTATACATCAAAATATATGTTTCTGAGTATGAGAAATCCAATTCTGCATTTAGAACATCAAAATTATTTAATATTATGATGATACAATGGGAATTAAACGATAAAGTGGGGCAGATTAAGTCCATATTCCATAATAATCCTTCATGTGGTGGTACAAGCACCAGATTTGGCACAATTGATGTCCAGGATGTACTTTCTAGGAAAAGTATGTTTTCCATCTGAAAATCCAAGATGGCCGACCAGTTTTCAAGATGGCCACCTCGTCAAATTAATAAGTAGAACTTTAGTGAACAGAAATGTGTGATCCACACATTGATCCAAACATCAAAATGAATGTATTCTGATGGTGTCAATTTAATTCCAATATGGCCACCAGTTTTCAAGATGGGGGCTATTACGCAACTCCAAATTTGCATTTTCGGAAGCTGTCTGATCACAGATATTGTTGAAGGGCAACATCACCATTCATTGAAATTCTGTGATCAAGCTCTATTGGTTTGTAATTTTGTATATAAGAGTGATGTCAAAGCACAACCAGGACACACTGGTGACATCACTGCTGTGAGACTCCGCATGGGGTTCAGTGTCGGCTTGTAACGTAGCTGTAGTTGTGGTTTACTAACTGTTGTAGTCGTATACTCACTGTAGTTTGTAGTATACTTTAGTGTCCTAAATGCTATCTAATAAGCCCCTGTATACTGTATATCTCAAATAGATGTTTAGTTAGTTGTAGCATTGTAGTTGATAGCCGCACCTGAATTGACAGGATGTGTCAGTGTGGGAGAGCTGAGACAAGGGTAACAGGGATTCAGTTACCTGGATGGTGTACAGATCGCACAGGACTTGCACTGGATGAATGGTCGGGCTAGGTGTAGGGCACCAGATGCTTGAACCTAGATGCATCCCATATTTCAATGTGCTTTGATGTTTTGTATGGTTGGGTGGTAAAAGGATATAGCCCTCGGCCTTTAACACAAGATGTTCCGCTACTAAAACTGATTGGAGGAAGTGTCAAACAGATACGAAAGAGGAGTTGAAGTCTCCCCGTATTTCAGGCAATACACCTGTTGCCCATCATGTTAGACTCATCCAGATTGGATGATGGAGGTGGCAGTGAGGATACATTGAGGCAAAACAGTACAAAGTATCACCAAAATTGTCGGGCAAATGTTTAGCAACTGAAACTCCAGTGTTCCACTAAGAGAGCAGCTGAAATTCAGAATGATCCTGGTGAAGGACACGCAAAAATTCAAAGAGTGCAGTGCAGCGGATGTGATCCCCCCCCCCCCCCCCATCGAAGCCCTGTATGACGATCGTTGTGTCAGCAAAGCTCGTCGTGGAATTATGAGGGACCCAAGCCATCCCAACCGCAGACTGTTTGAGATGCTACCACATGGAAAACGTTTTCGCAGTCTCGAAGCCACTGGAAATAGACTGCAAATAAGCTTCTTTCCCCAAACAATCAGATACATGAACGAACTGATAAGAACCAGGGGCGAGTTTACCTAACTTTGCTACTACAGGGAAACATGTACATATGTTACTATTTTTATAGCACTCTATTTTTCTAGCACTCTTCCCTTTGTTTTGCTGTGCTTGCTGTGTTTTTTGTTGTTTGAATATTATGCTATCTATGCCGCTGCATTGTCATTGTAAGGAAGCCAAAGAAAAATAAGTTTTACTCTTATATACCTGTACATAAGATGTAACAATAAAGTCCAACCTTGAACCTTGATCTACGTTCAAGCATCTGGTGACCTACACCTAGCCCGACCGTTCATCCAGTGCCATTTAAGTCCTGTGCGATCTGTACACCATCCAGGTAACTGAAGCCCCGTTACCCTTGTCTCAGCTCTCCCACACTGGCACATCTTGTCAATTCAGGTGCGGCTATCTAACTACAATACTACAACTAACTATATACAGGGGCTAATTAGCATTTAGGACACTAAAGTATACAACAAACTACAGTGAGTACACTACAACAGTTATTAAACCACAACTACAGCTACGCTACAAGCCGACACTGAACCCCATGCAGAGTCTCACAGCAGTGATGTCACCAGTGTGTCCTGGTTGTGCTTTGACATCACTCTTATATACAAAATTACAAACCAATAGAGCTTGATCACAGCATTTCAATGCATGATCAACGAATGATGTTGCCCTTCAACAATATCTATGATCATACAGCTTCCGAAAAAGCTAATTTTGAGTCACGTAATAACTGCATCTTGCAAACTTGCGGCCATATTGGAATTCAATTCCAACACCATTAAGTTCTTACAGTCAGAATACTTTCATTTTGATTGGATCATTAACACATTTCTTGCATTTGACGAGGCGGCCATCTTGAATACTGGCAGCCATCTTGGATTTTCAGCTGGATAAGGTGCTTTTCATAGAAATACATCCTGGACATCATGTGTGCCAAATTTGGTGCTTGTACCACCAAGTGAAAGATTCTTATGGAATATTGACTTATCATCATAATATTCAATAATTTTGATTTGCTAAATGCAGAATTGGATTTCTCATACTCAGAAACATACATTTTGATGTATAGGCCATCACAATAAGATTATTCAATCAAACTATAGTTCAAACACTGTTTAAAACCATTTTGAAAGGCGGCCATCTTGAGAAATGGTGGCCATTTTGTTTTTTCAAGTGGACAACGTACTTTTCTGAGAGAGTAGGTTCTGAAGCACTTGTGTGCCAAATTTGGTGCTTGTATGATCAAGTGAACGATCGTTTCAGTAATCTGCTCCACTAATACACATAGTTGAGTCACAGACTAAGGTTCTGTAACCCTAACCCTAACATACAGGTTAGCTTGCTGTTATTTTTCAAATTGATGTGCACCCGTTTCAATTAGGATCTATTTGTGTTCACCCCTATCACCACCACCATTACTACCTTCATCATCATCATCATCATTATTCCATTCTGTTTGCATCAGATTTCTGAATGAAAAGTGGTTCTTTTCATTTGGCTAAAGAGACCTGTCCTCTCAGCTCTCACACTGAGTGGCAAGCTGCCTGCCGTACATTTAAATGTCTGCTGCTTATTATGTGGTGGAGGTCCCTGGGGCCTCAGCAGGGGGACTGAGAAGGACTTCGAATTACCTCTCTGTGCCACATCTCTGCACTGTCATTAGAGATATAGACTGGGTCAGCCGCTATTTTCTCCCAGGCCAGTTCCAAGATGATGAAAGAAAGTCATTGAACGCAATCACACACAATGCATGCGTGTATATGCACACACTCACCCTCACACAGTCACACACTATCCACAAAATATGGGTTTCAGGGTGTGAAGTTGTAATGATTCCTGCTCCTAATGGATGAGATTTATTTGTCGTTTTGCAAAGATGGCTGCCATGCTGGGGTTTGCTTTGGTGGTCTTCGATGATCTGCAGGTGACCACTTCCCTCATTGACTGTTTAATGGCCCCTACACAGTACACACTGTAGGAGTTTTAAAGTTGTCTGCAAGTCATCAGATCATTATGTATTTCACACTGCAGGAGTCTTTTTTTTTTAATCGTCTGTCATTATATCGTTGTGGCTTTCACACTAAACGATTGGTCGCCGACTAGGCATCATGCACACTGCAAGAGTTCACCAAGATGCGATCCAGACCCGATACATATAGGCTACATCATTTGTTTTTTATTCCAATTCATTTTGACATCTCACGCACGTGCAGGATACCGTGATACAAGCGCGAGACTGACACAGGACGCTGGACGCATCTCTCTCTCTCTCTCTCTCTCTCTCTCTCGCTCTCTCTCTCTGCGTGCACGCCACACACACAGGAATAGCCAGGCTACACAGGGCGAAATGTTTGTGATAGCCTATAGCTTACGTGCGCTATAGCGAGACAGGACGTTAAATCTTGATTTTCATTAAATAACTCTGTCTCTCTCTGTATACACACACACACACACACACACACACACACACACACACACACACTAACACACACACTAACACACACAGCGCACAAGGTCCAAAGGTTTGCTCTGCACTGTTGATTCCGATGCGCTTTTATCAACATTATTCAAGTGAAATGCGTTGGTTTTATAGACTATATAACAGCAACATTACGCTAATATAGCTACCCAAGGAATAAGGTTATATGATCATCTATCGATACAGTCGACAGACAGACAGACAGACAGACAGTCAGTGTCCGTGAGCACAGCTGTCCTGTGCTCTCATTGGCTGTAATACAGGACTTCTCGGTGGTTGATCACAACCCAGTTCATACTGTACGATGCCCAGTCGACGAGTGAGACAAATATCAAACCTGCTTGATATTCAGAAACGTTCGGGGAGGCGTCGGCGATCGCTTTTATCGGCGCTATATCTTCTCGCAGAGCCTTTCACACACAGCGAGCAAAACCTTGGCGATCAAAGCCCGATCTTGCGTCAGATCGGGGGTTTTGTCGGCGAGCGCCCAGACAGCATAATCGGAGCAAATATCGGGCAGTGTGTACGAGCCATAACTGCAGTGAACCTTATGATTGACCAGCTTCATAATAAATCATATATAAACTGTGCAAGCACAGTTTATATGGGTTTTGGGTGGGTGACTGTTCTAATAGGAGTGCAGAGAGCATGTAGAACTGTCACTACCACCTGGTCTCAACTCTGGGCTGTTATGGTTTTGGCCTACTAATAAACGCAACCATGATTCTAGATGGTTCGATTAGCAAATACTGGGGGACAGAGATAACCACTTTATCTCTATGGGAAGAATGAATGGCAGATTTTTCAGTTGTGCCAGAAAACCATGCCCACTGCTATACCCTATACTTCCTTCCTATATGACGAATAGAGAAAATGGCTGATCTACAAGCTCATTGCATTGCAACATGGTGTGGGCTTGTAGATCTATTTCCACTATCTTTGTAATAGATAAATGACAAAACTAACAGACATGATTTTAATAAATTGTAAAATATAACATTATCAAAAAATAAATGTCAAACATATCAGACTTCCCAAGAGGAAATGCATGGGTAGCCTACATAGGGTACATGGGGTGGCCTGGTGAGTCAAATTAGTGTAATGATTCCCCTCAGATTGGTGTAAGGAGGTGAATATACAGTGGTATCTTTCTCAGGTGATGCTCTAACTAACTCACAGCACTGGAGCAGAAAATGGTGCTGTGAAATGCTCCTTTCGCCTGCAAATTGATAAGTTATTATAGCTATGAGCATGTGTATACTGTAAGTGGTCATGAAATGCCTTGCAGATTTCACAGTGTGAGATGTTGCTGCACTGAATCTCATGCCTAAATAATGTAGAACATATGAGAATCTACTGTACAGCACTGGGAATATCTAAATACATAACACAACCTTATCACAATTCATGTGGTTAAAGACATAAGCCAGATTCATACTTGCTGTTATTTTATTATGTATTGTTGAGTAAGTTATTAGGCATTATAGTTCAATGACTTTCAGAGTTAAATTAACACTGGATTTTGTGGTGTATCAGGAAGGTAGTGCACCTCAAAATGCTTAGGTGGACATGGATTAAATATAAACATGTCCACAATGCAGGCAGCTTATACTTTTATAATCATGTGTTTTAGGCTGTAGACTATTTTGGATACAGTAATAGTGTAACAGACTCATTACCCCCAAACAAGCATGTATGGCTTCTTCCACCATCAGACTACTGAAGGAACTTGTAATCCAGGCTCTGCAGCAGACCATCATTCAGAACCGTTTACGACTTTCTGAAGCAGCTAAAAGAGGCAGCCAGTGGATATAGGTCAAACGTGCTGCCCCCCCCCCCCCACGAGAACCCAATTCAAACCCCTCAAACTTGAGGGCATACGAGGTATGTGGTCAGCTGTACGGTTGGCTCAGGGAAGAGGATGCCCCTGCCTTGCATAGTCCTGTGGGATGTCAGCCACTCTACATACAACTATAGGCACATCTTAATGATTGGGCATGGGCCACAAGCTAAGGCTTGATCACCCTATAGCTGACTTGTATGTGTGTATGTTTAAAGACCTGACACATCCCATGATTCAAATGACACTACTGAGGAGGTGTCCCCGAAATTGACTAGTCTAAGAAATACACCTCTACTTGATAAGTAACAAACTGGTTGTTATCAACCAATATGGTTGATAACACCGTGGTTGTTGTAGAGCAGCCACCTGGTTATCAGCTGGTTCCCTGTTCAATCCCAGCTCCTCGCAGTGTCCTTGATAGTGACCATGCCTCCTCTCTGCCACCCCAGGTATAAGACCCTGCAGGTAACGCCACGGTGATGGTCAACTGCCATATGCTCAAGGGCATGTTGACAGTAATTGTTGAGAGGGGAAGGCAAGGAAAGGTTTCGTGCCAGGGACTCACCCCAGCAACCCACGGTCCCATTACCCCGCTGCCTCTGTTTGACAGGACCAGTGAGGGAGGGACAGCAGAATGTCTGTAGCAGAAGTGTCCCTGCACGATTTCACTGCTTATCTAAATGAGCCATTACTATTCATGAAAGTTAATTTGCTGCATCGGGGCAGAGGAAATTACTGCAAGGTTTTGTCACAATGATACAATTCACCATCTATTGTGGAACTCTGAATGACTTTATAGGAGTCATTTCTGGTTATAATTTGGAAACGTGGTTTGAGATCCTGTCTTTGTGAAGGACTTGGGCTTGTTTTTTGTTTTCTTCGCTAGAGTACCCCAGAACATGATGATGATGATAACTTTATTTATATTGCACTTTTCTTCAGAAGATGGTGATGATGATGATAACTATCTATATAGCACTTATGAGTCAGAACATGTCCAGATATCATTTCAATGAAGATGACAGACCCTCGTTCGTTTGTGTTACTGCAATAAAATAACAGCATGGCATGAAAGAAACAACCTGAATTTTACTGACTGAATTGGCTCTACGCTACAGAGAAAAAGAGAGTGTGCTCATGCGTGCATGGACGTGCACTCGCACGCACGCACACATGCACACAGGCGCGCGTGCACACATACACTGACAAACACAACATATCCATTCAGCATGGATCATATCTGAATGGTTCAATAGTTAGGTATGTAGGCTACAAGTACACATACACATGCAACATACCGTACAGTACATTGAATCATTAGGAATTTCAATTATTGTACTTTAGAAATAAGTAATAAGAATTATACAAAAATAAGATTAAGGTTAAGCATCTGGATGCATATTGTCTCTGACCTTTCTGTCCACATCTTAGAGTATAGGCCTATTCGTATGTTCTCTTAATGCTCTTGGCCTTAACGAGGATCATCGAGGATGAAGCGGAACAACATGGCAGCAATGCTGTGATATTTTTTAATTAGTTTAAAAAAGCCATTGCCGCAATACACAGAGGCATGTTGATGATGAAGATACTCAAGGCTCCCTCCCTTTATGTTGTAGAAAAACTTCACTTCAGCTCGTGTTATACCACAGACCTTTTGACAGGCAACTAAACCAAAAAACACATTCAAGAAACCCATACGCTTCAAGCCAAGGGAACCAAAATGTGAACTCGTTTACACTACAAACATCCGCAGACTCTAGTTAGGTTGTAGACTGTAGTTGAAAATGCATGTAAAAAAATAAATTCTTTGAGTGGATCTCTTCACAAACATTGTTTCTTTGAAGCACTTTTATTATTATTGGTTAATTAAAACTCATTCACTGCCATATTAAATACAGAAATGATCCACCCACACTTAACTGGCAGCTTTTCTTTCGTATTTTCTTGTTATGATCCGTCAAAAATGCTATGCTGGCGGAAGTGGAACGTTACAGAAGCGAAGATAAAGGCACTTGAGAAAATCCTGTAACATGGGAGTGGATGGGAGCTGTACTTTTGCGATCACGTGATTTCCTTTTTTTATTTTTATAAAGATGTATTTAATGATAATACAGACATCATTTAAAACAATGAATTACAGAATCAAGATTTTCTTTTTCTTTTTTAAACAAGACAAGACAAAAAAAAAAAAAAGAAGACAAAAAACAGCAAAAACAACCCCCCACCCACCCCCCCCACCCCAACCCCAGAAAGGTAAACTACACAGCTCTCATTACTCTGTATTGTACACAACACCACTTGACAACATCAACTCGGATAAATAAATAAAAATAACAATATAAATAAAACTAAAGCAAAATCAACCCAGAGGAGATATTGAAGGTAGAACCTCAAAGAACCTACCCCATATCTTTTCAAAAGTAGCAGGCTTTCTCCTTACATTGTACAGTATCTTTTCAGGAGTACAGTATGATGAAAGCTCATTCCAGTGTCTCTGTGAAGGTGAGTTTTCAGATTTCCAATTAACCAAGATGATTTTCTTCGCAGCTGTACTTGACATCACATATATGTGCATTGAGCAGAACATTCATGTTCACAGGAACTGGTCTGCACATTTTGTGTGGATGGGACTGGAGTTTAATTGGAAAGCACTAGCTGAGTAACATCAATTCTGAATTGTATTTTCATTTGCGGGCATTCTTTAAAGGGCTTCAGAAAACCTTAAAACAAAATCAATGTTTGGAGAATCGTTACGGCACAGCAAAATCTTTCAAATCTGGTGCTTTAACCCCCAGAGTATGAATGGACCTATTGCTATTTGGACCTAAAAGGGTCGATTTCTACAAAACTGTAATGGTGTCCCCTTTCTAACAGTTCTGCAAATATTGCATGAGCCTTGTTTGTTGTTTGATTTCATGCATTCTGAAACTTCAGGCTGATTCATCTGTCTCACTAAAAAAAAGAGAAATCCTCAAGTGTCACCACCAGAGACTTTGAGACGCTGGTCTGTTCATCATTCTTCATCGTTCTTTGTGCATCCAACCACAGCGTTCCACATTAGTCCTTCAAGCATGTGTTTTCCTGCAGTGCTGGAAACATGATTGAAATGTAATTTCTTTCCACTTTTCTATAAAGTTTCTCAGTAGAATAATTAAGATAGGAGTGCTGAATGTTCACATTTCCACACACAAATCCCTCCCAGCAGAGAGAGACAAAAATTGCCCAAACATCATAACGTCTGTAAATCTTTATTGCGTTCATGCAATCTGAGTTGAGTGTTCCCCTGCTGGCTGCATGGTCAGATTTATTGTGATGTTGGCCAGAAAAGACACCCCCACCAGTGATCAAACCCTTTGTGGAACAAAGTCATAATGCATTATACCTTATGACATACAGTAGGTACTTGTGAATTTTACAGGTGTTCTGGTGTTACTAGCAAGCCAGAAGCTCAGTGTAATGCTTATACAAATATAATATATTGATCCCTAAACAATTATTGGTACAGTACATTCTACATTGCTTTCACTAAACTACTACTACAACTGATGCTCGTACAGTACTATATGTAAATGTATATGTACACGCTATGCAGAGAGGTTTAACGTTTTATTTATTTATTTTTTACCAGCTTTTAATTCACCTTGACGCTGCAATAGCACAGATAAGGGAGGAAAACACAATTTTACAGAACATGTTCAGTGCTGCTTTGGTGAACCTGTGATGAAGTGTTTACCTCACCAGCATAGCTCAGGGCGTTCACAGGATGGGCTGTTATCTGAGCTCCTTTTCAAAGCTTTTGTTTGGAGGTCAGTGTGGTCATTGTACAATTATCCACTGGGACAGTTCTGGAGTCTGTTTGTAGATGGATACGCTGTCAAAGGGGTGCTTTTGTTTGAGGGAAGGTTTTTCATGTTCCTCCATAGGATTTCACATAAATGAACACTAAGACACATGATGAAGTGCAAATATGCCGGATTTAGCAAATGCAAATGTAACGTTCATGCAGGTATTATTATATATTAACCATATGAACGCTAGCGTACCTTTTCTGGGCATGTCATAATAGGTGAAGAGATTTGGGGCTCCATCTTGCGCCACCCTTATCCCTCATCCCTAAACGTATTTGCCATTTCTTTTTTTTTATGTATTTTTTTGTGGCTTTCGCCTTTATTTTATATTTTTTTATGGAGGGACAGACAGTAGGCTGACAGGAAATGGGGAGAGAGATGGGGGAATGACATGCAGTAAAGGCCGTCGGGATCGGGAGTCGAACCCGCGGCACACTGCCAGACTGGATTACCAACCAAGGTGCCTGGACCGCTGAGCCACGGCCCAGGCCTATTTGCCATTTTTTACCATTTTGAAAATCATTTTAAAATAGTTCAACTAGCCGATCTACATCGAGACATTGTGAGCTTGTAGATCGGCTATTTGAACTATTTTAAAAGGTTTTTTTAAATAGTAAAGAAATGGCAAATTAGTTTAGGGATAAGGGTTAAGGGGTGGCGCAAGATATAGATAGCCCTTGGTGTATAGGGGAAAAAAGGATGGGCCAAGTACAGACCCCTGAGGGACCCCGGTCTGCATAATATTTAGTGTTAGGGTTAACTAGGGCTAACTGTTTTAGGGTATAGAATTAGTCTCTGTATTGAAATTGAAATTGACTGTTTCTGTAGCGTGAGGCAGCTTAATGTACACTTAACACCCCCTGGACATGACGCTAGTATATCACACAATATACAAGTACACCCCTTGGACATGATGCTAGTATGTCACACAATATACAAGTACACCCCTTGGACATGACGCTAGTATGTCGCAGGGAATTATCCACAATCCAACCCTTGATGCTGATTATCAAGCAGGGATGCATTGGGTACCATTTTTATAGTCTTTCGTATGACTCTGCCCGGGGACTGAGCCCCAACCTCCCACAAGGCCATATCACTCTCCCATTGAAGGTGCAATAAAACCTGTATATGCTCTGCATGATTTGGACAGAATTGCTCTAATGATTCTTCTGCTCGATCTACAATCCGGAGACCTGCGCTTCTGCAGTGTGGGTTGATTGCACATGAGCGAGCTGTCAAATACCATAACAACAGCACTAGGAAATGTACAGATGGCCCTAATGAGTATCAGTGATGAGAATGCCTGCAAGGGTGGATGAGGGACCTCTCAGTAGCCAGTGGTCACGGAGGCATGACAGATGTCCAGCCCTAAATGTCAGTGAGACAAGTGCCACAGTTAGTACTCGCTTGATCTCCCCAAATTAGTGCAACTGGCTGCGCAAACCCTGACCGCCAGGGGGCGCTGTTAGTTGCAATCGAGGAAAGATCCAAGATGGCGGAAAGATTCCGAGACAGAATGGATTAAAACAATTATTAATTAATTAAAACGTCATCATAACGTGTCGGCCTCATAACGGGTTTAGCGTGTCACGTAGGGAAAGACGATGGAATAAAACGCAGGTTTAGCGTGTTATGCAGTGAAGCTGTTAAATGTTTACATAACTGTGGTCAAACAAACAGTACATACTGTAAAACATAAGTGGCTCCATGATATTCGTGCTTTTCCAATTATAAATTATTTACGAGATTTATGAGAAAACAAAAACCAATAAACATCCTGAAATCCTCCAACATAATTCCCAAATGCATCCCACCCCCACCTATAAACCAAAGAAATTGAGTATTTTATATAATAAACAAAACTTGCAAATATAGATACAGACACACACGCACACGCACACACACACACACACCCACACACACACACGGACGTGTGCAAAACATACTCTCTCCCTGTTGCAAAACATACTCTCTCAAAGTGCAAAACATACTCTCTCCCTAGTGTTGTGGTAACACCTGTCACTGTGTTACTATTTCCTACTATTTGATGTAAAAATGGCTCCAAATGCTGCACTCCTCATCCTCAAACACAAACACTCTTTTCGTCTTGGAGACAAAATAATAGAAGTGCTGAGTGATTACATACAGCTGCTCTAAGAAGGTGCCAGGTTGATACAAGGAAGCACTGATTACTGGAATAAACAGTAATTTTCTGCTGCAATAAATCCATGACCTACTAGTTTTGTACAATTATAATGTCTTTAGAGAAGGACTCATATGTCTCAGGACTGCACTTAGACAGAAATCAAACAACTGTATAGGAGGTTATTAATAATTTAAAAGGGACAGAATATTCTATGTAATTAGTCGGTGGTTGTTTGATGGAAAGATGCTTCATTATCCCTATGCCACACGTTTAAATTATTTCCATCTGGTTCTCTTTCCAATTACTGCTCATGATGAAAAACAATATATTTATGCATGTCATCCACACCATTGTAGTCTCTACTGAATTTAATACCTGCAGAGGGCTTTATTTTATCCCCGCCAGGCCGGAATGGCTGAATGAAGCAATAACGTTGTGCATTTCCCGTCAGTGTGTTGTTTCGTTGGTTGGTCACCCCAGGCATGACCATATATGGTCATGCCTCGTGACATCATGTGACATCATCAGGGATGGAGATCCCTGATGTATGGAGATCCCTGATGGCTGATGTCATCAATATTAAGCCCATATATGGAGATCCCTGAAGTCATCAATATTGGCCAGCAACTCTACATCTGACCTCAAACCTCAAACCCTTATATCTCCATATATGGAGCTGACCTGTTCTGACATTCCATATGTTGATCCTTCCTCTTCAATGTCTCCCTTTTGACTGATACCTGTCCATTTAAACTCTAGACGGGCCTGCCCCAAAGTTATTAGTAAAGCTGCGCCCAGCAGCCAGCGAAAACTAGAGTTCTCAACAGGCCTGAAAATTAAGGCCCGGCCCTACCTGGGCCCTCATCAAACCCTGTACACTCAAGACACTGCCCCCGCTGCCACCCTTAGATCTCCATATATGGAGCTGACCTGTTCTGACATTCCATATGTTGATCTGACCTCATCAAACCCTGTACACTCAAGACACGCTATATGGCCAATACAGAATTAATTCCATATGTTGATTAGCTTGTAGATCTGCTATTTTTGAAAAATCGTGAAAATGTGGCGCAAATCTTTGAATATATATTCCTTCAGAGCAAACGTTTTTAACTCAAATCTTTGCTTCTGGGGCGTCCCTGGAACAACATATTTTCAGATGGGGGTCCTTGGCCAAATACAGAAAATTCTGGGGGTCCTTGACATAAAAAAGGTCACCATTGACATAGAAACAGTCATGAATAAGAAGGAATTTGTAGAATCGTCCTCAGGTCTAAATGGGTTAAATAAAAAGTAAAAAACAAAATGTGTGTATGTTTCTCTTCTTGTTACAGGTATACATTACCGCAAGTCTTGCGCGTCCTCAGGTGCCTGCCTCATCGCCTCCTCTGGCTACCAGCAGTTTTGCACCGGCAGGCTCAACTCTGTGTGCATCAGCTGCTGTAACACGCCTCTGTGCAACGGGCCGCGACAAAAGAGGCGCCCGTCGCTTTCCGCCGCGCCATCCGTCCTGAATGAACACCACCGCTGCGTCATCTTCCTCTCCGTCCTATTTCTGTTCTCCTCCGACCTCTGCTGCTGACAGATCTTCAGACACAGAGGGCAGGAAGATCCAAAATGTACTGCAACCTATAAGCGCATGTCAGAGACGTGTGCCCACAGAGACATGTGGTGAGGCCAGGTCAGGTGTTAAAAAGGCATGTATTATATCGGCACTTGACTCTTCCCATTCACCTGTGGACTTCTGTGTTTTTTGGTTTGTTTGTTTGTTTTTTATCATCGTTTGTCTTTAACATTATTGTGGTTTCTGTCTAAGTTGACTCATTAGTTACTGGGTGAGGATGGAATGGGTACTGGTAATGGACGAAACGTGGCTTCCCGTCTGGGTTATGGGACAGCAGGCTGAGCCTTCCAGCTACAGCGGAGGACTTCAACCATATCTCAACCCCAGTGGTCCTTGAGGGGGGCCAGGGGTCGCCAGCAAAATGAGTAACAGCTAAAAAATAACTTTAGTTTTCAGCTATTTGAAAATGTTGACACATTTTTCCAAATGGAGGCCTGAAGGCAAATACAGGAGAATTCTTTAGTGAAATGTTTGAGAACCACTGGTATAGATAATGTAAAATAATTCTTGTGTTTCTTGTTTTTCAAGGCTGTGGAAAGATATTTGCAGATATAATAAACTGATCAAAAACATACAGAAAACTGATGTTAGTCAATTGAATGTGAAAAGAAATATGTGATTCCTGATGAAAAACCAATGTGTTGTCACATTACATCCTTTAAACTCTTGTGCAGTTGCTACTGTACAAATCCTGGAAGGAAAATCATCAGACGGATGTTCCACGGAAATAGACTCGGCTCATTTTGTCATTTCCAATTGTTTCGGCAGTGGTTCAAATTGTGCATCATTATTGTTCTAGGACTAGGTCAATAGTTCACCACTCCATTCCTGTGGACCCAAACAACTGCAACCGCAGGAATGGAATTTTGTGTATCTCTTAAGTTGTGTTTCAAAGTGTGGTCCAGGGGTCCTTGAGGGGGTTCCAGGATGTCCACTGCTAAATGATTGATAGTTAAATGAACCCTTATACCCTTAACTCTGACTGTAAAAATGCAACCAAATGGATCCATACGGGTTAAATTCACAGTGTATTTTACAGTGTAGATTTGGGTCCCACTAGACATTAATGCATATCAAATCATCATATAGATTAAAATGAGCTCAGAGCCTGATCTCTACATTGTCGTGTAGGTCATCCCTATATTCCCTACATCCTTATGTTACCAGGAACCCATAGAACCCCTATGCACATACTGTTGTATCAGTCCTGACATAAAGCCCTAACCTGTTTGTATGCTTCAGCTGCTTTACAAAGGACTACAAACTGACACTATTTCTCTGCAGAGATGCATTGTCTCATAGGTAGACTTCATCAGTTCTGCCTCCGTGTGGTAAATTATTTGAATGTTCCTTTGCAGTGGAATTCGTCATTAATTGCATACAACCTGGTGTCTAAGGCTTTGTTCAGACTGCAGGCAAATCTGATTTGTTTTTCAAATCAGATCTTTAGATCTTGTCCACACTGTTATTATTTGGAACCGATGGCTTTTTGTTTGTTCAGGGTATTTTTCAATTCTCTTTATAAATTATTTCAAAATCATCTCTGATGTAGATTTATTGGATTTAAAAGTTGTATTATGCTTTTAGTTTTATTATGCTGTTAGAAAAACAATCTGTGAATCCAAATCAATGAATGATGTTTCTGTTTGTAAATTGTAAATGTAAATGCATAAATTGGGAATATTAATATCAAGCTGATTCTTCATTCGGACATATATGCTGTCCTTAATTCACTTCCAATGTTAATAACCCCTTTTAGCTTTTAACCATGAGTCACAGGTCCCTAATTGTCTCCACCAGGCCGAAGGCATGGGGAGAGAGTATGTTTTGCACTCCGTCCGTGTGTGTGTGTCCGTCCGTCCGTCCGTCCGTCCGTCCGTCCGTCCGTCCGTCCGTCCGTCCTTCCTTCCGTCCGTCCGTCCGTTACCAGCTAATCTCCGGCACCGTTAACCCGGTCGATGCCAAACTTTGCACACACACTCCCTGGATGCCAACGATGAAGCCCCACATTTTCCAGAACGGCCTGTTATAGCGCCACCATGAGGCAGCTTTTCACATTGTTTACCTAAAACTGCACCGATCTGCGTGAAACGTTGCATGCACACTCCCTAGAGGCCAAGGACAAACCTTTGACCTGCATTTTCCGCATCTGCCTTTTATAGCGCCACCAGGAGGCCGACTTTTGTAAAACACATTTTTGGATATTACTCCTCCAGATTCTGTCCAAAAATCGTTCCACAGTATCTCTATGGTCATGTGCTCAAGTCGGATCTGTCCGATATTTCATATTCCATCCTAATTGGCTATAATTGGCTTTCACAGTTTGCAAGATTGCCCCGTTTTGAACAAAAGCCTCAAATCATGAACGCAGCATGCAATTTACGTCAAATCTTTCACACATTTTCTTACTAGGCTGAGGAATATATCCCACCCTTTTCACATTGGCCTGTTATAGCGCCACCAACAGCTTGATTTTTGCAAAACACATTTTTGGAACAAAATGCCTCAAATCATCCAATTGCCATCAAAGGCAAACATATTACTTATTTATATTACTCCTAAACATTTTGCCAAACATCTCACACAGTCCTATCCTCCTGGTGGAGACCTGTGCCCAGAAGGGCACTTTTTCTAGTTTGACTCTGTTTTACTTGTAACCGTGTTTATTACATAAGGTGCAGGTACATTTACGCGTCAAGAGGTGGCAAGAAAACGCCTAGAGCAGGCGTCTCTTCCTTGTTTTTAGACAAACACGTTTCCTACACATGAAAGTGATCATATTCACTGTTGACTGCTGAGGTGTTTATCTGGGTGTAAAAAATGACTGCATTGTGCCGAATATAAGAAGACTGATTATAAGACGACCCCAATTTCTCAAGACTAATTTGTGGAAAACACATTGAAGACAAAATCTGGTTCTTTATGAAGGAAATACATTTATTTTAAAATGATTAAACATTTTAATTATGTATAGACTAATAAATTATGTGTGTAGACTAATACTATAGTATGTCTTTGAAATTCATGTGACAATAGGTTACCGTAGTAAAGGTAGGCTACAGTAACAAAATTGAAAATAAACTGTAGTCTCTTGGTATTTCTTATACCAGTAACAAATTCTAACAATCAGGCTAATAGGCATATCAGGTCTCCTTGCTTTAACATTTGCCGTAATGATTGTTCCTACCTGCCAATGTTGATAGGGGTACAGGTAAAAGTGTGGGACAGCCTAGAGTTCAGCGATAGACTCTGGGTGTTATGAAGGTACTGCATTGCTGTGTTGGTTTGAGATTAATTAAGAAGGCATCATAACTTCTCTGTTGTTTGGTTAACTTGCCCAGCTTTTGAACCAATCTGTTCGAGATGGTCACACCGTTCCTCCATCGTATATCACAGCTGTAATCGCGTCTGTGTGTGTTGCTTCTATCGCTCCATTCATAACACTGGTTTCAGTGCTAATGGTGCCATCTAGCAGCACGGATGTGTAATGACATGTAAAAAAGTCTAGACCTCGACTATAATCCCGTTTTTAACAGAATAAAACATCTTATATTCGGCACAATATGGGTAACCAAAAGAAAAACAGCGACCTGTGATTGCAGAATGTATAGGAGTCCTTCGCTATGTTTCATCAGTTTCAACTGAAACGGGCCTCTAGCCTCTAGGGGGACTCCACTCCAAAAACCCGGAAGGGACGCCGGCAGACAGCTTCTTTTGGCCGCGCATGGAAGTTCAGGTGTGCCCAGGCTGAGTCTCGCCCTGTCTCTCACTCACTCGTTGCCTTGCTGTCTCCCATGCTGTTATTAAGTTACACATATTTCCTGTTAATAACCTGGATAAAATGTGCGGCATTGGGAGGTAAAGGGGAAACATTTTATTGTGAAGGGACTACAGGATGAGGAGAGTTGTTGCTGGCGTAATTGTCGAGAGTGATAGGGGGTGAATGTTGGGGGCCTCATATTTGGTCTTGAAACAGGCCTCCAGATCTCTGACAGAATAACTGCGTAATGACGAGTCTAGCCGGGCAGCAGCACCTGCAGTGTTTTCAGCCAACTCCCTCCCCACATTGTCAGGAATTCCCAGCAGGACTACAAGTCATTTGGTTTGCCAGGGCAGTTCCTCGATTGTTGACAGTAATGTTAATCTATTATTCAATTAAAGGCATCCTAGGGCAAATAGCTGATTTGCAAATAGCTGTCAAATACCTGATTTGTTAATCAGCTATTTTCGCTATTTGACGTACAATTAAGTTTATAGGAGTTAAGAAATAAGGCTATGAACAAATGATTGTCCGGCATTCGTCGTTGGTAGTGATCTATATTTATAGAGTGTATGTGCGTGACATCATCATCATACCTGCAAGTTGTGCGGGAACGCCTACTGAGTGGCAAAAACTACTTTCTGGCCTTGACAGCCCATGTCCAAACAGAAAAGTCCTATCTGATTGCATTAAATGATGTTAAAAGACATTAAACTCACTTTGCCACTCACTTTATGCATGCGCATACCCATATTGTTCATACAGAATATCCATATCTTTATTACTGGACGCAGTACAAGCATCGTTGTATAAAAAAAGGAAAAAGGTCTAAGTCATGTTCTTGACTGTGTCTTATGTTGCATTAAAATTGTGTTATATCTCGCTCTCTGAGAGAACAGCTCTCTTTGTCTTGGAGGTTGAATCTGACAGTTCCGCCAGGCACAGGGTCTCCTGCGTGTCCGAGCCCACTCCGGAGTCAGTGGTGCTGGCGGTCTGAAAGGTCGTGAGCACGGGTCGCGGTGCTTCCGTGTCCTTGCTGTCCCGCGTGGTGGAGCGACTCGCCTTGCTGAGCCGCAGCGACTTGAGTAGCAAGGGCCGCAGGGAGCGGGCGGAGGCAGCCTCGGAGCTCCGCAGCACGTTGCGCTTGTTGACATGCTCGACGGTGATGTGGCAGCGAAACACCTGCAGGAACACCTCCCGGAACTGCCGGGAGGAGAGGTTGTAAAGGAAGGGGTTCAGGACGGAGCTGAGGTAGAAGAAGGTGTCACCCACGGGGTGAAGGGTCACGTAGCTGCGGAAGTAAGACACGGTCCAGTCGGACTTGGGCACCGCCGCCGTCATGAGGCGTCGCACCTGGTTGGGCATCCAGCACACCATCAGGGAGCCTACAATCAGACCTGAGAGGGAATGAGAAGGGGGGGAGGGGGGGGGAGCAGGAGAAATAGTGAATGGGAGGCAGAGATTCTGCTTCACTGCTGATCAGTGTAATTATGAAAATCACACCTGTGTGAACTGAGCAGTGCAACTATACATTTATTGTTATAGTTACTGTACTGTGCTCTGTACTGTACTGTACATATTACATACATAAATACCCCAGGAAAGTGTTCTAAATCGTCTAAACATCATTAACATATTTTTTTGCAAAAAGGGTGAAGTGTCCCTTTAATGTAGTCTTGTTCAACGTAGGTTCAGGAGTAGAGACCTCAGACCACCCTCTGCTTATCACGGCCACTCCCCTTTCTCAATATACCACACTGCCTTCACACATTAGCCACTCCCCATTCACAATCACCCGTATACACTACAGCTGTCTCCACTCACCACAGCCAATCCTTGTTGCAATCACCACAGTATAAATACACCTGCGATCTGGTTTGCAGAATCTGTTTGTTCTGCTTCATGACAGATCAGACATGGGTTGTGGGTAACTCAATTATTTAAATTAGTTGCAATGTTTTTGCAGAACTAAATTGAGTGGAGCAGCAGATCCCCTGATCTGTGAATGTTCAAAGATCCAATCTTGAACCGTCCAGAGTTGATCAGATCAGAGCCACTCTGATCATTTTCAAACATGTTTGATATGTATCTGGGTTGACAGAAAGACTATCTATCCTATCCCCTTAAACTTTTATATAACTTGCCTATTCCAAGTTGCAACCCCAAATATCGATGAAACATAACGGCTTTGCAGTTTGCATTGATGCAGCAGCTGCAATCAATCTAGTATTAAACAACCAATTTGCTCTGATGTACAGATCATGATGATGCCACAAGTTATATATAACTCGATCTGTATGGGTTCAAGCCTGGATCATCTTTCGTTGCACGATGGTGTCGTGCAGATAACATTATCTCTCTCTCTTTCTCTAGCTCTGCATTCTTCCACCGCTGTGTGTGTGTGTGATCGGTTTTTATATTCCATCCTGATTGGCGAATTCCGAAAATTGCTGACCCACAAAAACCTACCTGACCTGGTGCCAAAGAGTAGTTTTTCTAGTTAGGAATATATATTTTATTTTATTTTTTATTTTTTTTGGGGGGTGAGTAGGAAATGTACAAAGGATATATTACTTGCAACCCATAAAACTAGACACAATTATCTCATCTGTGTGTTTCTTCCGTAGAAGGAGCATCACATCAGTCCTCATCTCTTATCTGCTGTTTATCCGTCTCACCAATGCTTTTAATGTGAGTCACACTGTGACCAAATAGCCTTTCAAAATGTAACAGATTGCTCTGTCCCACATCTCATTTCCTGCCAAAGGAAAATGGATGTCCACACTCTTGTTTACCAAACACACGGGACTCCTGGGGAGGGACAGAGGTGTTTTGAAGAAGTGTTTGAATAATTTAGATTTATGTTTGAAATTCCAAAAACATAGTGAATCATTTCCAGGGTAGTGTAAGGAGAAACATAGAAGCCATTAGCCATGTCACAGATGTCTGATGAAGGAAAAATAACAGTAACTCAACTACTACTGTGGTGTTGTGGAACTTGTGGTATCTGATGATTTACTTTGAAAAGCTGACTCAAACTTTCATGCTGGTTTTAGACAAGATTTTAAAGGAGAATTCTGGATTACCCATTTTCTTACCTTAATCTATATCAAAGAACGAGTGGTACAGGTGAAATAATTGCATAACTTCATCCAGAGTGCACTGCAGCTCTGACCGTGTGTGCTGGTTATACGCTAAATCGCATATTTTGATAACTAAAAGGCGACCGAGCCTATGACCCAACACAAATTTAGATGTAGAGGATCTGCATTTTTTTGAGTGGTGCAAACCACTCCAACAACCAGCTTTGTCTGTACCTGTGTACCTGTGCGTGTACCCGTGTACCTGTACGTGGTACGTGTACCAGGTGAGCATGGTTGCTATGGTTAGTGTGTGACGTCACTGCACCACTCAGTTCACACAGGTGTGATTTTTAAAGATTACGTTGACAGAAACTCTGCACTGCCAGATAGAGTGAAAAGATGAGAGAGGAGAGTATAGGTCAAGGTCAAGAGACGGATTCAAACCCTAGACTCTGTCCTCGATCTGAACCACCAGAGTAAGTGATTTTCTTTGGTTAAAATAAGTATTAAATAGCTCTATATTCTGATAGTACTCATTGAGTGTTTATTCAGTAACAGGAGTTACGAGTGGACAAAATTGGAACTGGAAGACTATAATGAAGCTGATAAATGGCTACTTTCTCCTGATTGGCAAAAGTGTGACATGAAAATGTAGTTTCCGTTTATAGAGCTGGAGAGACAGGGGGACCCCTGTGACTGAACAAACACATGTAGCAATGATTACCATCAGAATATAGTGCTTTAACATAAATAAATAAAACTATTTATTTATTTATTTGCTAAAACAGAACTAAAACCAAAGGACTGGATTAGTAGTGGCGGACAGGCGTGCATATGCCTGGGTGATGAGAAAGGATCATTCCGGTTAATTAATATAAGAACATGGAGGGATGTTTTTCAGTAAAAATTGTGGTTTTGTTTTGTTTGTGAGTGCCTCGACGGAGCAGGGCGGTAGTATTTGCTGTCTGCATGCCAGTTGTGGTGGGCCTGTCTGGGCCAAAAAGTCAGGGCCGAATCACCGGTATAACAAATTGATATATGATGAGCGGCAAGTGTGAGAAGAAAAATATGAGAACAGTGGAAAAAGTATAGAAATCTAATGACTCAACCAGAGGTAGGGGGCAGAGGGGGGAGCAGACCAGAAATTGAGACTAGAAAGAAAGGAATGTTAAAGCAGACTGATAGCAGATAAGAATTCTTATCACTGTGGTTAATAAATAAATCATGTCAGAATGAGTTTAGCTCGATTTTTCAACAGATTGACTATATATAACTTTTTCGTGACCTGTTCTCACACACACACATTGTTAAATAATAGGCCTACATAAGTACATATTGTTTAATTCATTTTCTGTAACTGAACATTTTCGAAGTGCATGCTGTCTGTCCTCGGCAGGAGTTTATACTTTTTCCATTCACCCCAGTCGTTAATAAATAATAACTCACAAAACGTGTTGCATGATGAGGATTGAGGAATCGTCATGTCACGATGTCACTTGGCGTCAATGTTAAAAATGTACAGGTGGATTTTCATGACATGAAACCTAACTCCAAAGCAATTATTAATAGTCGAGATGGAACGGGGGATTCACGCGCATAGGGTGAAATTTTTAACGCCACCTGTTTTTTCTTTAATCCTTGAAGGTCTATTTTAAGATTCTGCCAGGTAACAAGAAAAAATAATGTCCCAAGGGGTTCATTTTTAAACTGTTCTTACACATACCCTATACCTAAATATGCAAATGAAGAGACAAGAGAAAACACTATTGACATAAACAACCTACAGGGACAAATGAACACGTTTCCAAAAAAACAAACAAGACATAATTCATTATGAATAATAACCAGCAGCTTCCGTATCTATGTGTGTTTAATATAAGGTTAGCATTTTTAGGAGCCTTTTCAGGCTGTGACCCCCCCAAAGTAATCATATTTGAAGTGGGGACCCCCCACCCAGACAAGCAACAGAATGGTTCCACAGATAAATGTTGTGAATAGCAGATGTACAAGGTCGTTGTGAACTTGTAGATTTGCTATTTGCACAATTGTTGCCACCGTCTTATATAATAATAATAATGTATTATTATTATTTCTTGTAATAATAATAATTATTGTGACAATTAAAAAGCAAAAGAAATGAGATTGTCCCATTCAATACAGTTTGAGTGCATGCACTGCACATACATTTAGGTAAGAACGTCATGACACTGCTACCCCAGTGTGTGTGTGTGTGTGTGTGTGTGTGTGTGTGTGTGTGTGTGTGTGTGTGTGTGTGTGTGTGTGTGTGTGTGTGTGTGTGTGTGTGTGTGTGTGTGTGTGTGTGTGCCTTCAAACATTCCGCCCCGCGAAAAAGGGAGGAGGAGGAAATGTTGCATAGCGATTTTGCTTATTCCTTCTAAATGTCTGTATATAAAATATAGCTAACTCAGCGAATCTCTTAGTTCCATCAATATTGTTCCTCGTAAATAGTTGGTTTGTGCCTAGTATTGAGATTATAGAGTTCGCTTTGGCGATCATGTCCCATGATCGCGGGAGTTTGACTCTGAACTGAAGAAAACTGACTGAGAGAAAAGCAGCCAAAGCAGCCAATCAGCAATCAGAAGTACTCGGCAGTATGGTTGCCAGTGTTGCCAACTGTCGTGCCAGAAATAAGCTAACCAGCCTCCAAAAACCAAACCAGGCAAGCAACTGTGAATGAATCCACGTTAGGCTGGAAATATGCAGACTTGGCAACACTCAGCAGAAAGATCTACCGGTCGACTAGCAGTGTTGCAAGTTTCCCAGGTAAACACTAACCAGCACTTCTCCGAAGCTGCTGGTAAAAAGGTTATTATGAAGATTCAAGCATCTTGACTATTTCGGGGCAAAAACTGCAAAAAAATAATATTTCTCTGTTTACTAAATTCCTAGGTGGATTTTTATGTTCCAACAGTTATTTTTGGAATCCTTGAAGGGTGTATTTTATTATTCTGCCAGGTAACCGACAAGAAAAATGTTCCATGGGGTTCATTTTTAACCCTTTCTTACACAATCCTATACCCAAATCTGTTGGCGAAAGGGCCTTTCTGTGTGGAGTTTGCATGTTCTCCCCATGTCCTCTATACTATAGGGTAGGTATACCCTATATATTTTTTTATATTTTCATAACAATTTTGACTTTATATATTGTACATGAGAGGGGGAGAGGTGGTGCATGGAGTTTGAGGGTCCAATGGAGTTAAGAGGTTTTGTCCGAAGCACTTTTTAATACTTATTTTTAACCAACACACAGACAGTAAAGGGTGTTCAATAGCATTGATTTATGAAAACAAAAACAAAAATCTAAAACCTAAAAAACATTGAGTTAGGTCGGTTTCCTCCCAACAGCAATGAAAGTGTCAGAGTGGCTTAATATCGGTATCTGCTCAGACGAGAGCGAGGATGTCCCCTTACCAGTGCACTACATGCCTGGGAGATGGATTGCTGCGGTGGACTGTAACAGATTAATATGTATCAATTAACGGGTTCTTGACATGAAAATGTTTGAGAAACACTGGAGGCAATGAAGTAGGCAAATACATCTCATACAGTTGCCAGCTGTAGAGATAAAATAAATGAAATCACAGTTACTACATTGCTGCTTTACCATTGCATTAGCATTTTGGGTCCATCCCCAAGAGGAACCATTACATTTGCTCCGTTTTCGCCTGCTAGACTGCACAAGGAATGCCCTGCATGGGTAGCTATAGCTGGATGAGTCATATAGAGATGAGTTACAATTCACAAACTGGCCCTACTATACAACATTCAAACACTGGTATGTCAGTAACAGAGGCTAAACAAGTGAAATTGGAAGTGATGAAACAAAAAAATGCAGACAAATTTGGAACTGGTACACTATCAAATTGGAAATTAACTCACCTGAAAATGTATATTATTTAGGCCTAAAGACCTGGAGAGACGGAGAGACCCCTGTTACTGAACTAACACTTTATAGCAATGATTACTATGAGAATATAGATTATTTGTTTTGTTCTATCAAAATCCCAAACTACCAAAAGACATTTCTTACAGCACCTTTAAGTTGAATGCAGGGATACATACGGTATAAAGGTAAACTTGTTTTGGCTACCACTGTGTCACTGTGTCCACTCTGCTGTTCAGAATTCCACATTCTATTTGTGAAAGATTCGAGACAAATAAATGAATGTATCATTAGTGGTTTAGGGCGGGTGATGATATAAACTACTTAACAGTCCTGAATTCTGGTGTGAAAATTCTGACCTCATGTTGAACACTCACTGACACAACCAATGCATGCACACTCTCTCACGGGTGAATATTTACTGTCTCTCTGCCGCAGGGAAGAACTATAAAGTGGCAACTAATTAGAAAGCAATTACACCAGATTATTGAAGCAATTAATTTCCTGTCCCTGCTGTAATTGGAGTCCGTCTGATTGTCATTACTTTCGAGTACAGTGGAGAATTAGGCAGTGATGTAATGATAGGTCATTATACATTGATATTTAACGCAGTTTACAGGGTTAGAGATGGTCTAGCCTCTGTACCCAGGCTTTTATTTTCGTTCGCTACAGCTCAAAGAAATGAAAGCCTGGGGGAACGTGAGACATTTCCTGGTCTAGGAGTGGGAGTGAACTATAGTGCAGAGGGGCGTCGCTCTCAATATAGTGACGTCATTGTCTTCCTTGTTGTTGTTTTCTACCAGGGAGTGGAGGGGCAGAGGGGGGCGATATCCAAAATCCCCATCAATATCCAGTCTCATAATGATATCAAAATAGCAATATATTTCCCAGCCTACATAATAATTAAAACATGTTTTCAAAAGCGGTTCAACTGAAAAGATGTCACTCAAATGTTTTCGTCCTGACAAAATACATTGCTTTCCTGCAGTGTGGCGAAGAGGCATTACCACAACACATAACAGGAAGCATGTGTTGTACTTTCCTGGAACTGTCCATGCACTAGAGGAGACAACAGGTTCATCATACCACAGTTGTGCTGCGAAACAGAGAACCACATTGCATTCAAACAAGTGTTGTTTGTTTGAGACACTCGACTTCACTAAACTGCCAAACATGCTCTCACTGAAGATTTCCAAATGAATGCATGAAGTCACTGCAAACGTGAATTTCAATCTTTCAAAGTCTTTCCTGTGATGTGTGAAAGTGTCTAAACTGTCTGGTATCATTACGTTACATCCAAAGCAATAAATTCCAAACAATTGAGGTGCAAGTAGACTAAACTAGGGGTTACAAAACGCTATCAGTTTGAGACCCAAAAGAGAAATTTGGTGTCTCCCTCCGTCCCCGGGACCCAAACATATACAAAAATACATTATGAATTAATCTCTTACGCCCTAATTAAAATATAGACTTATGCCGACCAGTTACATTCATCCTGGGAGCTCCAAAGATTTCATTACATCTTTACATCTATGTAATATGTAAATGAAAAGATATATTAATGTGATCTCATATTAGAGAGAGACTGAGAGAAAACCTCCATTTGCTGATTTTCCGGGCACAAATAGAGTAATATCTCCTCTTGCAGCAAATGGATAAAAAAGTGACTATTCATAATGTTCATTAGCTCATATCCACGGAAAAGTGTAGGAAAATTAATTATCATGCTAGATAAATTATAGCCATTAAACCAAATACATTCAGTGAATATTAGTCAGATTGGAAGTAATGTAATCATCCTAAGGGAGACTTTCTCTTCTTGTGTGTACCCAGATAACCCTTCTGTACTCAGGGGAGTCACTTTTCCTAACACCCATCCCAAGTGTAAATTATATCCTACGTTTCGTTGTTGTGGCATGCATACAGTTCCATTTACTTATGTTGTAGCCTATATACATATGTTTCTGTACATTTCCATAGTGTGTCTAGCCCTTTGACACATGAATTATGATAAATAAAAAATCTTATTAAGTGTTTTATGTGTCTTTAGACATACAAATAACAACTTTTATAAAACACCAATTTTCTGACCTGTCTACTCAGTCTACTCAGATGGACAGCGCATGCGTTTGTGTTTATAATTGAAAACCAATTAATAAAATGATAAAATGATTGATAAAAATGATACAAATCCAATTATGTAAATTAAAATATATTTGCAATGCTAAAACTACAATTGTCACATTTTTAACATATGCTAATACTAATTCACCCTGCAGCAACAGCATCACATTCCAGATATACAGACTATAAATACACAGATGATAACAGAACAAAAATACTACAAATTATTTTTTTGTTGGGCGTTGGTTAATTTGCGCCTTTTAATACTTTTCATTGGTTCAATATTTCTTTCTTTTTTTTTAGTACCGTTATATTAAAACCAAATATGAGGCAGAAGACCAAACCTAGTTTGGGAATAGACTGCTTTGGGGGCCAAAAAACTAGCTAGATGGCCAAGGAGGGTGGGGGGGGGGGGGGGGGGGGGGGGGGCAGCAAGAGCAGGACAGCAGCAAAGTAGAAGTAGCCTGAGTGGTCGTCTGGTGGTGCATGACACTTGTGGATGTATTCTGCTTAAACAACCATAGTGGAGTCAGAATGATTCGTGATTTCCTCTGCAAGCAAGGGGGGAAATGTTGGGGGGGTGGGGGGTGAATGATTTAACAACTTGTCAACATGCCAAAAGCCGCTTGAGGCAATGCCAAGTGCGCTCGCTGACAGCACTTAAACATGCACTGACTCAATTCATTCTCAACACTCAAGAACATTCTCACTGAGTAGTAGGCCTACCTTCATCATCTTTATCAACACAAGGCCCATTGATCCAGCTGGCATTCATGAAGGACCTACACAGTATCAACGATGAGTAGAAGGACCTTAGATACTTGCAGTGGTGGAAAGTAACTAAGTAGGGGAGAGCCGCCACGGTTGTAACGCGTCATGGTTGTAACATGCACGTTATCTCTTGATTGGTCAACACCATCATGACGTCATCGCGTAGTGACGTGACATTGTAATTGGCTAGCAAAATTTGTGGGAGGGGCCTATGTAAGCGATTGCGGCAACCACACTTTGCAATTTTTCAAAATTGCGACTTTTCTAGTTATTATTATTATATTATTATTTTTGCACAGTTTTTATGTGAGAAGTTTTCATAGTGTGCTTTGATATGATTTATACCATAGAGACCTGAATGCGAGGGGAGTTTGTTAACCAACAGGGTGGCAATGGTAGTGAGAAATCACACCCGTGTGGAGTGAGTGGTGCAACTCTGTGTGGGGGTCTCCGGGGGTCCCCGGAACTTCCAGACCCACAGGAGCGTGCCCAGGGTCAGGGTGCCGCCCCGCGTCCGAAACGGTCGAGAAATGACAGTTATCGTGTGGGGGTCCCCGGAACATCCAGAGATTCCAGACCCTCAGGAACACGCCCAGGGGGCCGAGCCGGTTCCAGCAAGCCGCCCGCGTCCGAAACGGTTGAGAAATGACAGAGTTGCTACATAAGGTACATAAGGTGGTCCCTTATTGGCCAAGCGCTCCCACCAACATGTGATTAGCCGATTTGCTCGTTTACTGTACATATGGTGTAAGTTCTCCATTCAATGTCAATGACATTTAATGTTTTGATGTTTAATTTACGTCATATTTAGCGGAATTATCAGCTCTTATCATCATACATCATCATGCATCATCTCATACTGGCCAATCAGAATGCCTGGGAAAACGTAATAAGCCTGTTGACTTTTGATTTGAACATTGTCTGCTCGTCATGCATTTGGGTCCTAAATCTGCTCTCGTATCGTGTCTATTTTCGCAAAACGTTGCAT
The DNA here is from genome assembly GCF_951216825.1 of Electrona antarctica. Classification (NCBI taxonomy): domain Eukaryota; kingdom Metazoa; phylum Chordata; class Actinopteri; order Myctophiformes; family Myctophidae; genus Electrona; species Electrona antarctica. The sequence continues at coordinate 14,104,751 of NC_136794.1, read as the reverse complement.
TGGGAGACTAGGGTTAAAGTTATGTACGTGTACTAAAATGTCAGTATCCAGAGATGTGCATGAATTATTAATCAGATGCCAGTGATAAAGTTCACAAGCCACTCAATGAAAATTCCCATGCCGAAATGATCAAAGGTAACTTGGAGAGCTCATCCTTTTCTTCACCACTTTCTTTTTAATTGCCTTTTCAAGAGCGAATGTGAGAAACAGACGATTTGTTTGTTTGGATAAAGGCATAGCTCCTTTACTCGATTTCTGCTGTTTCTCTCCCAAAGGAAACGAGACAAGAAGAAACAGAAAACCATCTCCAGGTTATCCTCACCTGTTCAGCCTCAGCAACCTAGAAACATGCCAGAGGGGCCTCTCAGGAGGACAACAACATGTTCCTTGAAATACGTCTTGGTCTCGAGACCTTGAGAGTTGTGTCTGTTTTTGCCTCGGAGGTTATCTTCTGGGATGTGAGTGTGAGCGCTTGCTAGTCTGAGTGCAACTAGTTCAAACATCTCAGTAATGCATACTGGTGATAGATTGCACATACCTGTGCTTACCTACTGTATACTTATATTAATCAACTATAGCACATACAGTACAGTACACGTCTACATGTCTATCAGTGATCGATTTTACTGTTGGTACTCTTAGTACAAATATTACTATATGACCATATTAATATAGTAAATTGCACATTATATTACTTTATGTCCGTAAAGTCCAGGTACAGATGGCCAGGTAGGTTCCTATAGGTCTTTAAGTGTATTTATATGCCATTTATATTGGTGATAGAATCATGTGCACAATATTTCTATTCCTACCTCCGGCAAACCTGACCAGCCCAGGCACATATACTGTAAGGCCAAGGGATGTCATCTGTTTTACTCTTATATTTTGACACTATGTATTATTATTATTTTATTATTATTATTATTACACACACACACACACACACACACACACACACACACACACACACACACACACACACACACACACACACACACACACACACACACACACACACACACACACACACACACACACACACACACACACACACACCAGATGACATCCCATGAGCCCGGGCAGTGAGGGGCTCAGCTGTCACTTCTGTAAAGCCTGGCCGTTAGCGTAGTTGCTGGGGTGCAGAGCTCAGGAGCACGTCATTAAACTAACCGACTGTCATTCACGGGGGGGGGGGGGGGGGGGGGGCAGAGTCAGCTGAGCAAGAGTGTGCGGCGTGCTGCGTGCGTGCGTGCATGCGTGCGTGTGTGTGGAGATAGGAGGAGGGTGGACAAAATAGAATAGTAAAAAAGGTATAAAAGTGCAAAAGAGGGAGAGAGATAGAACGGGGCGGCGCATTCATCGACCTGCCCAGTGGGGTTCATACATCTCCGGCAACAAATCCTCCCAGAGGTTTATTCTCCCTGCCAGCAGTCGCTCAGTAAAAACGCTTTACAAGAACCCAGCAGAGCAGCAGCATCTGCAGTCTTACACAATAAACGAACCTCATCGATCCATGGGACGGGGTCGGTGTGTGTGGCAATAGGCTTGTCACGGTTTATGAGCTATAGCCACCTGGAGAGAGGTTCACAAGGGGAGGACATGGTTTATCGAAAAGAACCTCCCAATGCACCTCCCAATGTATGAATGAATGAACCATTGTAAAGCGCTTTGAGCACATGGAAAAGCGCTATAAAAATGCAATAATTCATTATTATTATTATTATAAAGAGGATTCTATCATCAAACATCCTCAGGTTACAAGCAGGGTCAGAGTTTAACTGTCATGGGGGGGGGGGGGATTTTCACACAAAGGGCTTTCAATTTAAATTAGAGCTCAATCAGAGCTCTGCTATTTTTGCAAGTAAACTAGGCTTGACTCACTCACACACTCCCACAAGTTTGATTTATTTTGCCAAATAGGGTACCGTAGAGACTGAATAAAATTATTCTGACCGAGTACACTGCAGGTGAATAATTAAATTATTGCGTGTCAGTCCCATGCATCTAGTCCCTCACTGACTCAGTCATTGGCCCCCCAGAACTTGGGACCATTTCAGTTGAAACAGGGAAACATATAGCTAAGGCAGTACCTAGCAAGCACGGCCAGGACCTGGACGAATTAGTGACGTCTCTATTGGGGCCAAATCAAGTCAAACCAAGACTAGTCAGATCTGGCCGAGAATATCACCTGATTTCAACCAACATAGATTCTGCCCACTAAGACAAACATCCCTGGATGAATCAGAGAGAGTCTGATAGATGCCAGATCAACAGTTCACTTTTTCAGTGCCGATGGGTGGTAGCATACGGCCATACGCACACCTAAGGAATGCCACACGTCCACTCTAACTCTACGCTCCTTGTTTCCTTTCCGGGTTATTCAGGAAGGTGGGGGCTTTTGTTAGGAGCACAGTGTTCAGTCGCATTACAGCTCAGACCCTTTAGCTATCATTACAACCAGTTACATTTGCTCAGCGATGCGGTATACAAACTCACAAATGATTTACGATCGTCGGGTGCGCGGTGGCTCACCGCGGACAGCGCTCGAAGCTTTAGAGATACAGCGCTTTGAAAATCCTGTTATAATGGAGGCTCGATGGAGCTGGATTTAAAAACCCCATAGCTGGTGGGGACAGGGGCTCTCCATACTAACCGGAGCAATGCTAAAAAGTAAATAGACGGTCGCTGCTTTCATATATGGAGTATACAGTTGTCTACGAACATACGCGTAGATAGCACCAGTAGGTAGACCGATAACCTAGCTACGTTTATAAACGTAGATAGTAGCGAAAAAGTTAAGTCATATCATAACTAATCAGATCTAGCCCAGAATAAGCTATATTATTTCAACTGGTGAAGACATCCTGGAAATTACGTAAAGATCATCCCCATATGGGCTGTGATCTGGCCTAGTCCTGAACGTCTTATAGTTTCTTTAAAAGTATTTTTTTATATTATTTTTATATAGTAAATGTGTATGCATGAATTGTGATTTCTTGTTGTCTTCTACCACTGTACAAAATAAGTTTCTGAAAGAAAAAATAAAGTTATTTGAAGTGAAGTTGAAGTTGAAGGAGTCACCGGAGGACGTCAATATGACGTAATTTGGCTTGCTGGGTATCTCTCTATTATTACTTTGTTCTTCTAATATAATAAAAATCACGTGAAGTGAGGGGTGCCCACTGTATTTATAACGGCCACATGACGTCTCACGTCATCAATGTTTTTTAACTGCTGGCCTAAACAAACATTAAAAGTCCATAGTCTTGACTGCCATTCGATTTACGTCTTAAGTGCTCTAAACAAACATTAAAAAGTCCATAGACTTGTCTGCCAAATGACATTATTTTCAAAAGCCATGCATTGGAGGGGCTATAGTGCCCCTTAAAAACAGTGAACATGCATTTTTCTGTCTACAGCATACACAATTTGTATGCAGCATCCAGCATTTGTATGCATCAGATCCATGTGGTACCCACACTATCTGTTGGAATCACAGGTTGCCATCCTATCGAGGGCACATTGCTCTTAGATAGGTACAGTATGAGTAATGATGAATGCCGGGCCAAATAAATACTATCTGTTATTTACAATGTATAGAAAGACATCAAAAACAGCCCAACCTCCATTTTATTTTTCTAGGTATACCAATACCCATATTAAGTTATGTAGTAGAGCAGCTTGCCTTAACATCCACTGCAAGAAATATGCCTGAGACCTCCTGCTTCATGCGGCACATGTGTTAATAGGAGGCACCGCTGCTCTCCCTATATAACATTTGGCGGCCGTGATGACGCATTGATCATATTAACAGTAGCGGCCAATGAGTTATCTATATCTTAACTGAATTAAAAAACGTTAGATAACCGGTATGTTTGTCTTGTGAATGTATGCACCAGTGATTTTTTTCAATGACATGACGTTGTGTCAGTTGATTTGAAGAACAATCAAAACACAGAGTTCTCCCAAAATCACACGTCTTTTCAGTGCCAATCTGAGACTGACTGACTTTCCACATCACAATTTTGGATATAAAAATGGTCACAAGACAAGGCTGAAGGCAGCAACTATAACATTAATATTCACTTCACAGGTGCTTGCTCCAGGTCACTAAAAAGCTATCTGAAGCAATTAACCTTCCATCCTGGATGTCATGTGTGGGCACCGTAACAACTTCATGCACTACTTTACTTTTAATTAGCCACAACTGGGATTAAAAGTTATTCCAAGGTAAAGTAAAGCAGCAACAGTAATGTGTGACGTTGTATTTCCAGAGATAATTTAAACATTGGTGATTAGTTGACAGTATAGACTCATGTCAGATTTGTCATGGATGTGTGCCCAATGCCCATCCCTTATAATAACATATCCATGGTAGTAGAGAACAGTTTAACCAGTATTCTGACATCCCCTTAGACAGCAAGTCTTTGTGAAGATTGTTGCATAAGACAATATAGGGCCTACGGTTCCATGACATGGAAATACTGGGTCTCAGTACACAAACTGCAATAATGACAAGTCATATTCAAATGAAATGTCCTATTTAAATATAGAGGGTGCAGCGGACTCACTTGTGGCACAAACTAGGCCTAAGTCAATCCATCTGAGAGTAAGTGGGCAGATATTATTGATGCCTGCCTGTTGACCTCCCATTTTATATGATAAAATATTTCAATGTGACAATTAGGAAGTTGCACTGCAGCTGCTACCACAGCTGTTTATAAAAATTAAGCTGTTATGAATCAAGCTATCTTTCTGTATTAGATGATAACACTATGGCATAGCCCTGCACAAAATACATGTGGTTATTTTAATATTCCAATTTAAAAACATTGCTTAGTAGTCACACAAAAAGGTTTCAAAATGATGGTCAGCATGGCTGTCTAAAGAGCATTTTGAAATTCTGCAGTCATCTCAATTATTGAGGTTGGCTGTGCAACAGATATGAGATAATAAAAACATCAAGCCATTATGGCCTGTATATCAGCAATAAAAACCACAAAGTACACTCTGAATCAGTGCTCATGAATATCTGTTGATACTAAACACAATTGTACCCCTCAATGTTTGTCTTACAAGATGGATGACGTACATACACAGTGTCCGATGCTTGGTAATGATCTCACACAACGGTCCTGCTACCAAGTAGCAGGAACGTCAACATCTGTTGATTATCACAGCATTATGCTAATCTGAGGGGCGGTTGTGATACAGCTGACAATAATACATGCCAATTAACAGCTCTGTTAAATATGTAACACCTCTCTCAGGTCATCAATTTCAGGAAATATTTTACTTGGTATACTGTATGGTACTTATCTCTCTGCCTCAAAATAGGCACACACACACACACACACACGCGCGCGCGCGCACACACTACTTCTTAGTTCATGCAGCAGAGTACTGTTAGTTTTCTTTCGAAGAGTAAACCATTTATAGAGAAATACATTTACTGATGAAATTCTGCTGGTAAGGTGAACATTTCTCAGATCATTCCACCACAGACCAGCATACTTCATGTGTGTAACTGCATGAGGCACAACTCCTTTTATCCTGTGCGAAAAGGACTGCCATCATCTCAATCATTATTTGTATGACATTTCCTCCAACAGAAACTCATGTGGATCCAAGTGTCTATATTCAACACAGACTGTGCATGCTGTGTCCATACACACCATACCATACAAGGCATACATGGTATACTACAAGTGTACCATATACTATGTCCAGCTGGGCCTGCCTGGCTGACATCTCACAATGGATGTCCTTTCCATTTCCATCAACAACACCCTAACTCCTGCTCAAACTACCAAGAACCTGACCAGCAGGACAATCCGGTCTCCACTCCAGGCCTCAGTCATCTCCAGAACCATTGCAAGAACTGCCTCCTTATTGGCCTCGCAGCATGCTCACTGAAGCCCCTCCAAATTATGCAGAATGCTGCAGCATGCTTGGTCTTCAACCTAGCAAAATGTTCACGTCACCCCACTCCTTCTTTCCCTTCACTGGCTTCTGGTTGCTTCCCGTTACCTTCAGGACATGATCTACCCCTAAACCACTTCCTGCACATATATACTGTAGCTAACCCCCCCCCCCCCCCCCTCCTTTGACACGCTGACCAATGCTCCGAGCATCCTAGACTTTTCTCCCTCCTGGCTCCCAAGTTGTGGAATGACCTGCTCTGACCTCTCCTCCCCTCCTGTGATAACTGTAGACTCACTCCACAATTTCCACTCAAAATGTACCTCTTCAGACTTCACCTCAACCCTTGCACTTCTCTCTCCGTGTATCCCTTCTTGATGCTAGTTATACTATGCAGTAATAATAAAATAAAAAACACTGATGCAGACCACCTATCTGTCTCTCATTATTTATGCCTTGGATTTAACCCAGCACCCACTGTCTATGTGCGTATAACACTCCTCCACCGTGACCTCTCTCGGTTTTACCATAATAAATAATGTGGTAGCCTATTAATATAATTGCTATAAGACACTCCTACAGTACATTACAATAAAATACTCTTACAGTAATATGTATATTCAGTGAGTTTAACATACTAACACGTTGAAATAAAGACTTAAAATTACCATCATACCTCAGTCTCTATGAGTGTTTACCCAATCAATTAATTTGTGTGTTGTTTAATCGTTGCCAATAAAGTATTCAATTCTATTTTATCGATCTCTTTGTCGATTTTTGCAACAATAAGCAAACAAGCAGAACATACAAAGATACATACATAAGAGTATAAAATCTATATTAAAATATGATTTACACAGATACACAAACACAGACAAGCCCCCATCCTATAATACACAATATGACATAGACAATACACAGGAAGAGACTAAATAAAATACAATTTACAAAATACTTTGTTTCATGTGGTGTCAAGACATCACTCACTATAGCGCAGGGAAAAAGATCATGAGGATATTTATTGCCTGGCTTCTACGTAATCAAAAAAGGTTTATTTTGTTCTATTCTAATATACAATATCATTATTTGATTATTTGAAAAATGTTGTACAACATGATTATTGATGTCCTTAAATATAGAATATAAAAAATAAAAAATATAAACCGTGTAATTACTGTGTACTACAACTATAGCTATAATGATTTATGTTCTGCAGGCTGCAAGTGGCTGAACCTTTGGTATATATTCAAATATATTAGATCACCAACTTGCTCAAAAGCATGAACATTTACCATAGCAACTTTATGTCTGCATGTGTGTGTCCCAGATGACAAATCCATTGAATTTACCAGGAGCTGTTACACTCTACAGAGCACAGACAGACAGAACTTATATAGAAAATGTATACACATAGGTGTCATACACCCCTTGTCACATATTCAGTGCCAGTCAGACTGTGAAATCAATACCTTGCAATCAGTCCAAGCAGTGAGCCCGCTGTGACACCAGCATTTACCTCTCTGCAGCCACTCAGCTGAGACTGCAATGGAATCTTAAGGGACTTGCGTTGTCTCCACAGGCCATGCATTCAAAGATATGGCAGGAATGATAAATATACCAACTACAATGCTAAACTTGCTGCTTGCCATAGAAATTACAATGTGGCTCCTTGTTATTTTTGTCATTTATCTCTTCGGCATCAGAATAGCAATGTAGTTATGAGCTGGCAAAGGTGTGACGGCTTTCAGACAATAGAGGTCCAGATGAATAATGTATTCATGATTTGTGATTCACACTTCATGGTTAACAAGCTGTGCATGTAATATGTGACTAAGCTCATCAAAGTGATTCCTTTTTGGCTTGTTGTATAAATCGCATGTGCATGGTGCTGATTGTAAAATAAAAACAGAAAGAAATATTACCACAGTTGATCACCACTGGACTGGGAGTTGTAAAGAGTAGAGAACTGTATAACAAGTTACAACACTAGTACACTACATGACAAATTCAAGTCAAGGATGTGTCAGAGGATTCTAGATAGAAGCCCAGGAATGTCGATGGAGAGGAGAAAGACGGATGGATGGACTATAGGCTAACTGTAGTAAGTTTTTAGTTTTTAACACAACAGCATTTGATTTGAACATTTTCTGAGAACCAGCAGTTACACTGATTGACAATACAAATAAACACTTATGGCTACAAGTGGAAAGTGTTTAATCCAATGTTCAACTGTCTGTATTTCCATGCAATGTTTTGCGTAAAGTGAGCATTACTAAATTTTTATTTGCATCTCACAGTCTTAACTTCGATGGCTGTAATCCTAGAATAAACATCCTAGGACAAACAGACAGAACAAAAGAAATAATAGATATGATTTGAATGACTTTTCTCCATAAACCTAACCATACTTTTGACAGCAGGTCTATCCACACATTTGGTGTCTCCCCAGGACCCAAATGTACAAAAATGTAAAGGTAGGGTAAGTGAATTTCCTTTATTCAAATAAGTGTTGAATAGATCTATATAGTAAACATTGCTATAGTGTTTGCTCAATAATCTTGAGCGGTATACTTCCGCCCAAATCCTGCTACTTCCGCCAAAATACAGCTATGCACTCTCTACAGCATATATTGTGCCCAGCGTGCTTAAACCCTCTGTTCCTTTTGGTCCTTGTGAAGTGTAGGTGTTCTGTACAGTCCTGTTCCTGCATGTTCTGGAGATCCTGTGCATTCGACCTGTTCTACCTCTGTCTGTTCTGCATTTTGGGTCCTACGTCTGAGTCTCACTGTGACAGTATGATCTCGTCAAAGGTTGTGACTGCTGCAAGCCAATTCAACCATTAGCGACTTTAAAATGTTGAGCTTGCATGTATGATAATCAATCACTTGAATGATCATAACATCGGAAGTACAGTGTCCACATCATGTCAACTCATGTTGATAGCTAGGGGAACTATAGAGTCAATTTGACACGTCCCATCCAGTGATAATAAACATAGCAAGACTGTTTGACAACCTGACGGCTCCATCCACGCCTTACACACGTAACACATACACACACACTATATGAAAATAATGTCTCTCTCTCTCTCTCTCTCACTCTCTCTCTCTCTCTCTCTCTCTCTCTCTCTCTCTCTCTCACTCACTCACTCACTCACTCACTCACTCACTCACTCACTCACTCACTCACTCACTCACTCACTCACTCACTCACTCACTCACACACACACACACACACACACACACACACACACACACACACACACACACACACTGTACACACAGCAAAATTGAGATGAAAAAGGTGTATAATAAAAGTCATAAATCAAACATACCTAGAAACAGGATGGTCTGCTTCCTGGCCATCTTGACCTTTGAACTTTCATGCCTGGATGCACCCCCCGCTCCATTGGCCCCCGCGGCCCCCATGGATTTTCTCAGGACCAGAATCATGGCCCGGCACATGACGGCCACGCAGACCAGCACCACCATGTAGACGATGAACGCTGAGTAGATGCTGACCCTGTACATGACCCAGTGCTCCCTCAGGTTGGTGCAGAAGGTTAGGTTCTGAGCGGGCCTGTCCTCCCGAATTGGGACGTGTCCCTCGGTTCCCGTGGCCACCAGCAGCGGCAGCGCCACGGCCACGGAGGCCAGCCAGGCGAAGGCGATGAGGCAGGAGGTCCGCCTGCCCGTCAGGGCCTTGAAGTGGAACGGGTGGCAGATGGCCGTGTAGCGCTCGAAACTCAGAGTGGCCACGTTGAGGATGGTGGCATAGCTGCAGGCCTCGAACAGGAAGTTGTAGATCTTGCAGGAGGCGTCGCCCGAGGCGGTGGTGAAGGGGAACCAGGTGGCACTGTAGAGCTCCACAGGCATGCCAATGAGGAGCACCAACAGGTCGGAGCACGCCAGGCTCACCATGTGGTCCGTCACGTTCCTCTGCAGGTAGCCATTGCGCCGGAGCACCTGCGTCACCCGGATGGTCACGGCATTACCCAAAATTCCCGTCACCAGGATGACGCTGTAGAGAACGGTAAGGAAGACTTTGACGGAAAAGTTGGATTCTAGCTCATGCCAGTTCTTTTCCTCTGCTATCTCTGCGTCTTCAAAGTTCATGGCGACCAACTGGTGAGCTCAGATTTTCCCCTATCGATTTATCTCTCTCTCTCTCTCTCTCTTTACCTTATCAGTTCCACAGGGCTCAGTCCATGTGAACAGGCCAGTGAGAGGAGTCAAAATCCACAGGCGAGCTTGTATTTCTTCTTTCTTTTTTTGTTTTCTATAAAAGAAAAATGTAATTCATATCACAATGTTTAATCTACAACAATGTGTTCTCAATAAAAACCTATTTGACAAAAACAAAATCCACAGGCGAGAAATCCAGGCGAGATAAAAAGCCATATATCGCAGATTTTTCCAAAACTCTGATGGAGGCAGGTATTCCCAGTGGCTGGGAAACATTCAATCACCAATGGATATATCGCCCCATGATACTCCTGATACTCAAAGTTTAAAGGTCTCAAGTTTGCCCTGAGAGAATGTTCACCGTCCTCAGTAGCACTTCAAAGGTCAGTATACAGCAATATGATTACCAGATCTGCATGTCTTCCACAAGCGTTTTGGATCACTGATGACCCTCTCATATCCTGGTACAAAGACAAGTGGATTCACCTCTCCTCTATGTCAGGCGTCAACTGCTGCACACGTCCAGTACAGCCCTACGCCGATTTCCTACACCCTCCCTCCAACGTGAGCAGGCCAGTTAAACATTAAACTTTTAGAGAGAGAGAGAGAGAGAGAGAGAGAGAGAGAGAGAGAGAGAGAGAGAGAGAAACGGGGGAGGGCGTGTGTGAGTGCTCAGGGCAGATTTCTCTTATCAGGGTAGCTAAATAACTCACTTTGATATAAGCTCTTGCTTAACCGTACTCTGCTTTAGCGCAGAGATTAAACACGACATGTACAGAATATGCAATAAGTTAACTGTTACTTATAGGCTACTGTAGCACCTTTCAAAACCAACTAGGGTTACAAAGTAATAACTGAAATAAAAAAGGTTATTAAAGATAGATAGAAAGCTGAAGCAGAATAGTCAATCATAGACAACCAAAACATGCTACTGTACGTACCCAATCGTCATCAGCTGTTTTTCAACCCGCTGCACTTGGTCAAACTGAAAGTGACACTTATTACCAGTAAGACACCTGAGGGCGAGAAGTGACCTCGCCCTTTGCACGTATCCGCCTCGTTGACGGCAGACTGCTGGGCGAGCGCTGGCGCTTTGGCATGGGGGGTCAGATCAACATGGAATGAATTCTGTACTTCCCATATAAGGAGCATGTCTTGAGTGTACAGGGTTTGATGAGGTCAGATCAACATATGGAATGTCAGAACAGGTCAGCTCCATACAGTATATGGAAATCTAAGGGTGGTAGCGGGGACATTCTCTTGAGTGTACAGGGTTTGATGAGGGCCCAGGCCGGGCCGGGCCAGGCCTTAATTCTAGAGTTTGAATGGACAGGTATAAGTCAAAAGGGAGACATCGAAGAGGAATGATGGATGGGGAAGGATCAACATATGGAATGTCAGAACAAGTTAACTTCTGACATACATATGGAGATCTAAGGGTTTGAGGTTTGAGGTCAGATGAGTTGCTGGCCATAAATTGATGACATCAGGGATCTCCATATATGGGCTTAACTGTGACAGCAGGTCACATTTACTGTATATCCATCCCTGATGATGCCACGTGATGTCACAATGACCTGGGCAGCATATATGGGGGCTGATGTCACGTGTGTCACGATGATCTGGGCACCTGGGGGCTTGTCTGGGGTGACCAGGGGGCTGATGTCACGATGACCTGGGGGCTTGCCTGGGGTGATCGAGTGACGGGGACTTGAGGTGTCAAGGATTGTGGGTTAGGTCACAAAAACGCAAGGTTTCATGTAGTTTTATTTATGAAAGGATTAGTGAGTGAGGTTGAACGCTCATGTTGTTAATGCAAGGGTTAGTAAGTTAGGGAGTGAGGATGTTGTTAATGAAAGGGTTAATGAGTTATGGAGTGAGGTTAAACTCTTGTGTTGTTAATGAAAGGGTTAATGAGTTAGTGAGTGAGGTTGAACTCTTGTGTTGTTAATGAAAGGGTTAATGAGTTAGTGAGTGAGGTTGAACTCTTGTCTTGTTAATGAAAGGGTTACTGAGTTAGTGAGTGAGGTTGAACTCTTGTGAGGTTGAACTCTTGTGTTGTTAATGAAAGGGTTAATGAGTTAGTGAGTGAGGTTGAACTCTTGTGTTGTTTTTGCAAAGGTTAGTGAGTTAGGGAAGTGAAATCTTATGTTGTTAATGGAAAGGAAGTCGTACTGAAACAAGCCAGACGCGGGTCTGTGGGTCTTTATCACCTAGTCTGCATCATCAGACATTAACAATGAGTCAGTTTTAAACAGGAAGGGAAGCACATAAATGAGTTGGCCTGTTTTAAAAGAAATGAGACCTCGATTCTTGCAAAATGATTTATAGCACTAATTTAGTACAAATTAATGTATTTTTATGACATGGCTCTGCAGAGGAGTCAAGCTATAAGATGCTGTCTGTCTGTCTGTCTGTCTGTCTGTCTGTCTGTCTGCCTGTCTGCCTGCCTGCCTGCCTGTCTGTCTGTCTGTCTGTCTGTCTGTCTGTCTGTCTGTCTGTCTGTCTGTCTGCCTGCCTGCCTGCCTGCCTGCCTGCCTGCCTGCCTGTCTGTCTGTCTGTCTGTCTGTCTGTCTGTCTGTCTGTCTGTATTGTACTGTATTGTATGTCTGTGTGTGTCTGAGCTAATCTTGCAAACCACTGGAGTCTAGCCATCTGTAAGAAGGTCAATCTGTGTGTCTGGGGCTAATCTCACAAATCACTCGACCGGTCAGCGTCAAATTAATTTCTTGTGCACACTGCCAGTAGACCTCTACTATATATATATTCTTTAACAAGTTGGGTATGTGTAGTGCATTCCCATACATCAATATCATGTCACCTAAAATAAGTTTAACATTTTATCAGACTGAACGAATAGAAGAAGAGAACTCTGTGTTTCATATTTCAGCTGAGCTGTGGCAAATTCCATCCGAGATTCTTACAGAAGAGGTCAGCATCACAGCTCCTTCCTGATTAGATTACAGCTTTGAGTGCACCTGCCACTCACAATTTATCACATACCATCAATTACACCTTCATGATCCGCATAACACAGCATTGTGAGCCAGGTTCACACTCTGACAGCTAAAGCCCTGAAAATGAAGGCTGATTGTTTACTTTAATTACACCTGCACTTCGACTCTGCCCAGGCTCCCTGTCAAAAGGATTCATTATTATCTTCATTGGCCTCATTGTCCTGATTATAAATGGCTTGATAACACTCTTGATTTATGTTTCTACGTAAAACAACAGATAACTTTTATTGTACCAGGGTGCAGGTCTTCGCATAACATTGACTTTGCATTTTAGATGCATGCATTGTTAGATGGGAAAAGAGAGTGACTGCCGCCTAGCCCTTAAGAGCTCCTAAAAGTCCACAGTTTCAAGTGTCCTGATCCAAAATAAAACACAAAATATAAGATGGCGTTTGAAGCACAGCCTTTGAGCTAAACCAACCCTAAACTCTTGGCATGTAGTACCCTTGTTAAAAAGATGTTGAAGAGGTTTTGGCTAAAGACTGCAGAGTCTAGAGACAGGAAGGAGAGGCTTAGAGGAGGAATGATGCAGGATGTTTAAGTATGTGGTCATTGGTCAATGAATCAACTATCAAGAACAAACACCAGACCACCACATGTACAAACACCACACATTTGTCCAAAGATTAGGAATCATGGGATATATAAGTAAAAACCACATCCGCTGAATACCTTCCTGCATGTTTCCAAACACGTCACCAAACACCAACAGTTTAGTCTTACCAAAGAACAAATTAATATGATATAAAATGCATGATGAATGAATGCCATGTTCAAGTGAATTTCTCAGTCAAGGTGGCCGCAGGTCGCCTTGAAACTAAAGTGGTAGGAGTCGGAACAATGTGTGCAATATATGCACAGCACATTCATTCAACACATTTTAAGTATTTAACGGTATTTTAAGTATTTGTATTTGGAGCATTTGGAGCATTTTTATTTGGAGCATTTTATTTGGAGCAAATGTCACAACATTTCAGTTCAAATACAACAATGTACCTCAAAATACAAAATAAAGTGCTGTAATTTTTAAACGCAATGTTGTGTGGAGTTCTTCTACCTAGAGTAAACTTTTCCTACGTCTGTAGATCAATTTAAAATAGTCTGCTGAACAGTACTTTACTGCTACTTCTCTCTTTGTTTATGAGCAAAAAATGGACAATCAGAATCTGCAGTTGACATAAAGCAGTTTAGGGGACTGAATTGGAGCTATTTCGAAATGCCAAAGGTTCAGTTCAGTTTATTTCAACAAAACAGTTAAATACAAGCACGATCATATGAGACATACTGGAGATATTAGGAAATGGGACACCCTGATAAGCTATCTGACACATGAGAATAGGGGCCCAAACACAGCAGTATAGGGGCTATAGTTTGTGTTCACACAGACCCATAAAGCTGGGCATAGGAGCGGCTAGCGCCCCTCAAAAAGCAGTGCGACAGAGGTGAGTTTTTAGAAGAGATTTGAAAGAGGACACTGAGTTTGCCTGCCTGAGGTCCCCAGGCAATGGGTTGCACAGCCGAGGGGCCCGAGGGGCAAAAGCCTTGTCGCCCTTAGTGACAAGGCCAGACTTTGGAACCGTCTATAGGGCCCTGCTGGTGCTGGATGATCTCAGGCAGCGGCCTGGCTTATAGGGAATTAAAAGATCACAGATATAAGCAGGAGCCTGACCATTTAGGGCTTTAAAAATCACACCTGTGTGAAGTGAGGGGCGCTAATATATTAAAGTCTAACTCATGTTGATTATGGTGATGTAATGTTGATGTAAAACAAACGGTGCCAACACAAACATTATAAAGAGACAATATGACGTAATGAGGCACATTATTTCCCCTTCATTGTCAATGGCGTTTACAAAACAAACATTGAACTAAAGACAAACATTAAACCTATATATAGGAGGGGCTAGTGCCCCTCAAAAATAAGCAGTAAAATCTTTCGAAAACTCATGAGTAACAAGTGAAGGGCCGCAGGGACTGGTGTAATGTGCTCACTTCTCTTTTGGTGAGTCAGGAGCCTGGCAGCTGTGTCCTGTATCAGTTGGTGAGTCAGGAGCCTGGCAGCTGTGTCCTGTATCAGTTGGTGAGTCAGGAGCCTGGCAGCTGTGTCCTGTATCAGTTGGTGAGTCAGGAGCCTGGCAGCTGTGTCCTGTATCAGTTGGTGAGTCAGGAGCCTGGCAGCTGTGTCCTGTATCAGTTGGTGAGTCAGGAGCCTGGCAGCTGTGTCCTGTATCAGTTGCCGTCTTTGAATATTTCGCTTACTGATACCTGAATAAAGTGCATTGCAATAGTCAAGTCTGGAGGAATTTAAATGGATGGCGTAAAGTGCAAAATAAGTCCCCATGCAGCCAAATTGGGTATTGAAGTTTAATCATATTTTAGAAGCAAGTGCAGCCTTAGACACTTTTTAGAAAACACAGATAATGAAAAATTTATAGTGCAATCAAGCACATTCCACACCTGTGGACCACCTGCAAACCACAGTGAAGCTTGTACGTTTAATTTGACGTTTCTGACTCTTAATAGATGCTCTTTGTCTTGTCATATGCGAACGAATGGAATAAGGTCACAGTCTGTTGTTAAGCATACATTACATTATATAATGAATTGTGAAAGATATTGCATTGACTAAACCTCAGAAGTTGTGGAAAAGTAAATACCTGATTTATATTTATAATGTCTAAGTATAAATGCCTTATTTATACTTGGTTGTGCAACGTATCACGCACCAAAAATAGCTCATCGTGCTTCAAGGTTGTGAGCTTGTTTTTTAGCTGGTTGTGAGCTTGTAGATCCACAATTCTTAATTTTAAGTATAGTCTACTTGTAAACATAATAGTTAATGTAGAGCTGTAAAGGGGATATTATTAGCCTTCGGTTTTAAAGATTAGACTAGGGCTAGCTAGGATATACTTGCCAGGTACTATTGTGTAAATAGTTTTTCTATACTTCCCTTTTTTTCCCTATGGAATAACGATTTTAACCTGTGATGTAACAAAAAAGCTGATTCTGATTCTATGCAGTGAAGAGTCAATACATGTATAGGTCTATGTACAGTAGGCTTCAGACCCCTCTGTACAAAATAACCAACTTGCAAAGGTATTTAGTTTACCACTTTGGCAACGCAAAAGTACCCGGAACAACTTTCGCTGCTGCAGCAAGGAGGTGGAGCCAGCAAAAGTTAAGAAACTTTCAACTTTTTTCTGCTGCTCTGTGGTGAGAATACGTGGCAGACCAACCAGAAGCACGTGGTGGTTTGAGTTTGTGAGATTACATATCTGCTATTGTCGAGACATGTATCTTGCAATGGGTCTGGTCCACAAGATTCAATACAGCACCAAGATACCCATGTACCTGGCTAAATACTTCCTTAATGTCAACGAAGTCCACACCCATAATACCAGAGGGAGCGCAACTAACCATGTGCAACCCAGATTCGGCACAAACAAGGGACTCTTATTATTTTCGCGCCTATGCCACCAAACTGTGGAACGCCCTGTTTTTTGAGTGGTGTAAACCACTCCTACAACTGGCTTTGTTAGTCTGTGCAGAAAAAATGAGCATGGTTGCTATGTTCACCCTGTTCACCCGGGTGTGATTTCATTACGTCAGACATGATTTCATTACGTCAGACATGCTTTCATTACGTCAGACAGGCTATATAAGACCTTACACCACTCAGTTCACACGGGTGTGATTTTTTTGCTATATAGAGTATATTTGTACGTCTCTAATTGTTATGATGAATTGGACATGGTGGGCCCTATTGTAAACAAGAGTAATGCTTTATGGTGTCGTCCACAGTTAACAGTTTTGTTTTGAGTTGTGCTTGAAATGTACTGTAATTCTCCAATCTGTTAATAAATTCATCAATCAATCAATCAATCAATGTAGAAGAATTATGAAAGATTTTGAATAATTGTGAAAATGTTAAACACAAAAACTTTTCAGATGGCGGGGTCTTCGGTCATGTATATAAATTAGGGGGCTTCTTGATTTTTGGTAACCACTGGGATAGGGTACAGAACAGAGAAACATGCATATTGGCAGGTGAGTTTAGACAGTACTTGGTTTAGACTAGTCATTGGTTAGACCAGTCATTAGTCCTACAACTACAACCTATCTCAAACCCTCACCCTAAACCTAACCTCACACGGGGCAGCACACCTAAACCTAACCTTAACCCATGTCTAACCAATGACTAGTCTAAACTAAGTATGCACCCCAGGACAAGGCTGGTGAGGCCACACAAGACAGGCGACATCTGTTTCATAAAACCACAATACAGAAAGGTAGATTACAGGCAGATACCCACAGAATGTGTCAATTCATAAAGTCCAGACTCAGAGCAAGGCCAGGAGTCTATGTGCTTCAACTTTATATTAATTCATTTAAAAATACATGTTGGACCCTAAAAATAAAACCCTTTCACACTCAACATAATAATAATAATAATAATAATGGATTTTATTTATAACGCACTTTACATTCCATGGAATCTCAAAGTGCTACAGCAAAATAAAAGCAGAAGAAACAACACACCAATAAAAACATCTAATAAAACAGGAACATTTAAAACATAAGGAACATTTAAAACATAAGGGCAAGGCTATAAAAATGGCCTTGCCATTTCTTCTTATTGCATTTTAATGTTTTTTTTTTCTTCTTCTTCTATAGGATAGCATATTAAGAAATAATTGCAATATAGTTTTCTACATGGGGATTACTGTTTTGGCTGCATGCTTCCCCACAGTCATAAACATGTATCAACAGCCAGGCGATTCAAAACAATCCATAAAGATGTTGATACAGTTCACAGCTTGACAGTCACAGTGGAATATCATTAATAACTTGCCTTCAACGGTAGTGTGTGCTTTTGCATTTCATGGCTAACACTGTGTGTAAATAAAAGATATGCATAAAGCTATTGTTTGACAACATTCATGGCCAATCGAATAGCGACAATCTCCTTTGCATTGCACAAACTTTTTTCACAAACCTTTCTCAGTGAAAAGTCAGTGGTTGCCAAACATTTCCATGTCAAGGACCCCCTTGACATGGTCCCACATTGGCCAATTTCAGATGAGTGAGTGGTGTGGGCCACACCACTCACCCCCCATATGAACATTGGGGGTGTGGAGGGGGTCGCGAGACATGGCCAAAGCATTTCTGCAGGTCCCCAGCCAAAAAAGATTGAGAACCCCTGCCCCACCACTCCACACACTCTTGCCCAACCCCCATACTCCTCATCATCAAAAAAAGAAAAAGAAACTCACAGTTGTAACCCATTTTTCACCTGCGGCCAATTGCCTAAACTGTAACCCTGGGAGCTACTCTCCCTCTGCCAACATGAGGAGAGCCCCGAACTGAGCTCATGCTTCCTCTAATGCATGATGAGTGAGCAGGCCGCTTCTTATCACCTCTAGTTTCCCCAGTAGGAAGTAGCGTTGAATAACATGTTCAAAGTAACTAGTTATTTTCCCCTCCATCAGGTTCCCTGGCTGACCAGGGGGAGGCAATATAGAGACCAGGATTACTGCATGTGTTTGTGAGGGTTCCTACCCTAGGCGACACGGCGAGAACATGCAAACTCCACACATAAAGGCCCTTGGCTTGGTATGGCCGCTGATGACACGGAGGAGAGAACACACACCCCTGCGCCCAAAGCGTCCCCATCTTCGAAGTAGAACTTTCTTATCTGTAAAAGCCACCCCCATATTACCAAGCAGTTAGCGCCCCCATAGCCTCCGCCCCCGTCTTCCATACCCCCTAAAAGGCCTTACATGCAGCATCGGAAACGAGTGTAGGAAACTTTCAGAACCTGATGGACGGACACATTGACTTCAATTGCATTCTGTCCAACTTCAGGCTAGTGACGAATCTGCCAAATGGAATTGCTGGGACCAATAATGTGACATGGTTATCTTGTCCTTCTTTACATAACCTTGGATCAACCGGGGAAATTTCCAGTCGCTCTCCTGAGCCACTGGTCCACTGCTGCCCCCAAGTGGTCATGCAACACATTGATATAGGTCCAGCACCTTGAGCATCAAGTTTCACTACAGAAGTATACTGTATCAGAAAGGCGGAAACAGTGGATCTCCATCTATGATCATTTGGGTTGAGACACGTTTATAGTCAGGTCAACACTATAGTGAGAAATAAGCTGAATGATGAACTGGGATATTTAAATATCTCTGTTGGTAATGGTAACTCAATCACCTTTGGTACCTGCATCTCATTACAAAACGTGGATCACATTGAGATGAGAAATTGAAATGGAATCATGCATATTATGCTCACAGATATGCATACACAAACAACAGATGTTGAATCATCTGCTCTTATGGGTGCCTGTGTGATAACTACCACAGGTTTGAGACATAAGCAGTTCTGTAATCACTGGAAATAAAAGGTAGTTCAAAATCATGCTGATGTATTTTCCCTGCTACTGAACCTGTCAAAGTAATGTTTGTTGTTGAAAGTTAGTAATAATTATAATCAATGTTTTTTCTACTGGCCAATATTATCATCTGCCCCCATATCCAGGACTATGAAGGCCTTAATTACAAGTAACAGTATAGACCAATTTGTTGATTCATCATGAGTTTATTGTAAATATATACTACATAACTTTAATTAGTTGCACAAAGTCTGTTGGTCCCATGCAAAACATTTGTATCAAAAAGCTGAACTTTGCTCAGTAGAACCAGTTATGTGCCATGCTTTTGGGTTATAAAGGATCATCAATCATCATTAATCTAGGGCTAGGCAACTGGATTATTTCCTCTTTCATGCAACATTGTACATTGAGCTGCACTCCTGTCAATGTGAGACATTTCCAACTATTCCAATCATGCTTAAACAATGTCTTCATCTGTGAATGAATCCAAATAGAGCAGGTATGATGATGCAGGCTTAAAACCAACCATCACCTTGAAGAAGAGCAATGCAACACCAAGTTTAAGGTACTGTTTGTACAGTTCACAGCTAGAACATCCATTAGGCAAACCAAGGCAATCCCATGGTACTGACGTTGGGTTACTGGATAAAGATGAACTGTATCAATGGGATCGTATCAACAAAAAACGACATAAGGTCCTGGATCATCTGGGCTATAGAGGTGACGGGGTAACAATATATTTATAATTCCAAGTCACCTCTCTCTCTCTCTCTCTGTAGATTACATTTTGATTCACTGATTAAGTATGACTACAAGCTCACTAACCCAAATCATTCTAGTGTCAAGGTTCGCCTTCTTTCAGTGTACGTTATGCCACTCTCAAGTAACGTTTATCTGAAGAAAAAGCTTCAACTTTTCAACATACATAGGCCTATAGATACATTCTGTATTTCAATGAATGAGCCATCAATTCTTCATCCACCGAATATATCTACAGTATTATTCATGTTTTAAGCAGTTCGTACAGTAAATTCCCATCAAATAAAATTTAAATAATAAAAGTATGTGTGTGTGTGAGAGAGAGATATTTAGGGGTTTCATGTTGAAAGACGAATCTTATTGTATGAATTATGGGTGCAAAAAATATAAAAGATTCTACAAAGACAAATATCGCTTTCCAAGAGCTAATACAAAGTTAAGAATGAAACTCTGATTTTCTTTTTTGTAAAGGCTTGACTGATGTCAAAAGTGTGTTTGACCAGCAGTCACAAGCATTCATCAAAGCTCAATTCAACTCCAGCTTCTCAAAGGACATACATGTAGATGTATATGATTTCAAACCATAGTCATCAAATGAAAAAATGATTAAATAGAACCAAACCACAATCAAGTGCAAACCTAAATTGGTCAAAAGACGATCCACATTCTGTAATAAATGCTAGATCACAAGAAACACAAATGTGTGAAATCAAATTTCCAAAACACAGCAGCTAACTCTTTAGTACACAAAAAATATAAAGAAAACCATGCAAACACAGAATGAAAAAGCTTTATTTACCTAAACAGGGAATGTAATCAAGCCTCTCTGCAAACAACAAATAAATGTCTCAAAAATAACTTAACAGGCTTTCGACCACTGTTTGTACTAATATAAGTCCAACTGCTACTTACTAGTGCCAGCATAATCTTGCTCTTTTTATGTCGTAAAAAAATTACTTAATGCTACTTACCATTAAATAACATAAAAGATTATGGGGGGTGAGAGATCTATTTTGTTCTCTTCTACAATGTAATTTGAGAACAAGCTATTGATTGTATCAGTGCATTCAATTCATACATTGTCTGACCAGCATTGTGACCTGGCTCTGCTCACTGCTCAAACCAAAGAGGCAGTGTGACCGTATCCCTTTTACAATACCGTACCGTTTCTTTACAGTTGTGAGATTTGAGAGTTAAAGATAACTGCAATTTGTTCATAGAGACAAACAAAAAGAAAATACCAGTCCATTTATCAGTGGCGTGCACAGACATTTAGAGGGGCAGGTGCTCAAGTGAAAAAAGGGCACCTTGTGCAGCGCATTGGACCGGCTGTTTGCCTTAATAGTGGCAGAGATTTATTCGATTTTGGGGCCTAAATAATATATTAGAAGCTTTTTTTATCAAGAATTGATCAATGTCACCATGGTCCACATACTGTACAGTGTACACTTACACTGTACAAAGATTTTTATTTTTTCATTTTTTCAAAAGAGCACATTGCTGAAAAGGGCAGGGGGTGCTCTAGCACCCCCTAGTGTCTATCTGTGCACGCCACTGCCATTTATATTGTGCAGTACATGAGCAATCAATATAACCCAGGAAACAATCCAAAAACCAGATCAACTACCAAAAAGAAAAAAGAAAATCCCAAAACAAAAATACTGCCAGGGTAACTCTGGGCCCTGATTTCAACAAGCAAACATGGTTTCATTGGCCAGGCAGGTATGCGTTTGTCTTCGGAGAAGTTCTCTTCTGTCCGCTGGTAACTCGTTTTGACATTGTTGGGTCTTTTTTTCCTTTCCTTTTGGTTTTGTTTTGTTTTCACTCCGCTAGATCAGATGTGGCCATCTGGTCCGGCTTACTCCACCTTGCTGTAGTCCTCCACATGGCCCAGCACTTTCTTCCTCTGTCGCACCATGTGGAAGTAAAGCTGGGGAAACACTGGAGCAAAAGACGGCAAAAATGGTTGTTCAATTTGACATCAAACTATTCTGTCCCGTCCCCCCATTTTCTCCCATTTTAAATATTGCAAATTCCCCATGTGTAGTGTTGTCCCTGTCACTACCAATCCCCCACAGTTGACATGACTGCCGTATGCATTTCTGATAAATATGGAGTTACTAGCTGCTTCTTTGCACCGACAAGGAGCAGGTTCACTGGAAAGTGGAATGTTCATCTTCCCCATTTCCCCTCCTGCCTGAACAAGCACAAACCAGTAGACGCTAATGCAGCAAAAAGGATACAATCCTCTGCCGGCTTCCGACCCAGCACCAATGCCAGTTGTGTACATCGGAGCGCAAGCAATGTTGTTGTAAATATGACCCAGGTCTCTGCAATGTGTTAAGACGTCTCTAGCATGTGGAGTCTATAAAGATGACTTTTCACGACTGTTTTCAGTTTTGTGTGTGAAGGCTAGGGTAACTATCCCTCTTTCCCCATAACGGGATTACAGTTTTTCAAGAAACAAAGTGTGGTGATTGACAGTTTGCCGGGAAGCATAAAATACTGAAGGGCTGAATCTGTTGAGCCACTTACGTGGAATGTACGAAACCATGGTGAGGATGAGGAACGTGTGGTAGCAAAAGGAGAAGTTGTACTTATTGGGGAGAGTGACCGAGTACAGCCCCGTCTTCTGCACATATGGCAGTGCTGCGTAGATAGTCAGCAGCTCCCCCGTCACCCCCATAGGATACAGCATAAAGAAAAAGGTGTACCTGTAGCATAGAGGAGAGATTCAAGTATAATTATATTACTTCCATTTCATGGATATAGGCAATGCAATAGGAGTTAACGCCTTCCTAAACGTCAACGCCGTCCACAATCACAATTCACAACACCAGAGGGAGTTCCATAAATCACGTTCAACCCAGATTCGGTTCAAACAAGGACGGTGCTAAATTAATTTCTCTCCTATGCAAACAAAATGTGGAACGCCCTACCAAAAGTCATAAAAGGAATGTGATAACAAACTGTTAATAAAGTTTTCAATCAAACACCTTTGATCTACCCATCATATATCTGTCTCCGAGAGCAGAAAGCAAAGTGAAAGTCAAGGAGACATGAAGCATTAGTATTCTGTTACCTAGCAACAAAGCAGGTCTCTTGCTTATGGGGAGAGGCATCAATTGGAACCAGTAAATCAGTGTGCCCAGCTATTTACAGCTTCAGAGCCCATTTCAAGGTGACACAGGACTCCATCGTGTTTGTGCAGATAGCATAGCATCTAACCAAAACATTTGCGGGAGGCCCGCCGACCACCCGAGCCATGATTTCTTCTACCGCGACTAGTGACGGGACAGCGATGGGTTAGAAACAGATTTTGGTTAGATATTGAGATCAGTGATTTAGATTCAGATATATTAGCGTTAGAAAGAAGATTTTTCCTCCCGTCTGCTATAATGGAGGGGGGGAACTTTTTATGACGCACCAAACGGGAAATGATGTCGAAAGTTGTACAGCAGGCGCTCCAGACTGTAGTGTAGTGTATCACTCGCTGATATCAAGAAATTCATTCTCCGTCTTTTTACTAATCTAGTAGGCTTCAAAAGACAGAGATCTCTGTTCTGTGCAATTAAGGTTGTGTTGGTTATTGAGCATGTAGATTTAATACATTATTGACATACAAGATATTCATGTTGGAAAGCTTGTTTGCTGTCAGCAGTTGTCCAATCTATGGAACAAAAGTGACAGATATTGTTGAAATAGCACCATAGATGGGACTATAATTTTCAACATTATATCATGGATTTCAATGTCAATCTGAAACATGTGTCTAGTGCTGATAAGAACAAAACTGATAAAACACCATCTCAGTGGCTTCCCTACCTGGCCCATTTAATGAGGTAGGGCAGATGGTTGAGCAGACTGAATGTGTAGAAGGAGTAGCGGATAATCTCTGTGACGGTCCAGGCTGTTACAAACAGCAGCACGCTGTCCTCACTCTGCACCTGGAGACAGACATGCACATGGTAGTGGAGAGAGAGCACAGGCAGAAGAATGAGCTCACATTACATTATACAGCAGCTCATCAAAGATCAAGTTTATAGCAATTAAGGTATTTAGCAGGCGTTCTTATCCAAAGCAACTCACAAAGTGCAAGGTCAGAGTCAGACTAAGCACCATGAACACACCAAGGCAAGGACACATGTCTCAAGGGTGCAAGACATGAAGTTAATTGTGATGCAAATGTCAGTGTCGACTGGCACATACACTGTACACACTCAACAACAATATAAATGCAAACACTAACACAGTTACTGTACACACGTACACACACACACACACACACACACACACACACACACACACACACACACACACACACACACACACACACACACACACACACACACACACACACACACACACACACACACACACACACACACACACACACACACACACACACACACACACACACACACACACACACACACACACAATATAAAAACACACAATTTAAAACCAAAAATGCACTTGACATGCATTTAAAAATGCATTTTATATCCTCAGTAATGCTTTAAGCATACACTCCTGCAACATTTCAGAGGCTGAGCAAGGCTATCTTACAGTACTTCACTTCCACTTCTCTTCAGTCTATAAACAGGGCAAATAATACAACATGTAATCATTTTGAAACTGTGTACCACAGATAGCTAGCTAACAGTATTTTGTCATTCAGTACAACAGCAAAAACAAATACCTTGGAAAGTGTCAGAAACAGAAGATACAATGTGTGTGTGTGTGTGTGTGTGTGTGTGTGTGTGTGTGTGTGTGTGTGTGTGTGTGTGTGTGTGTGTGTGTGTGTGTGTGTGTGTGTGTGTGTGTGTGTGTGACGTGTGCATTGAACTTAGGGGAAAAACAGCCTTACCTCTCTGACACTATGTGTCACAGCCCAGGTGAGGAAGACCCGTGACAAGACCTGGAAGCCAGTCAACACCACAGAGGACGGCACGATTCCTACAACACAGCAACAACATTCAGACTAGGAAGAGCAGGAGGCAACTCATACACTTTTACTTCAAAATGAATGACGGAACAATTAATACTGTACACATTCCAAGGACAGGTTACTAGAGAATGGTATTGTCCACTTTAATACTACACAGGTAATTGTGCTTGCTAAAGAACTGGACAGTAGTTTATCTAACAAAATTTTTTGATCAATGAACCCCCACAATATTGCTTTGATTAAATACTGGTATAGTAGCCTGGCCAGTAGAGGGTAGCTCTGAGCAGTGTTTGTGAACATGCATGTGTATCAGACATGGTATCAGAGCAACAGTGTGCATGATCTGTGTGAGAGAGTCTGCTGGGAGAGAAAGACTTTTTTCTTTTTCTTCAGAGGAAAGGTCAGCTAGCTTTAGCTTAAAATCCCTGATAATGAAGGGAATGGACTGTGAACCCATTGCGCCAACAGTACACAGAGGCTCAGCCTCTTATCACATTAACACTGTCTCAGCCAACAAATTGACTCATATCTCTCTGATCTATCATCTAACCCATGTTGGTCCACTCTACGCTACTCTACCCTCTGGCCGCAACATCGTCACCGAACAACAGGATAAAGGTCCCTGCACACCGAGTGCGTTTTTCCATCGGTTTTCCGAAAAACGTGTCCAGTGTGCAACCACCTTAAATGTAGAGTGTACAGGCCTTAGTGCCTTACTAACACTATTAGTATACCAGGTAATCATCACATTAGCGTCTTTTCACTCCTGTGAGTCTGTTTATCTGTTTATCTGTGCATAACAGCTCCGGCACCATTGAACCTGAACGGCGTGAAACTTTGCATGCTCATGTCCACCAGTGGGCCAAGGAAGAACCTCTGCCACAAGTTGTTCAAATTGGCCTCATGGTGGCACAAAAACATGGCCTTTTGGTCTAGAACTCTTGAACCGTAGGGAGATTAGATTCCTTGGATAATGAGTCATGACACAACTTTGACACCATTTTGCTTTTTTTTGCCAAGCAACATGTTGCTACTACTCTAGCCAGCGGAGGGGAGAGGGAGGGGTGCCGTAGCCTAAGCTTGTAGAGAGAGGGAGATATAACGCACAGATGGAGCCATGGAGGGCTTAATGGAATTATTAATTAATTGTACAGTTCTATTAGCATCGATCAAAGAATGGGCAACAATAAGTGATATAGGGAACGAATGAATGCTAGGGGGTGAGGTAGAGTCTGAAGAATACATCATTCGTTCGTTGTTCGCTAAAGCCTGATTTATATTTTGTGACTTGTCGTATGACCGTGTCGCTCACCAAAAACTCTACAAGCTTTTAGATTAGCTATTTTTGGTAAATTGCACCATCGTACGACGGATTATAAATTAAGCACAAGTGACTTTCACTAAAAAGCAAAGGAGGGAGGGTTGAGGGAGACTCACCAACAGCGCAGTGCAATATCTGTGAAGGAAAAAGAAAACTATAAGCATGCAACTGGGAGACAAACCGACATAAAGCCTAAGTAGTTCCAAGGTAGTCACACTGAATTTACAATAAACAATAAATATATTATTTCACAGTCTGACTTCATTGTAGGGATTTCTTTTTTGTATATACAATATATGCTCCAGTGGCTACTTGCTAACTTATTACTGCATGGGATCAGCTATTTTCTACCATGAATACAGGCGTGCCTAGAGATTTTGACTTGCCCTGGTCAGTGGTCACATAAAGATTGAATAATGCTGCTTTAGACTGCACACTTCAACACAGTGGATGGAACCAGTGGATATTTCACTCTGGGACTTTTCAAATCACAGATTTGAGGCATCATTAACCTTTGCTTTAGTGACATTTCTGGACCATTCATATAGAAGATCCTTCAAACATGTAATCTATTGCTATTTAGATCACTTCAAATACTCTTGACTTAATCTTAAAATAACTAATAACTGAAAATAGCCAACCTACAAGCATGTAGATCTGCTATTTTCGCTGTGCAACATGCTTTCATAGAAAACATGCTGGCTTTTATGGAATCCGAATGACTGAAATCAGTCATGGCGACTGAGAACTTTAATCCATGTGATAGTACATGTGTACAGAGACGACAGATTCTGTCTGAACTGTCCGTAACTCACCTCCAACAAGGCCCCAGTCTGAAAGAACTTCAGTGGCTTCTCTATGGAGTAATAGAGGCCATGGTAGCTGCCTCTGGCTAGGTATGCCCTGACCAGGCCCACAGCTATCACCAGCCACCTACCAGAAAAAAAACATTCAGATGTTATTTAAAAGAAAAAGAAAAGAGCGTTCACCACTGGCACAAAATGTTCCATTTGGCAATTTGGCAAGACAAAGTTTACTGTATTTACCCATAGTCAGAGCCATGGTCAGACCCAGGATCTTATGTCTTGAATTCCAGTGACAGCCTATCTAAACGTCCTGCTACTGCAAAACGAATATACCCCATCAGTTGTTTTGTCTTACATGTCTTCTGATGACTAAACCACCCCTTGCAGGAAAAACCTTTACCACATCATCAGTCAGAAATCTTAAAACAAGAGTAAGCTACACGGTGTAGCTTACCTGACAGGCAACATTTTTCATGTTGCCTTGTCAGGCTGTCACAACAAGGTGATATCAGAACTTTCTAACTAGCATGACTATTGACTATTGAGATTGAGAACATGCAGGATCTGCCTCGCCATTTAATTCTTAAAATACAGCCACTGTCTGAACAATGATTAGCAGTTGAAAGTAGCATATACTTTGTATGCATCATTGTGCTCAATACAGAGAAGCTACTGTGGCCAGAGAGGATACAATAATGTGACCTAACTGGTTCGAGCTATCTCGTTGGTGCCAAAACAACGCCTACTATTCAATTGTGCAATAAGCTACGTTATGTAGCCTATCAGGGCAAAAGACATACCTCTCATTCCAAGGTACAAGCCAATTTGGAATTGAGAAATGTAGTGTAAATCTTGCAAAACATAACCTTGGCTAGCCTAAGAGTCTAAATCTTAGGTTCACCCTTGGCCATGGTGACCTGACCTAAGAACCCCCCCCTCACACTGACAGCCTGTCAGTGTATAATGCGTGCTCACAATCTTATGACAATTGACACATAATGACAGAGCTATTTAAATGCAAGTATGATAAGAAAAATGTGAAAAATGTGGTGTGTAGAGTAGACACAGTTATTTAGCCCACTCCGTCAGCCAGCCATGACAATGGAGTGAATGGACCCATTTGCACTCAAGTATTTGACAACTGCACACTGTCTGGTGGAGGTGGAGCCGAAAAGGCCCCAAAACAATGACAGTTCTGTCGTTACAACGTTGTTATTCTGCATAATATAGGTATGCACCTTCAGAGACGCTTACACAAACACGACATGACGTAAAACAAAATCAAGAAATTATAGAAATCCTTCAAGAATGCTGTTGAATGTGACAGGAGGTCGCATCATCCCATGAGTCTTGATCGTTCATTCAGGCACACTCACTCACGCAGCACACATACCATGGAGCGCACACTGGTCTACATACCCAGCTGTCATAACGACGTTATAAATAACCAGATAGGCCGTTGCCAGAGCACCTGGTCCCCTCTTTTTCTTCGGGGCCACATCACTGTGGGCGGCTGTTTTGCTGGTCCCCATAGCAGGTGCTGACATGACTCGATGACTGCAACCCTGAGCTGTTGTTGGTCCTCCTGGCCGTCCTGGCTGGCTGGCTGAAGACGACGAGTGCGCCGAATCAGGAAATGACAGGCTCAAAGCGGCCTCGCAGCACGATATGGGACTATCTCCGTGACGAGCGCCGCCTCCTGCCACAGCTAGCTCACAGCATGCAACAACTCGAGCTGTATTAGTAGCCTCCTTCTTCTATAATCTAGTAACACACGTCAGTGAGTCGACAGTACTGCGCCGCCGCGTCGGTGATTATTATGCATTTTTATAGCACATTAAAGTCACATTTCAATTGTGTCGATTAATGGAGAAACAAAGCATTTCATGTGATCAAAAGAAAACCATCGTAACCAACCAGCCCAGTGTCACAATTTCCCCCCTATTCCACTAGATGTCAGTCTTGCATTAGGCATTATTGGAAGCAATACCAACGAATAAAGATAGAAATGGTTCGTCACTGATGGTGGATGACTTGCACGACCCTCGCCAAAAACAAACAGAAAGAATATTTGCACACTCTGTTCACTTATTTTCAACATTAAAAAATCGAAACCCTCTGATCGAAAGTATAAACACACTTCTGTTTTTTTGTGAAGTCACTAGTGTTTATCCTTGTCAAAATTACACACGTCCGATTGTCAGTGACGTCGCTGCCTGACCCTTGTTTTGGTTTTCACTGTCTAGTTTCCGGAAGAGCAACTGGTAGAGTTTGATGGACAAGGAAGAGATATTCATAACAACATTACAGTATTGACGATAATCATTGACGTTTTTTTTGTATTTAAAGCCTCCAACTGTTTTTAAAACCGCAAATATGCCTTTATTTGCCCAGAATCCATTTGACCAAGATGTTGGTAAGTGAACACTTCTGCGTTTTTATAACGTTAGCCCCTTAGCTTTTGAGATAGCTTAGCTTTGATTGCTAGCAGCAGCACTGGTGTTTTTGGACAACACAAACAACTGTGGTGGCTATGCTGACTGTCACGGTATCACCCTGGTATCCCTTTATAAATTACTGCTTGTCAAAACGACCAACAGCTCCCTTCAAATATGTCATTAGCTAACGTTTGCTAACTTTAGCCTGTCAACTATAGCTAAATGAACAGTTCTAGATCTCAACTAGCCCTGAAACATGACTGTCATAGTATATAGTACGAGCGTCATGTGAACCATGGCTAGATCTTAACCATCCCGCTGCTTACATAAATTATTGGGGTGTTGATTCACTTTAAGGGTGATTTCTAAATAATTAAGTTCAGATATATATCGGCAGGACATTTGGCTTTGTTTCTGGGCCACTGAGGCTGTCCAGGTGCTTGGCTCGGGTTACGTATTGATTTCCATATGATGACATCATTGACATGATGCAAATGTCTGTTCTCATATCACTCTCTGGAAGAGCATGAGGTCTTTGTGTCAGGTTTTGGTAAGAGATAAAAGCAGACATTTCGTGCTGGCTCTCTGAATGCTACATTAGGATGATAACAAAGTCTGACTGCCTGCAGTTTATAATACATTTCAGTAAACAAGCAGTCCACCAAAGGCTTTGATTCATGGTAAAAGAAATTAGGCAAAGATGTTATTATACTCTTGAAAAACACTGGTCTGTTCGAAAGACAGTAGCCATGAAAACATTTTCTTATTGTACCAACCATACTGTGTGTATCCCCATCTAAACATTTCCAGAGAAAGCAACCAACGAAACCAACACAATAGATGACTGGGGTCTCATTATGGACATCTGTGATAAAGTTGGAACAACACCAAATGGGTAAGCTGGAAGAAGGTTGTATATTAACATTTTGTTAACATATTAACAGCGCTGGTATTCACACCACAAATAAAACCTTACGCTTATTGAAGGGTAATGTTTTATTTGTGGTGTAATTTGGTATTTGGTAGGTAATGACCAACCAAAATAGAGTTGCAGTGTTGAGATGGCACTTTTTCAGAGTTTACTGTCTGAACTGTAGGAATACATTTATATTACATATATTGCAGAGCAGCAGTGTTTTTTGATGAGGAATATACAATTGTGTAGTGATTTGTGGCTGCTAATGTTTTGTTATCAATCATACAGAGCAAAGGATTGCCTCAGATCCACTATGAAGAGAGTCAACCACAAGGTGCCTCACGTAGCCATGCAGGCCCTCACTGTGAGTTTTGTATTTCTTGTATTTCTTTTATGGTGTTATGAACGGGGATGGGAATCAAAAATCACATACTGTATAGGCCCAGTACTAAATCGGCTTTGAGGTGAAGCTATTCCTTTGATTCTTGCTTGCACACTGCAAATAATGCTAAGGGACATGTGCTCTCTGCAGTCATGCATGGTGGAATAGAAACATGTTTTTATTAAAGTTTATCATAACAAACTGGACCACAGTAGTGTTTGTGTTGTAATACTTTCATAATACCGGTTGTGAGGAAAGAGTATTGACTATTGGTTGGGATCAGGGCCCGCTGCAGTGGTGTCTGATCAGAACTAAACCAAAGATGTCTGCCTTAGTGTGGGGTTTATGGATAGCTTCAGGCGCTACAGCAGCCAGTCATACTAAGTATAGTTTCAGAGGGCAGTGTTGGAGAGTCCACTGAGTTCTATAGAACATGCAACGTTACAAAATCCAACATGGATATTTTTTATAAAAAGAAAAGTCAACTTCCTGTATCTAGTTTACAGACAAGTGCATCTGTTACCTCAGATAAAATCTAACGTTGAAAGTTGAAACAGCCAGTTGAAACATGTCACAGCTCACATTTGGTACATTTATATAACATTGATGCTTCATTCACAAACTGCACGCCTATAACACAAACCTACTGTTTATATAGCTACAGGCGGCAATGAAAAGCTACACCATTTATTAAACCCCGTCTTTTTTTAACTTGGAAAGGAAAACCTAAATGTTGTAATACTGTTGTCATTTAAATTTTCCTCTCATTTCATTGCTTTTAGATAACACTTAACATCCATCGTTATCAATATCAACACACAAAAAGCAACAAACTCCAACTATGAAGTCACATTGGCATTTAGTGGTTAGCTTGCTTTGTCTCCAAAAAGATTTACATTTTTATTCCCTATTACACCAATCAATTACAAACACTGGGGGAATGATTTATTTTCTTCTCCTTTTTATTTTTTTAATTTGACTGTAAAGGACTGAATGTCCATGTATGCAGCTGAGTTGTCATCCAGCAAAGAAAGGGCACATTTCAGTAGTTCCAGAGACATTCCTTGTCAAACCAAGGCAGAAACTGTTCCATCTAAAACTGCGATAGCTAGTTGGAAAATAACCTAGGATTACTCTGAAGGCTCATACATAGTCTGGATTTTCGGTGGTTAGGTGACCACCGAACTACAACATGACGTCACGAGCCGCGGTGAAGAGCAAACCACCGCCACCGCTCCAGCCCTTCTCTCTGTTTTTACTCACCACCGCTCAACGTTATTTCAGCTCCGGTGGTCAGCTCACCACCGGAGCGGTGGTCACCTCACCACCGAAAATCCAGACTATGAATAGGCCTTGAGTCACCATGAGTATGTTGTCACATGGCCTACTTTACTGTCATACCCCCTCTCTCATTCAGACCATAACAGCCCTATTGTCAGAATCTTCTTTCATTCTTAACCCATGCCTCTTTCCTCTATTACAGATTTTATTTTTTAAATGCATAAAAAATACCTTAATACACATCTATTGTATTTAACTCAGTACAGTACAGTAGATCAAAAAGTCAGTCATATCTTTTTTTCCATTCTTTTTTCCTCCCATGTCATGTAAATCTTAACACTTTTATCTTTTCTAGTTGCTGGGAGCCTGTGTCTCAAACAGTGGCAAAATATTCCACTTAGAAATCTGCTCGAGAGAGTTTTCCAGTGAAGTACGGAACGTGCTGAGCAGGGTATGAAATGAATGCATATAAGAATTACAGTAAATCTTTCTTTAAATCTCTAGCATGCTGTTGCCCGTCTCTTAAACATAAACATTCACGAACAAATACGCTAATGTTAATGTACCTCTACTTCCATCCTGTCCAGGCTCACCCTAAAGTGTGTGAGAAACTGAAAGCTCTCCTGGTGGAGTGTGCAGAGAACTTTCAGAAGGATCCACAGCTTAGCCTCGTCAGCGCTACCATCAAGTCCCTGAAAGAAGAGGGCATCAGCTTCCCCGCAGCAGGTTCACAGGTATAAGGACACCCATTAGTACATCCATTGATTTGAAGATGATATTTCACCCTCCTCACATCTGGATTATGTTTTGCTAAACTTTTTAGTTAACCCATTAAAACCTAACCTAAGATTTCTGAAAACCTTCAAATTCGTATTCAAAATTGTAAAAAGGTAATGCTACATGTATAGCAACAACTAATGAGGCATAGAGGTAGCTCCTGGATTGAAAGGTATAACAAACGTATAGGTTACAACTTGTCTAAATGAGTTAAGATATTTGACATCACCAGGAGAGGAGAACAAAATCAGCCTGTCAAAATTCGATAGCATTCAGGGAAATTTGAATTTGAGCAAGTCATCTCAGAGTTTTGCACTTTGTAAACTCTGTGATAATTTAAATCCCCCTTTTCCTACAACCAGTTGTGTAATTTTGTCACTGCTGACCCCTACTGGTTGGTCGTCGGACTGGTAGGTTCTATGGGTGTATTGAAACCACATGCCTCCTCCGATCGAAGCGCCTACCGCTTTTACCCTGCCAGTGAGGACCCTCACCAGGAGATGGTTTTGCATGTGGAGGAACTCTATTTTTCACAGTTCAACACCCCTGCTGACATACACCTTGACCAACATGTATGTGTTGCCATCACTAGTGCAGTGACAAACAACTCCTTCCCCATGTGGCTTCCCTCCTGCAAACATGGGCAATTGTTTGTTGGAATGCCCATGGTCTCCGTGCTCATAAGCAGGAACTTTAACCGTGTACCACCTGCACGCCCATAATTCCCCTTCACATCTCAAAAATCTGGTAGGGTGTCTGCTATCAGCAGCTCTCAGCCTTTGCTCAAGTGAAGTGACAGATCTCTTTCACATTTCCTTTTCATGGTGTTTGCTCTGCCGTGGTCACAGTTCCGACCCACAGACCACATTAACCAAATAGGCGTGTGCGTGCGTGCGTGTGCCTAAGGCCCTCAGCCATGTGTTGCCAATATAAAAGTCCAGGCAAGGTGGAGCTCTTCTGTCTGTGTTTGTAAGGCAAGGGCTTACAATGTAATTTCCTCCCCACATACTGCATTTTGTGCAATTCCCTGAATCTTGACGTGATGTGCACGGATCTGAATGTCATTGCCCAGCTAACCCATTGCTGTTTATATGTTCACCTTCTTTCTGATAACTACATACATTACAGTGTGTCAAAACAATGGAGATGCACAACATTGAAATTATGAGTAATATACGATCTCTGATTATTTGCAGGGTCATATTGGCCGATACCGATAAATTACATTATTATATTTATATTGAACTCATTGCTTTATTTTGCTTGTGAAAGTAGATGGTAACTAAGTAGGTGGTTGTTGTGATAACTAAATTGTATTTTGTTGCCAGTATCATCCACATGACCTTTTTACCAGTATATATTTTAACACTAAAGCTGTAGTACCTCATATGAACTACAGGTGGCATCACATTCATGTGTATCTATCTCTGTAGCGCTGCTCAGACTTCACTTGCAGCTTCTCAGTCCATGACTCCATGCCTACAGAATAACCACATTATTATTCTTGAACATAGGGGTTCAGTGGTCCAAAGGTCAGCACTCCTGCTGTGGCCAAAGCCTCTGGTGACGATGACCTTGCCAAAGGTAGGGCATGATCTCCATCACTAAACACAGCACAGTCAATCTATCATTTTTCTAAAGATTAATATCATATTTGCTGCATGAATGTATATTCTCTCTGGTTCTTTTTGTGTAGATGTTGATTGACATCCTATTTCTTTCCTTTCCTTGCCTTTATTTTTCTTCGTTTTCCCTTGATGCCCTACCCGCTCAATCACATATTCTTTTCTTTCCTTGTTGTCGCTTCGTTCTCTTCTCTTCCTGCTCTGGCCTCCTCAGCCATCGAGCTCTCCTTGCAGGAGCAGAAGCTAGAGACACGGCCACTGGTGGTGAGCGCTGACCCCCCTTTCAACACCAACGGTGGTGGGGGGAAGGAGGCTAGGAAGGTGCGGGCACTCTATGACTTCGAGGCGGCCGAGGACAATGAGCTGACCTTCAAGGCTGGCGAGCTCATTTTGGTTTTGGACGACAGGTAAATGCAAGAATGGAACATGGCGGAAACAGACTTAATATTCCTGATGAGTAGAGACTTGCACTCATTCTCTTTCTTTTGAGATTTGGTGTTTACACAGTCATAGAACAAAATCTTATAGCGAGAAATATACAATGCAGTAAACAAAAAAATATTCTATTTTATCAACACTTGTTTTCCGAGGCGACAGCGTTGCACTGGATGCACCTGGCATAAAATAATGGAATACTTTCATTACTGTAAGCAATGAAATCCTTCGTTTTGTTGTTATTTTTGGGTCAATTTAGTAGCCGTGTAATAAGTAGGATAATCAATGGAGAGTGGGTCATTATTGAGAAATGAAACCCCTTCAGTCTGATTATAGACGGTAAGACCACCTCTGCTATCGTGTTGGGGTCCAATCACCGTGCCAGGGTTTATTCCTCAATAATGACCCGCTCCCCATCGATTATCCCTTGCATAAATCCCTTCGGGGTGATTAGACCGCTCTGCTTAATTCGTATCAGGGTTTATTCACATTGTCAGGGTTTATTTATCAATAATGCCCAGCTCACTGTCCTTTGCAATACCACCCAGCTAAGCCAGACATGTAACCAACAGATTTTAGCTTTCCATTATGTTTTTTCTGTTGAGAATGAGTGTACTTCTAACCGTGTCTGTATGTGTATACACAGTGACCCAAACTGGTGGAAAGGAGAGAACCACAGAGGAGTGGGCCTCTTTCCCTCTAACTTTGTGACAACCAACCTGAATGCCGAACCAGAGGCTGGTAAGATCTCCTATATTATAGCCCAAAATTAAATAAAGCACCGTTTGACACATACACTGTCAGTTCAGTACCCGTTGGTGTACTGTAGGTATGCTAGTCCTGCATGTTCCTTCTGCCCATAGACTTAACTGGGACACATTTGTTTCAGAGCTGTTAAATAATTCAGCCTTTCCGTCCACAGTGACACATGCTGAAATGACAGTGTCTACTGAGGAGACCAGCCTAGAAACCAAAGTAGAACCAGAGCCTGTCTTCATTGATGAGGTACAACATCTGCACAAGATGGAACAGTGCTATTATTACAGTATAAAGCAGTACAGGCCAGTTATCCTGAAGACTGTATAATTAAGTCTGTGTCTCACTCTTAATTTCCTTACGCCTTTTTGCTTTGTTCTATCTTCATTATCCCACTTGCACACATCTACAATTACACACACACACACACACACACACACACACACACAGGGGTTTCCGCGTAAAAGAGAGCTTGTAACTCACTGGGATTTCACCTGTATAAATAAAGGTTAATATCAGAGAGTAATGTACATTTTTGCAGTTTACACTGGATTTTTCTATGCTCACTCTTCTTTTCTTCCTCTTCAGGAAAAGATGGACAGAACGTTAGCAATGCTGCAGAACGCAGATCCTGCTGATGCAGCTCCTGATAGCACAGAGTTGGTCCAACTGGAAGGTACAGGCTCTTAACGCTGGTGTAAATCTAGTGCCACTGGCACTGACTGTCCTTGGCTCTTGGGCATGTCTCAGCAGCACTGTTCTGTTGGTTTCTTTGTAAACTAACCCCATCTCCAACTGTAAATGTGTTTGATTATACAGGTGCCTGCGAGCAGATGAACCCGATGATTGATGAACAACTACAAGAGATTGACAGGTGAGGTAATATGTTGTACTTGAAGATGGCATGGAGAGGAAAAAGACACTTATGAGAATCATAATTATAGCCTACAGACTAATTGTGATACTCATCTAGGTCTGGCAGCTAGCTGTATTTCAAAATATTTGAATTGTTTTAAAGGCAGGAAGAATCTGATATCCTCACGTAAGACCTCCATGTATGTTGTCATGAAAATCTTTGACTCTCTGAAGACGGAACTTGAATCAAAACGATAGTCTGTAATCCCATAACATACTATTTTACTATTCAGCTCAGTTAACCAGGCACTAAGCTGAAGCACAGGGCATTGCGAGGTATTACTGAACCATCTTCCATTTCATAAAATTCCAAAGCTTTTAACTGTTTCCACGCCAAAAAACATAGCCTCCGTTATTTGTCGGGAAGCGACACTGCCAAAATGCGTAGCCTACGTTTATTCAGTTGTATAAATGTGTTTGATTCGATCTAGTGGAAAGGATACTCACATTGGCTTCGGATGGCTATCTGTTGTTAGCTTAGACAGTGGACTGCGCCATCTTTGATTGTTTAGTCTCTCTGTGCTCTTCTATCAGAATGTAACTGCCAAAACATTATCTACATGTAGAAAGGTTTGGCGGTTCATCTAATTGGCTTCTCATTTTCCATTGTTTTGTATAACACTTTCCATGTGCATATGTGACATCATAGGCAGCACTCTGAGATGTCAGAGTTGAACGTGAAGGTCTTAGAGGCGTTGGAGCTGTACAACAAGCTGATGAACGAGGCTCCGTTCTACTCGGCCTACTCCAAGATGCAGCCGCAAGCACTCTACGCACCACCCACCTCAGCTGTACCCATGCAGGTCAGACAGATGCAAACACCACTAGTTATTTTTTTATTTTTTTTAGTTTGTGGCCTTCGCCTTTATTTTTTTTATTTTTTTGGAGGGACAGACAGTAGGTTGACAGGAAATGGGGAGAGATATGGGGGGATGACATGCAGTAAAGGCCGTCGGGATCGGGAGTCGAACCCGCGGCACACTGCCAGACTGGATTACCAGCCAATGTGCCTGGACCGCTGAGCACAAGTTATTTTTATGTCCTGGAGAGGGCAGACATAATTTTTTACATAGAGCAGAGACTTTGAAGCTCTGGGCCGTGAGAATATTGCAAGATGAAGTCTCCAAATAAAAAGGCTTTTAATTCACATATAACATTAATATTAAAAATATGTAAAGGTTTATTTAGAACCTTGTTTTCATTGTGATACTGATGATAAATAGGAACTATACTAGCGTATACTATTCTAGTTCTGTAGAAACTGGACATCGTTTTTCTCATGTCATCACACTTCGGTCCAAGCTAATTACCACAACCCCCCACCACAGAGTGAGAACGCCACACTCTCACACCGAACTCCATCCATTGATCCACTGACCTATGTATTGATATGTTGACCTGTATATTGATCAGGTTTTTTTTTTTCTTTGCATGCTCAATTATCTTTTCAGACAGGAAAAGGACACACAAGGATAAAATCAGTCAGGTTGCGAGTGACCATATGTGCCACATTGTGGTGGAGCATTCTCTTAAAAGAAATGAAAACAACGATAGTGGCATTCAGTTAGATAGCCGTTATTATTATTATTACTATTACTATTTTGTGGCTGTCTGGATTTTGATGGCAGGGCAGTTTTCTCAGTAGTGATTGATGTCACCGTCTCCACCCTGGAGACTTTGAAGAAAAGAAGGGAAAAACAAAACATAAACTTCTGCAATCAGGCTAGAGCAGTGCTTTATTTTGTCTGTCCTCTAGTGCAGACAAAATAGACAGTATCATACCAACACATTCATTGTTCTCACTGCCAAGGTGTTTGTCTTTTGGTCAGCCTATAATTTCTTGCGCTTGGAAAAGATAATGTTCCAACAATCCCATTTGTTTGGTATTCGCTATAGTAACAATAATAGTCATTATTTCTAATGAAACCTTAAACAAGACATCTTTGCCTCCTTCTCCATGACGCTCTCAGGGCTACCCAGGCCAGGCTCCTGGTTCTTACCTGCCCCAGCCCCCTCAAGCCCAGACCTACAGCCTGCCCAATGACCAGCCTGGGCCCCTACAGTCAATGCCTCCCAATATCTCGGCGCCACACAGTAGTCAGCACGCACAGGCTACCTACATGAGGTACAGTATTTTCAATAATTTACAAGATCTGACAGTTTTGAGAAGGAAAGTAAAGCCTGGTTTCAGTAAATTGGTTCCAATCAAATGTTATCACATGTTTGTGTCCGGGTAGCTCTGTCAGTAGAGCTTTCGCCTTTGGACCACATGGTTCATGGGTTCGATCCCGGGCACCGCCAACTCAGCGTATGAGTAGCACGGCCAGGGTGCAGCAAGTTGTGCGGGAAGTACTGGGAGCTGATGGTGGTGTTGCGCTCCACCTCAGCAATCCATTTGCCAGGGGTTTTAGCGCATTGTAACAGGGACAGACTCCCGCGTGTTACCGGCTGATACCGATAATAAGCCACTCCCGACCTACTTCTTCTTGTGTGTCTGCCTGCTTAAATAATGTTTTGGATTGATTCAACATTAATTTACTATAAGCAAAAAGCATGTATTGTAATGTAACATGTTACATGATTAGGACCTAACCTTAATTTTCTTCACAGCGGTGGGATGAACGCTCAGTACATGAGCCAAGCTGCTCCACCTGCTTACCCACACCAGATGGGTGTGGCCATGGACATGTCGGCCTATCAGAGTGTTAATTCCAACATGACTCCTGTCTCCTATCCAATGGTGGCTCCCTCTCACCCAGCACCTCCTCAGCAGCAGCAGCAGGCGGCCTACTATCAGCAGCCTCTGTTGTAAAGCTCTGCCTGACAACAAACCTGAGATGAATACCTAATTCACATCCTTCAATTTGTTGTGGTTTTGCAAAAAAAAGATCTAGCCTGCCTTGTGTGTGGGGAAATCGGGTTAGGACCACCCCACCCACTGGTCATCTTTTGTGCCTGACAGGCCAAACCACAGCAAGTAAGATATCTGAGGCGTGAATGTAACGAAGGTCTACCGTGGAATCTAAACCTAGATCATGTTGTGTCCACATGTAATATTGTTATTTTCCTGCATTTTGAGTGTGATCTTTCCTCAGCCTTCTTCCCCTCTTTACTGACTGGCAATGAAGGTGCGCAACGGTCTTCACACAGACCAAAGGTTTGTCGTATACTATAGGAAACACTGGCTAACCACAGATGGAAGGCCATGCGTTGAGTGAATGTTGTCTTATACTAAAGAGTTGGGCGTTCATTGTTTTTTTCTTTTAGGCAACATGTTGCTTCCAACGGGGTGATTTTAGTTTTTAATGACCATCAGATTTTTTTAAACGTTTATCATGTTTGAACTTGTCAGCTGTGTGGAAGTGAAGTTCATTTGAAGGAGGGCCAGTAATATTTCTCTTTCCTGGTATTTAGTTTGCCAGCCTTCTAAGCAAGCGCAACTAAGACATTGAGACAAGTGGATTTTAATGTGTCTGATTGGTGCGATAGCCAACGAAGCCAACACAATCCAAGCCAGGGCACAGGTGTTCACTTCAGGACAAGGTGCGAAAGATTGACTATATTCAGATAGTGGCAATTTTGTGTCTCATTAAATTATGATACAAAGGGCCCCTTGTGTCACATTGAATTATGACACATAGGGCCCTATCTTGCGTGGCGCCTTATGCCTAATCTCATTGGGCATTTTGTATTATTTTGAAAACCTTTTAAAATACTGAAAATAGCTCTGAGTTTTGCGGCCCTATGCTCCACCTAGGAGCCTACAGGAATAAGTCAAGTCAAGCTCTGAGCTTGTAGATCGGCTATTTTCACTATTTAAAAATAAGTTTAGGCATAGGGATAAGGCGCATAACAGCAAAATGGCCATTGTGTGAATATGGTCGACTGGGAAGGTAGTAGACCGTAGTTTCATTCGCAACACCAGCATCTGTCTCACAGCTGATCTTTATATGGTCTGAGTTTCCAAATCTTAATCTGAAGTACATAGTTATTTTCAAATATGTATATTCAGTAACATTTTATGAATGGATATTATGGGACTAGTTTCTCATGAACTCGCTGCCTTGCAACTCAATGTTTTGGGGGCTTGTGTGAGACATGAGAAATCCTTTTTGTGTGTCTGTCTGCCTTCCCATGTGGTCTTGTATCGAAGGGAAATTGCTCGCTCCATGCTACTCCTCCAAGGCCTAGGTTAGGGCACCATAATAGGAGATAATTCATAAAGTTTAAATTTGATGGTGTAAGAGAGAGCATTTTCTGGCCTGGCTGACTCTTGCCACTTGTAGTCCCAACAGTTTGTAGTGTTTAGATTAAAATACCTTTGTTTGTTGTCTCCATGGGACATACATGGGGTGTCATTTTCATTCAATGTAACCTGGTTGTCTATGAAGATCAGTTAAGTACATAATTTCATGTTTTCAGTTTCATTATGCAGGTGCAAATATTGATCTGTTGCATGGCTCTACCTTTTTAATTGTCAAACTTGTAAATGATATCACCTGTACATTTATTTGTATATTATTTGGTACATTATAAATGCTTGGGATAAACACCCAATATTTTCATGTTGTAAGAATGTATAATGCATATTTTCCCTCTTACTGTCAAGAAGATTCTGTTTCAAAATCCAAGCGAAATGCAAACGGATAAAAAAACAAATCAAATTGTGATTCGAATGAGAAACTCATGAATGATACAAAGAGACAGTTGCTAGAGATCTGATAGATTAAATAAAAAAACTTCAATCTGTGGGTTATAACGGAATGGTTTTGGAATTTGCCATCTGTCTAGTGGGATAGATTAAGATAGGATTCTACCAAGAACTGTAGTTTTCTCCTCTTGCCTCATTTAAAAGGCAATGTATATTAGATGTAAGATATCTGGTTGTGTCAGTGTCAGCATTGCACCTTAACTTTGTAAACATTTATTTACCACTGGATGCCTTGTTTTCTGTAGAAATGAAAACGTGACGTGGGAAAGAACTTTGGGGAACAACTTCTGTCTCTGGAAGCTGCTGTATATCTAGCTGTGTATTTAAAAATATGACAGGGAAATGTCCTGTATCCAGAATTAAAACAAAACTTTTGTAACACAGTATAAAACTAATATTCTTTGAAATGATAAATAAATAAAAATCCTGTGTTCAAAATGGTCTCTGTTCAGTTTTTTCTTTTTAGTTAGGGAAAGAAGATGAGAAGATTTGTGACCAATCTCAATCTGTAATCTAAATATATGCTTACCATTATATCTGATTCAATCTGATTCTTGTAAAAGTGTCTTGAGTATGCATATGAGTAAAAACTGGAAAAAGTGCTCCTTGCAGCACAGGCCTCCTGTTTGTGATGTTTCGACAATGTGTAGCAGTAACTAATGAACTTTGTATTTATTCAAAAATGTGCCTCCTGGTGGTGCTATAATAGGGCAATGTTAAAAGGGTGGCATTGTTGTTCCTCGTAGTACAAATGTGCGTGCACAGTTTCCCCACAATTGGATGCTGCGTTCATGATTTGAGGCATCTTGTTCTAAACGTGACAGTCGTGCAAACTTTAGAGGACAATCGTAGTTAATCAGGAAGGAATATGAACAGAGGTCAATCAAACAGAGGTCATGTGTAGTGATTTGTGAAATTTGCAGTATCAAAAATGTGTTTTACATAAGTCTGCCTCCTGATGGCGCTATAAAAGGCATGTGTGAACTGACTGGCGCAACTATACTTTTTATTGTTATTTACTGTACTGTACTCTGTACAATATTTGCCTGTGAGATGTAGACATACGGTGTGTGTGTGTGTGTGTGTGTGTGTGTGAGACTACTCAAAACAGCTGCAGGGGTCAATAGGTCGAACGGTCGTACTCGGACATAGGGACAAATAGACATACAGTCAAAGACATACAGACCTACATGCTGTACACGCACAGTCACACACACACACACACACACACACACAGCTGTTCATTGGAGACATGAACATGTGCACCGCTCAAAAACACAAATCGGCCTGTTATAGCGACCATGAGGCTGATTAGAACAATTGTAAGTGGCATTTCTTATCAGCCTAGTGGGAATGTGCATGAAAATTGTCACCGTAATTGCATGCTGTGTTCATGATTTGAGGCATTTTGTTCAAAACGGACCAATCCTGCAAACTTTGGAAGGCAGTCCAGGTGGTTAACATAACCGCATCCATATTCATGGTATTCTGGAGAAAACCTTCGCAGAAAATAGCAGAGCTTAGAAGTTTGTAGCTATTTTCAGCGATGAACTTTAATGTAGAGCAAAAAACTAAATACACTTGTGTTGAGACCTGAGGACTCAGGGACCCCACTCAACAAGAGGTCACTCACACTGAGGCCCAGTCCAGAGACCCCTGATCTCACCTGCTGAGGCCATTTATGAGTCATGCGTGGTCAACCACCTGCTTACTTAGACTGTAATCTTTATCCAGGAGACACTGTAATGATTTATTCAGTGAGCCCGTCCTTTTTATAGTCCTCCTTGCTCTACATTTAGTTTTTGAGGGGCGCTAGCCCCTCACCCCCTCCTATGTCCAGCTTTGAGGGTTTGTGTAAACACAAACATTGAAGACAAAAGTGTGTCAACACAAACATTGAAGACAAAAGTGAGGACGCAAATTGTGATTGGCCAGAATGAGATAATGTATGATGACATATGATAAGAGCGCCCCTCACTTCACATGGGTGTGATTTTTTCTTTAGATGCATCTCTGAAATACCATTACCCTAAACCAGGGGTGCCTGGACCGAGGTCCCTCAGGGCTCAAGGCAGGGCAAATTTATAAACTTTTTTGTTGACAGGTATCCCTCAGAGGTCTAGTTGTTCCCCTCTTGCCCCCCCCCCCCCCCCCCTCTACACCAAATCTCGTTGTCGAAAATAGCCAATCTACAAGCTCACTGCAGCCACAACACATTGTGAGCTTGTAGATTAGCTATTATGAGTGCACCTATTTATATGACAATGCCTAGAAAAGGGACGCTAGCTGGTCCATGTGGTTAAACATTAAGGCAACTCAAGGCTGGAAAGGAGAACAATGACATACAACTATATAGCCAATCTACAATAACAGTTTTTCACAGTGATACTATTTAATTTCCCTCATTGGTAGATTAACCCACCCTACATTTCAGGTAAATTATAGGCGTATACAAAAGACTATTTTCACATAATCAAAGAAAAAGATCAAAGAAAAAGCTTTAAAGGAAACTGACCAATAGGTCATGAATTCCCCAGCCAAATGCCTGTGTGTGTGTGTGTGTGTGTGTGTGTGTGTGTGTGTGTGTGTGTGTGTGTGTGTGTGTGTGTGTGTGTGTGTGTGTGTGTGTGTGTGCGTGCGTGCGAGCAAGCGAGC
Source organism: Electrona antarctica (assembly GCF_951216825.1). Taxonomy (NCBI): domain Eukaryota; kingdom Metazoa; phylum Chordata; class Actinopteri; order Myctophiformes; family Myctophidae; genus Electrona; species Electrona antarctica. The sequence goes on along the minus strand of NC_136794.1, from coordinate 14,060,500 downwards.
GAGCGCGTTGGAGACTTGTGGAGGGGGGGTTGGTGCAGTGAGAAGGTTATCAGTGGGGGAGAGAGAGGAAAGAGGTTCCTGCGTCTGCACCAGAGGAGGTGGCACTGGAGAGGACCAGCAAGAAAAACAGTTCCCTTGTGGCTTCGCTGGAGAATATCTTCATCCCGTCGGACCATCGCGGTCAAAACACTCGAACAGGGCACGGCTTCCTTCATTTCTCTTCAAGTTGACGTGAAGATAACGAGCAAAGCTGGAGACCGCAATTCATTGCACTGCACCGCAGGAGCAGCAGCAGTTCCAGTGGAGCGGGACAGAGCGGCAGCCTCCCCCTTGGACCGATGAACTGGCCGAGATGTCCCGACACATCTACACCCGTCACGGGGTTGGCGACGGAACTCAGAAGCCAGTGTTTCAGGTAAACAAACGTGACATCTTTTGAACAAGGTGGACCCTCTTGTAAACAAGTGTAATGCTTAATTGGGTCGTCCACTCACAGTTAACAGTCTTTGTATTGAGTTTGTGCTTGAAATGTACTGTAATTCTGCAAACTGTTAATACATATATTTCAATTAATCAATCAAAACAAACGTGACATCTTCTCTTCTAATAGACTGGGCTAATTGGTGTTGTCAACAAACACATCAATTCAAATTATGTTCTATCCTTTCCTTTCCTCAGCTTGTCAACTTTGAAAAATTACCAATGTTTGTTGCAGCTTTAATCTATTTTTGCGCTATGACGCTGATTTCTTGTCCTTTCCAATGAAAGCGTTCTCTCGCTGACTCACTCTCAGGCCTAGTTAACACCTACACAACAAATGTTTGGTCCGTGTGTGATGCCTGATTGCTTTTTGATTGCTGCTCCAATTCATTTTCAATGGGAGTCACATGGTTTGACCAAACATTTTTGTTTGATGAGGGGGGAGCAATCATTAATCAGCGATCAAACACAAATGTTTGATCAAACCATGTGACTCCCATTGGAAAAGCATTGTGGTGGCCCAAAAAAACAAAAAAACGACCAAACATTGCTTGATTGGTGTTTGGTACGTGTGAATGAGGCCCAAGTCTCAGCTGAAAATGTAATCATTCCTAATGGGCCACTAATGTATAATGTATCATTAATCAAAAAGGGGCGCAGGCCTGCCGTAGCCTATATGCGGGTAATTTCATTTATTTAAATGGAAGCAAAATAGGGGTTTTAATTATGCATCAGTTTAGATGGAACTCGTCTCGTTTTAAATGGGATTTACAAGGGACTTTAGAGGGAAAACATCTCAAGGAAAGATATAAAGAAAAATATCATCTACAAATTGTCATAATAGTCAATATGGCCTTGTTTAGTTTTAATTTTGTAAAGCAGAGTTGTAGCTACTATTACATTTTCCACAGCTGGAATTATTTAATTAAAGGAAATCCTAAATAGAAACATTTACTGGATTATATCAGTATGAGTCAGTATGCCAAAAAATAGTTTAAATAGTGCTGTGTAATATGAATTTAATTCTAGTCTTTAAAGGGTAATGGTATAGGTCTACAACTCTACACAATGACACTAATAGAGATGCACACAACATTAGCCATCTGCTCATATGTAGTTCTAGGCCACTACCAGCTCAGTGGTTAGACTGTCCGCCCTGAGACTGGGAGGTCGGGTGTTCGATCCCCAACCGGGTCATACCAAAGACTTTAAAAATGGGACCCAATGCCTCCCTGCTTGGCACTCAGCATCAAGGGTTGGATTGGGGGTAAGTCCCTGCGACATACTAGCGTCATGTCCAGGGGGTGTACTTGTGCATCAAAGCTGCCTCACGCTACAGAAACAGGAGATAGGCTCCTGCCCTATGGGCCTCATGGCTCGACCGGGCCTCATGACATCATGGCTTGGCAAGGCTTACTTTCATATGTAGTTCTGCAGTCCCCATCACTTTAAAGTTTTTAACTATTCATTTTTGAAAGAACATTATGAAATAGTTAGAAGCTTGGCCACTTGCCTCTGATCTGTTATGAGGTGCATTATGTTCAAAAGGAATTGTGCCACAGAACCCATCATTCCCATCTAATGTCACAGGAGCTATCACACTGTAACAAGAAGGGGATAAGGAAACACTGCAGTGTAGAAGTTCTAACTTTCCTTTACAAGCACAGCATTTTGATTGATTGATTGAAATATTTATTAACAGTTTGCAGAATTACAGTACATTTCAAGCACAGACTCAATACAAAGACTGTTAACTGTGAGTGGACGACCCAATTAAGCATTACACTTGTTTACAAGAGGGTCCACCATGTTCAATTCATCAAAACATTTAGAGACGTACAAATAGACACTTCTATATAGTCAAAGAACAGTACAGAAAAGTACACTCCTGATCTTCAGCACACAATAAGATAGTGAATGGAAATACAATATGACATACAGTACATATACACTGTATATTCTTCTATATAAAGTTCAAGTTGCGTCTGTCTGGTCCACAGTCCACAGATATGTCCGTATATGAACTCGACATTCGTGATCGTGAGGCGTCATTGCGATAACCCCCGGGCATCAACAAGCATGCAGATGCTTGCCATAGATAGATTACAGGAGGCAGTTTAGTCAGATGCTTGTCTTTACAGAGATCACTGGAGGAAAGGTACCTTTGTGTGAGTGGTTGACAGGTAGACAGAGGAAGTGAAAAAGTGAATTTGAAGTTTGTGTATGTGTCCCTCTCCAGGCAAACAGAGGCACGTACTCCAGACGCAGTCGGCTGAAGAGGTCTGACGGTAGCACCACCTCCACCAGCTTTATCCTCAGACAGGTAGGACAAAGTCTGTATGTGACTTATTCAAATCCTCAGTGTTTGGAATGACACGCTACCTATGTTCTTATTCATTGATTTAACAACACAATAGACTCTCAACATACAGGCAATGATAATAAATATAGCTGCAAGCAGCTACAGTATAAGACGGGGTCAATCCCAAAAAGAAAAAAGATATTCACAATATACACAATGAGCTATATAAACATTGATGACTGACATTATTTGAAAAGTAATAAATATATCAAATAAATAACGGTAGTGGGTCACACACACCAAGACTTCAGTTCAAAATATTGATTTCATTTTTGAACTGGGACAAACGTTTCGCCTATCCAGCCTTCAACACTGATGAAGGCTGGATAGCCGAAACGTTTGTCCCTGTTCAAAAATGAAATAAAAGTTTTGAACTGAAGTCTTGGTGTGTGCGACCCACTACCGTTATTTATTTGATATGTTTTGAACGGGTAACGCACCTAAAGTCAGAGCGCGGTGGTCACATGAAGAGAAAAGTAATACATACAAATCACACTTGTGTGAAGTGAGGGGCGCTCTTATCATCATACATCATCACATTCCATGCTCAGCCAATCAAATCATCACAAATGTAGTACACACAGACACACAAAGCTGGGCAACCAGTCAGACTCCATTCGCATGTGGAAATGCGATTTGGCCAAAGAAAATGAAAGCAAATCAACAATTTACTCATCGGGAGATCTAAATGTCAGAGGTCTTTTGACGAATGAGTGGATGAATATCCTGCTGTATTGCAATACAGAAAACTGGAGAAGTTTTTCCTTCCCGATACCAATTCTGATACCCACGACTTGTTAGAGTACTGATCCGATACCAGGACTAGGACAGTGGTTCTTAAACTGGGGTCCAGGGACTCTCAGGGTTGCTTGAATGGGGTCCAATGTGGCCTCACAAGTCTGTAACTCTGAGAGTGTACAAACTGAAGCATCAAAAATATTACTGTGAATGAGAGTATCGGCAGTTTTTTCGATACCAGGCTAATTTAATTCATCCTTTTTCACATTCATCTTGACTGAGGGGGCTGGACAGTTCCCATGGCACCAGGCTTGCATAAGGGTCTATTTGGAAGGAACCTACAGTATAAAGGTCCATTTGGGTCTGTTAAATGAACACAGAGGTTTTTGTGTTTCCTAGACAGATTTTCTTACAAGTTACAATCAGAAGTGGCCCTTTAAGTAGCCTAATCATGGCTCCTAGTTTACTCATATGCCATAATTTTACTCAGAATTGCTAACTGGAAATGTACTCCTAGTTCATTTAAAACTTGTAAAAGCGTTGGCTTTAGTTTGTCTTCCTCAACTCCTTTTTTCTTTTCTTTTTTACACACAGCTTGTCTCAGAAACTCAGGGTGAAATTAAGGCTCTTTATCAGTTGATATATTGAGTGCAGTCAAGATGGACATCACCTTGGCAGGAGCTTTTTGAGCACTGCACTACTGTTGTTTGGGGAATCAGTGGCCTTGATTTGTATCATCCAAGGAATTTAGCCCGCTCTGGCTGGTCAGTAATTCAGCCTAGGGCATTCACTTCTAGTCATTTTTACTAGTTGACTAGTTGCCTAGTTTACTAGTCGACTAGTCGACTAGTTGTTTAACCACCTATTATGTAAAAACAAAAAAAACGTTTTTTTTTTGGGAAATAAATATTTGTGCATTTAAAAACTGTGTACATTGATAATCTACCGGATCTTGAGGCCTACAAAATCGGGGGAAAATATATATATATATATATATTTTTTTATATATATATAGTGGTGTAAACCACTCCAACAACTGGCTTTGTTAGTTTACGTGTCCACGTGTTTGTTCGTACCAAAAAAATTAGCATGGTTGCTATGGTCACTCAGTTCACACGGGTGTGATTTAATTACGTCAGACATTACGTCAGACCACAGCTGATCAGGCTATATAATACCTTACACCACTCAGTTCACACGGGTGTGATTTTTTTTTTTACTTATCAACTAGTCAACTAGTACCAGCAAGGTTGACTAGTGGATTTACTAGTTGCTTAATGCCTATAAGCCATGTATAATTCATATTCTACGGGTTAGACAGGGTTGCCTAAATACACTCCCTGCTCTCTCCTCACATGCAACATTGTGAAACAGATTCAAATGTGTCCAGTCCAGCAATTATTCTTTCACACAGCAAGGACTTGCGCTAGGCTGTGAGTCCATCCCAGCTAATAAGTTATCAAGGGAACTGCAGGCACACAGGGACCATTCAGCAATGCAGGGACACTTTGTCATAAGCTACTTTTGTTCCAACCTATTTTGTTCTCATTCTCCCACCCCCAATCATGCACACCAGCTGTCCTATTACAGGTGAGCATATCAAAGCAAAACAAATCAGGTCAGAGGCTTTTTGATGTACATCTGTAATAACAAAATAGGCGATGGCTTAAAAATAATATGTAAGAGAGGTTAAACAACACGGTTATGATGCAATACATTAATGAAGAGGGTGAATATTTGTCAATGATATTTTCTTACAGGTTCACACCACTGTACAATGTAGGTCAGTCCATACATGGGGGAATTTATTGTTTTCTTTTTGTTTTAATTTAAGCACTGGGATATTTCTGGTCACATATCTCTTTTTGATGACCAGAACAAACTCTGGTCTAATATTCACTTCAGTAAAGCCTAATTTTGCATTCAACATAAATCATCATAATGGAGCTTATGATGGCTTCTCTGTGAACTCCCCTGAGTGTTTGTTCAGCCTATTGACATTGCTCATTAATTATAGAGCATGCACAGCGGGAACTGTGCATGGCATAATTATGTGGCTCACCGTGCTGATGGGAGGAAACTATATCAGAGAACTCTCATAAAGACATATCCTACTCAAAGGAACGGAGACTTTAAAGTTAAAGCACTCCTACATGTTTTCACCCACACGATACGAATAGTTTCAATCTCTCTATTTTACACTTTTCATGCTCTTTCTCCAACATATATGCAGCATTGTGCGCTCATTCACACCCACTCACATGCACAGGGATTTAGTCACCCTCCGTATGTTTGTCATCAGGTGAGAAGAGGAGTGGGCTCTGTGATTAAGCTCTTGCGTACCCTGGCGTATCCATGGTAACAACTACTGCTCAACAATATGGGTCATGGCCAGCTGTTTGACTGGCAGGTAATAATCCTCAATTTCACTTCTAAAAGTGGAAATTAAATAATTAAAGTTAGTAAATCACCGCTCTATATACTCTTCCGAGGGAGACTCAGACGGTTAATAACAACCCAGTAGAATGGATTTTGCTCTTACTTTATACTTTAAATTGTCAGAGATTCTAATGACGTAACAGCAAAATGGTCTCTGTGTGAATATGATCAGTTAGCCCTTTGATAAACCCCACCAGAAAAAGCGATTGTGCAATGCCAATCCAAATAGTTTAGCAACCGTTGCAAAGCAAGACAAGCTTTCGTCACCTCATGACAGACTGACCCACCCAGGTGATTACATTAATACTAATGACTAGGGATGTCCCGATCACGTTATTTTGCTCCCAATCCGATTCCGATCATTTGATTCTTCTGCCGATGTATTCTGCCGATACCGATTTTTTATTTTTTATTTATATTTTGGAGCTCTTCCTATATACTGTCATTTTTAACATGCATCTCAATGGATGAGAAGGACAGCTTGCCCTGTCTCCTCGCTGCTAACGTGCCTATTGGACAAGGACGTGTTGGGGAGGGACTTAGCGAAGGGCTAATTGAGCTTTGTATTCGTGTTTCATTTGCAAACCTGGTGTGTGTGATGTATTGATGAAAGGCTTGGGGAGAAAGAGAGCCAGGCTTTTATTTCATTCAGCTTCCAGATCTATGTGTTTGAGTGCAAAGATGATGTTTGGAGTGTCCAGTGGTGGATTTAGTGCAGATTTTCTCAGAGAATTAGGGTTAGGATAAGATGAGCGTGGCAGCCAGAGCCTGTGAATATCTGGCATGACCTATCACTGACTTGCGTCTTCAAAGGAAAGTGAAAGGAAAGGGTACCTGCATGCATGCATTTGTGGCACTGCATGAAGTGGTCCACATTCACATCCTGCTCGAAGGTCCCCTGGGGAGAGGTGTTAAGCTGAGCAAAGTTAATTAAACTGAAGGACATGACACACTTTATTTCTGGCGAGTGACACGACCACTAGCCAAGAAGGGCCATGACTACTAGCCAAGAAGGGCCATGACTAATGCCGCATTCAGGTTTTACAGATCCTCACTGATCTCACTGCAGCCTCCTCACTTATTACCATGTTTTCACATCCGGGTTCCTCGCTCGCAGACCTCCATTGTAAGAAACAGCTTCTGTTAGCAGTAGCTCACAATGTTTATCTTTCGCCAGAAATGTTAAGATGTCGGGAGCGATGTGATGAAAAATCACAAAACACATGCGAACCTCGGATGGATGATGAATGATCACCACGAACAGCACTCGTAGTTTCGTAGATAACAGCCAAAGAAGATTCTACTTTTAATAGGGCCCTATGGAGTTGGATGATGGAATATATTCCGCCAAAGGCATCCAATTGGTTAAGAGTGGCCTTCTGGAAACCTCTTCAATGTGACTTGATAATTTTGAATGGACTTCTTATCCTACATTCATGGCCAGGGAAACCAAGGAACATTTCTCTGGTCTGTAATGCAAATCTGAATTACATTTAAATCGAATGGCCCATTGACTTGAATTAACTCTCAAGGCTGAAAGCGCAGCCACTTCATTCCAGAGATTTAATTGCATTTCTGAATCACAATGCATCAAACAAAGACATCCATCCTACCAATTTCTTTTTCAGTGTACAGCCTGCAACGTGATAAGGAAGAGGCTGCTTTGTACAGCTAATTCCCCCTTATGTGGGTCATGCTTGTGAACACTCAATGGGCCCTGGCTGCTCCACCTCACTCTCATCTGCATTCTGCACCAAGCACTAGTTCCAGATGAACATACCATACACATGACAGCCTTCTGTCCATCAACATACAATACCAACATAGAAATAAGAAATAGAAATGCAACAAATCAAAATTGAGAGACATTTGTATATGATGAGTATATTAAATCTGTGTATGAATGTATCTGTATACTTGTATGTATGTATATGTCTGTTGTTAAGGTTTTTATGGGACCCCCTCGGAAATTAGATGCTGCATCTCAAGGGGCTATCCCTTCAATAAAAATCACACCGTGCAAAGTCATCGTAAATCATCTCAGTCCAGCAAGTCAGAATTTGCGTCCTCACCTTCGTCTTCAATGTAATAATAATATATAAATAAAAGTATTATTCCTAAAACATTTAAAATGACCTATCGATCCTTAAAATATCTAAAAACAAATTAAAATATATTGATGAATGAGGCCAGTGCAACGGAGCAAATGAATAAGGTAGAAGAACCCCCCAGTTTACTCACCATGGGGATTGTGAGTTGCTGGACCTTTGCATTGTGAGTGCATTGAGTGTCAAAAAATTGTAGACGTGAGAGAAGTGGGGGGATGTCGTCGTCATCCCCCCCCCCACTACACCCTGATTGGGACCTGTGAGGATTTACTTATAGTGACAGTCTACCTGCTGTAATATTCCTTATCAGAAGAGGGCAGTGTTGCACAATTTTAACAGGACCAATTCCCTCATTTGTGTAATTCTTTCAGTTTTTATCTTAATTTCCCCTTCATAGTACTGTTACATTCAATCATAAATAGTTTAATCATCAGAGCCTTTCTAAATCGAAGTCAGGTTCTGATCTTCAGATCAGTACTCTTGACCCTTTTCTATGGCAGAACTGATGATATATAATGCAGTATAGCATACCATTACATAGCTCCAACATCTGCGGATGGATGGGGATCGTATGGCCTCTGTGTGTACGTGAAGATGTAATAACACATAACCTGAGGTGTTGTAACAGAGCAGGGATAACAACAGGTCAAGATCTCGTTTTATATTTATGATTAACTTCTTGTCCCCGACGTCAGATGCGGGGACGGGCCAGCGCTACTAGCAGAGAGACAACAGCCTAAGTTGTCTCTCAGCAGCAGCAAGAGACAACGGCGTGTGCCTGCAGAATACGCTCCAAATTAATTCATATGCCTAGTTCGGTCTCCAAAGCCTGACAATACGCATCCAAATGGACTCGCCCAAGTTGAAATAATAGTTTTCAATTTCTAATAGTGAAACATACACGTTACTAAAATAATAATAACAATAATATGGGGGGAAAACAAAGGCAAAAAGGGGGACAATGGAGACAGCGCCTCTTTCACCTGATACATTATTACTACAGTATATAATCAATACAATACAAAAAATGCCAGAAAAGGTATAGGGCAGACCATGGTCCAAATGAGCCAATTGATTGCCAAGGCAACCCGTGTCTAAACTTGATTTGGCAAATTACCCATACCTGCCTTTTGATTAGTTAGTCAGTCCACTTTTCAGTCAGTTTTCACTCTTCAGACATTCTCCACACATCCTCTATAGACGGTTACCACACAAGGACTGTTCCATATGGCCACAAAAGGGCCACAGACACGTCAGACAGACAGACTGTTACAACAGGTACAACAGGTACTCGTATTTGATGGGTTGGGACTCGGGAGTGAAACTATTTTTAAACAAGAACCGTTACCACAGTGCAGAGAATGGTGATTAACGCTCCTGTGGAGCTCTCTCTCTCTCTCTCTCTCTCTCTCTCCTCTTCCTTATTCACTGTCAGCCAAGCTGACTGGAGCATCTCCTGGCCAATCAGCATGCTGCATCCCTTTCTCTGTCATCGCTCAGTGTGGGAGGAAGGGTTTGGCTCGTGCGTGTGCGTGTGTGTACTGTGTGCGTGTGTGTACTGTGTGTGTGTGTGTGTGTGTGTGTGTGTGTGTGTGTGTGTGTGTGTGTGTGTGTGCGTGTGCGTGTGCGTGTATGTGTGTGTTGTGCTTGGAAGGCAGATAAAATGCCAGGTCTGCTCTGCCTCTGGGGACAACCAGGCTGCCTTAAAATGGGAACCAACGCTCGTTAGGCTCTGAGGCTCGGTGGTGATAATATTCGATCCACTGTCTATTCGGGGAAAGAGAACAGGCTCCACTTTTCTCATCTGCTCCTGTGGTGGGGTCTCCTCTGCTCTGCCTACCTTCATGTGGAGAGGGGGACAGGGTTGTAAACCCTCCCAGGCCCCCTTCATCACCATCCATCCATCCTACATCGAAGCTGGTTGATCGGCAGTCGCTTTTACTTTTGTTCATTCGCTCAAGAGGTGCTTTTGGGAATATCACTCCTCCATGTATGATAATTTGTACCTTCATGGATTCGAAGACTCGGAAGCGGTGAGTTTGTGTGAGGTGACACGGTACAGTAGTGGTGTGAAATACATGTTGTATCGTGTGTGTGTGTGAGGTGCCTACTGTACATGCTTAATGATTGTGTGTGTGTGTGTGTGTGTGTGTGTGTGTGTGTGTGTGTGCGCGCGTGCTTGCGAGGTGCCTACTGTACATGCTTAATGATTGAGAATGTGTGTGTGTGTGTGCGCGTGCGTGTGTATTTGACACTTGTGTACATTCATCTTGCACATTGTTGCTTTCCTCTGGGGAGTCAGAAGTGTTTGGGGGGAGGGTGTGCGTGCGTGCGTATGTGTGTGCGGTCTGTGTGCGCCTGTGTGTTCCTGTGCGCGTGCATGTGTTCATGTGCATTCATGCATGCATGTATGTGTGCATGCATGTGTGTGTTTGATAGTCAGAGACAGAAGGAGAATGTGTTGTTTTTTCGACTCACAGCGCATTGGTAAAAGTCTCTCTATACTCCAACCTGTGTGGTGCTCCCCAGGCATCAGACTTGGGGATGCAACAAACAAACAAGAGGAATCCATGCCCACTTCCATCTACCTGAGCATCTACTGATCTGGACAGTGTTTCTTTTCCATGGTTCTGTATGGCCTAAAGGGTGATGTATAGTACTTAGTTGGTTGTGTGCCAACATCACACACCAACAATTCAAGCTCACAAGTTCACAACACACATTGTGAGCTTGTGGCTCTGCTATTTTTGATGGGAGACATGGCATGAATCCAAGTATAGCCCAGGCTTAACTGTTTGTGTGCGTGTGTTCAATTCAATAGATTCTCATCTATTTAAGTGTCTTCCCTTATTCTGAACTGAATTTAATTCGGTTCAAGAATGGCTTCTTACTAATAATCTTATATTAAAGAAGCAGACATCTTGCAGCATGTTGTTTGGTACTAGGAATAGGTACTTTCGTAATCGTACATCCTCCTAATTTGTTTGGGTCTCCACTTAAAACAGTACAGACATTAAAATAGTTAGGTCTATGATTTCAAGCCTCTAATGATTCTGTCCGAGTCGCCGTACACGTTGGCATGTTGATTTGAAATTAGTGCTATTCCCATCTTCTGTTGCACAGCTCACTATTTATTTTTAATGAAATTATTGATATGCTTTTCTTTTTCTTTCTTTTTTTCTTTTTTGCAGTCAAGCCATTTTCAGGGTTTCTGCAGTAGCAGCACATAATGCAGTAGTAGTCTGGAGTAAAGTAACTAATAGTCTTAGATTAATGTATAGGTCAATACATTGTTTACTTTTCAAATAAGAAAACACATTGTTCAACAGCTTCTACTTTCTATATTGATTATGGTGACATCATATATCGGAACACCTCTGAGACACATCATCTACAATAATATCTGTAGAGTTGTACTCAATTGCCCTTACTGTACACACAATAGACATCACTGTGTTTTGTATGATACGCTCAATTGGTTATCTGATCTCCTCATGATAGAAGACATTTTCATGCGGCGGTGGCTCAGGGGTAGAGTGGCTGGATGGTAACTGCAAGGTTGCCAGTTCGAACCTGGGCTCCCCCAGAGTTAGTGTCAACAAAGTGTTCTTGACTGGAAAAGGAGAGAGGCCGCACGGTTCGTAGTCACGATGCCATCAAAATCTTTATTTTTCCAATGTTTCGGCAACAAGTTTCCTTCTTCAGGGAAGAAAGTGTTCTTGAGCAAGACACTGAACCCCAAATTGCTCCTGATGTGCTGGCTGGTGCCTTGCATGGTTTCCGCCGCCATCGGTGTATGAATGCGTGTGTGAGTGGGTGAATGTAATGCACAATCTATGTAAAGCGCCTTGGATAAAGGTGCTATATAAATGCACCATTTACATACTCAACAATGTTTTTGACGTACAAGCCTACAAGGTATTCAGAGTGAAATTGGAAGATGTTCATTTACTGTAAGTTCAAAGCACCTTCTGAGCACCTTCTATTAGAATCTAATTAATTAATTAATTAATTAATATTAATATTATTAATATATTAATTCATATATAATAATTAGATATTACGCTTGAGAGCTTCAGACAGTACTACTTGTCAACCAGTAGGTGTCCTACCTGACACCAAGGTCAAAATGTAACCACTGATCATTTTGCAATCTGGGAGTGGGAACTCATCAGCAAAAGAAGGAAAAAACAGCGCCCTCTGCTGTTTGTTTCCATTTGAATTAGCCTCTGGGGGCCAATAGAATAATGGATAACAGGATGTTGGTCCGCCCTCAGCCCTCCTCTTCCGGTGGAGTGCCTGGTTTTCATTCCCACTAACAATAATGTGTACACGTTCTGAATGCCCCTGCCGACAGATTCAGTAGCGCAGCTCGGTATCCCAGGTCTTGATAGATTAGTTGTATACAAATTCTATCATACAGATTGGTTAAAATATTAATCCGTAACTTATTTAGTAAGTTACGGATTGCATATTTAAAGTCACAAGAAAGCTTTCTCGTATAAACTTTTTAGAACTGAAGGTGATGGCCCGGCCCGGCCCGGCCTAGCGGTCTGGGCACCTAGGCTGTTAATCCAGCCTGACAGTGTGTCGCGGGTTCGACTCCCGATCCCAATGACCTTTGCTGCGTGTCACTCCCCATCTCTCTCCCCCCATTTCCTGTCAGCTTACTGTACACTATCCAATAAAGGCAGAAAAAGGCCCAAACATAATATCGTAAAAAAAAAAAGGTGACCTAACCCAAACCTGATGTCAGAACAACAAGGCTGAAAACATCCAGAGTTGGCAAACTTGGCAATGACTACAAAGCTCTCTAGTCTAGTTGATAAGCTAGTGGAGTACCACAGTCTATCTTGCTTTATACCCAGTTTTAGGTCAGCTATCTGAGGCTTTTAGTGGCCCTGTGCTTGACTATCAGTGCTTGTCATTGGCCTGTTAGTGTTGGGCTTTTTAGGAAGTGGGTCTTTGTCCAAGGCTTCTGTGAGATGACTGGAGTCCAGAAATCTTCAGCCTGTGAGTACTGGATGATCTGTTATTACAGTATGTTAAGATTTTGCATGACTCATTTCTAAATGTATTGTTAACATGAAATTATTATAGGGGGCATTGTTGGTAAATGCAGCATAATATGTGTGTTCCATAGTATATGATATGACAATGCCTTCTACCTGCTGAAGTTTCATAGTTCATACAGATTGTCGGCTAATAGAGGTTTTCGCGCGTGTAGCGCTCTCACACCTAGAGAGCACGCCACGTGTTTACCAACACAAAGCAGGAACTAATGTTGCTCCAGCAGGAACGTCCAGGTAGCGGAGAGTCACACGTCGTTTTCGGATTCAATATTATTATGATGCAAACGCTCCTTCTGATGCGGGATTGACGTCCACTTCAGGGCTATGAAGTGGACGTCTCCGGCCACGTCATTGTTTTGTAGTTGTTTCTTATTACACTTTTCTGCGGAAGTGTGTTTGGGGAGCGTGTGTCCTGGGGTCGTTATTATGGATCCCACCGCAGTTCTAGGAAAGCTAAGCCCTGTTGTGATTGGCCAGTAGTCGAAGACCCACAAAGCTGGGTTGAAAATGCAGTTAGTGACATAAAGCCATAGAGTATATATATAATAGAGACTGAACTGGCGCGAAGCTCCGCCCCCCCAGCTATTCATGTCAGTGGAAGTTGCTCAGTGGCGTTTTGAAGCACCCGGAAGACTGCCGGAAGTCCCTCCCAGGACCTCAACTTTGAGGTCCTGAGTGACGTAGGGCAACCGAGCGCTCAACGTTAAAGCCCAGCTGCACGGGGTTTCCCGGTCATGAATCCACGGGTCCGCCTGTAGTCCCTCCTCCTACCACTAGGACCCAGAGCTTCAACGTTGGAAAGTCTGCCTGCCCCCTTGCATAAAGCACAGGCGTATACGGCACTTCCGCATACTCTGCATACGTCACAGCCTATAACATGGCCACCCGATTTTGAACACCGAATTGTGGGCACGGAATTAAGCGTATTATATAGGATATGCTATATATGGGATAGTTGCAGACATGGGTGATTCTGTGTGCTTCTAGCATCAGCAGGACCTGATAGATATGGAGAGCAGGCAGGAAGCAGAGAGAGAGAGCTAGTTGATTGGGAAGCAGAGTGAGCTTTGGCATCTGGGGAGATAAGGTTTGAGTGTGGCACGATGGACTCAAGTCTGGCTACTTGACACTCCTAGATAATAGCCTCACTAATGACCCAGTCTTTGTACCGAATATGTGTCAGACTGATACGTGTGCGTGCGTGCGTGCGTGCGTGCGTGCGTGCGTGCGTGCGCACATATGTGGATGGGGTGGCTGTTGCTTGTGTGCTTGTGCCCATGAGAGTCATTTTAGGAATGTTTTAAAGTGCTTTGTGCTCTGAATTCTTCTCTCCCTCTTGCTGGAAGTGAAGAGGTGGTAAATGATGTCACCTTCGTTTCTTGTAATCTCAATGTTTTCACATTCTTGGAAGGCTTATATTATATATGGCCAAAGTACTGTAGTGTGGCAGAGTTCCAAAAAACATATTTGCAAATAGTTTTTATATACCAAACATATGTAACTTTTAGGAAATGCATAATATAAGACAAATCCCTTAACCACTGAAGCCTGATTTATTGTCGTACGGCGATGTCACGTAGTGAAAAGAAGTGATTTACAAGGTCCCCTATTTTCAGAAAGAAAACATTTGAACATTTTCACCTATAATGATCAGGTGAAAGTGGTTAAAGAAAGCACAGTTAATTAAATTCTGAGACTGTACAAATGGAGCAGGAAGGGGGAGATTTAGCTGTACGTGTGCTATGAAAAGCACAGGTAACCCCTGTGGAGCAAGCAGATATTTCCAGAAAGGTGTTTCATTATTTTCAGCCAACATTTAAATGGCGGTGTTGTTCACACCTCTGTAGGTCTAAGGTGTGGCTTCTTCTTCCGTCTCCTTATACATTTCATTTGTAACGAGGCAGTAAATAACAGTGATTTGTATCAAAGGAAAGACTCCCATGGCTCTCAATAGATCGTTATTACGAATTTACGGGTGCCTATAGGAACCCCGGACAAAGGCATTAATCCTCTCCGAGTCTCCGTACACGTTGGCATGTTGATTTGAAATTAGTGCTATTCCCATCTTCTGTTGCACAGTTCACTTCACTATTTATTTTCAATGAAATTATTGATGTGTTTTTGTTTTTTGCAGTCAAGCCATTTTCAGGGTTTCTGCAGTATAGCAGCACATTAGACCTGCAATCTATGGTTCTTGCATCATGCATACTTCGGCTTCTACCAATTTTGTTGACTGATGTTTGTGGCATGTGTATTTTCTGTTTCTGCACACAAATAACAAGTGTTATTTCAACTCTTAGATGGTAAAAGTATTTCAGACGAAATTGGTAAATAGGGCAGGAATTTTAAGCAATATATCATGCCTAATCCACATGTCAAACAGCCCTTTGTAAGCACTCCCCCCCCCCCCCCCTCAGTTTGCTCCCATGAGCTTTGTCTTGCATGTGTATGAGAGATAGGTGTGGGGTACACACATTTTCCTTTAAAGTGACTGCAACATACAGTATGGGGGATATGTTCTACTACTACCGGTAGGCCTATATTCTTGCGATAATATTCACCTACTGTTTTTCAACGACAATTAATTAATTCCAACCTGCATTATAGTTTCTGTCTGTCCGCAGTCAACATAATATGATTGCTAGAGTGCTAATAAGGTGTTAGCAGGCTGGCTGCACTGTTTCTTCTCATACTGATACTGTATGCATGTATGGATGTTGTTAATGGGCTGTGTGGAGTGGAGTATCTGGCAATGTCTACTAGGACGACAGACTGTGCCATCGTCTGTTAAGTAAACATTTGTGCTGAGGCCCAGTTTTTCCTCCAGTATGGCTGAGTCTGCAGGAGTGGGAGCGTAGGCCAGCTGGCTGCCCAGGAAAATGGAGGCTTGATTCACTCGGCATGACAGGCTTTATATGTGCAGGTGTGTTTGCAACGAGCGCGCCTCACACATTTTCTCTGATGAAACACCATTTGTAGCAAATAGCAGTGTTTCACCCTATACAGACTGTTATTCATAATTTGATGCTCCTCGTGGTTATCATTTCATCATACTTGAGGTCTGGTGTGGTGGTTCTGTTATCACTAGAGTAGATAGCCCAAAGTGAGATAGCCTTTACAGTACATCAGATGAAATTATGCATGGTTTCCTCTGATGTCGGTGTGTGAAGAATGTGTTGGTGAATGTAATGCATTGTTGTGTGCTTTATAAATGCACCATTTATGCTATTTATGCTCTTTCGAGAATAAATAAGGTTTCAATCAATCAATCCTTTAACCCACAATGAGAAAGAGTTAATTGCTTCAATAATCTAACAATACTAAGCAATATGATGCTTTGGTCAGTATAGAGCGTCGCAGTCCCCCCTTTCATGACGACGTGAGACCCAGAAGTGAATTCCTCGTTCATTTTCTCCATAGGTTTTTCAAAAATTATTAGATTTGAGGCACATTTTAACGATTTTTCAAAAATAGCAGACCTACAAGTTTTTGATTGATTGATTGATTGAAGAATTTATTAACAGTTTGCAGAATTACAGTACATTTCAAGCACAAACTCAATACAAAGGCTGTTAACTGTGAGTGGACGACCCAATTAAGCATTACACTTGTTTCCAATAGGGTCCACCATGTTCAAATCATCAAAACATTTAGAGACGTACAAATAGACACTTCTATAGACAGAACAGGAATTCATCATAAAGGAGGTAAAAAGGGAAAAGAAATATATACAGTGAGGGGAAAAAAGGGGGGGGCGGGGTGGGGATTCAGATTTTACGGGGGCCAGTTTCGAATTGCAGCCATCCGTAGGTGCCCTTTGAGAGCGGTTTTGAAGGAGTCAAGGGATTCGCATGTCTTAATGACAGTTGGTAGGGCGTTCCACATTTTGGTGGCATAGGAGCGAAAAGAATTTAGTCCCTTGTTTGTGCCGAATCTGGGTTGTACATGGTTCGTTGCACTCCCTCTGGTGTTGTGGGTGTGGACTTCGTTAACGTTAAGGAAGTATCTAGACAGGTACATGGGTATCTTGGTGGTGTATCGAATCTTGTGGACCAGACCCATTGCAAGATGCTGTACTCTGTCGTCGACCCTAAGCCATTCCAGCCTGTCGAAGTGGGCAGGGGTGAGGTGGGTTCGGGGGGCTAGATCAAGTAGGAGCCTGACCAGTTTGTTTTGGGAAGTCTGGAGCCTGGTTTTAAGGGCCTTTGAGGTGCTGTGGTACCAGGAGGTGCATGCATAGTCAAAGAAACCCTGTACAAGGGCTCCTGTTAAGGTCTTCAAGGTGTTTTTTTTGACCAGTGAGGAGATCCTGTAGAGGAATCTTGTTCTATGGTTGACTTTTTTGATTACGTTGGTGGCCATTTTATCACCGGAAAGATTAGCCTCCAGGATGGAACCTAGGTAGGTAATTTCATCTTTACGTGTGATAACATTGTCACCCACTCTAACCAAGAAGCCATTTGCCTTGCTGAGATTACTAATAGAGCCAAAGAGAATGGATTCAGTTTTTCCCAGGTGTAAAGATAGTTTGTTATCAGCGAGCCAGGTGCAGATTCTACCGAGTTCAGAGCTGAGGGCATTTTCAACCTGCAGTTTGTCCCTGTCCGAGACCAGCAGTGCTGAGTCATCTGCGAACAGGAACAAGTTGCAGTCACAGGCTGAAGTCATGTCGTTTACATATATTAGGAACAGTAGAGGCCCTAGTATGCTTCCTTGTGGAACGCCACAGCTCACTGGGAGGGGGGGGGGACAGTGTTCCGTTCACTTCCACCATCTGTTCTCTCCCCTCCAGGTAGGATTGCATCCAGCTCACTGATGTGCTATCGAAACCAATTGCTTTTAGCTTGTTAACCAGTATGGAGTGGTTCACGGTGTCAAAAGCCTTTTGGAGGTCCAGCATGACCATGCCGCAGTATTTGCCAGCGTCCACCTCTTGTTTGATGTGGTCGCTCAAATAGAGAAGGCATGTGTCAGTGGAGTGGGATGTTCTGAAGCCAGATTGGAACTCGTACAATAATTTATTAGTGGCAAGATACTTTTCAACCTGTTCATAGACTATTTTTTCCATCACTTTCGAGATGGAACTAAGAATAGAAATAGGGCGGTAGTTGCCGGGGTCTAATTTACTCCCTTTCTTGTGCAAGGGGGTTACTTTGGCCAGTTTGAAATCTTGGGGGACCTGTCCCTGTTTGATGGAGAGGTTTACTATGTGGGTGATGATTGGAGCTATAGAGATGGCTGAGTCTCTGAGAAATTTGGAGGGAATGTTGTCATGGCCTGTGGCCTTGTGGGGTTGGAGGGCACTCAGTTTCTTAATTAACTCACCAGTTGTTACCATAACTAGTTTAAAATCGTCTTTACAAACACCTAGGTTTCTGTAGAAGGTTGTAATGTGCTCTACACCAAAGAGCCCAGAGTGGGAGGGCAGTTTGTTAACCAGAGTTGTTGCTATGTTTGTAAAGAAGATATTCAAGTAGTTGGCCACATCAAGGTTGTCAGTGATGAGAGTGTTGTCCGATTTGATGTTTATGTTCGAAAATCTGGTTTTTAGTTTCTGACCATAGCTTAGTTGATTGTTTAGTAGCTTCCAGAGCTCATGAGGATTGTTTTTGTTTTCCTGAGCTTTATCATTAATGAAGTTACTTTTAGCTGATTTGGTCATGGCAGTTACACTGTTTCGTAGCTTGATTCGTTGTGTATTTAGGTTGTTCAAACGAGCTTGGCGAACACTGTCGAAGCGCTTGGCTAGCTTTGACTTGCATTTTAGAAATTCAGAGTATTTTTTGTCTCTGGCTTTCATTGCAGCCAGTATGTCCGAATTCATCCATGGTTCCGAGCGGGTTTTGCCCCTGGTGGTTCTCAAAGGAGCCATGTTGTTCAGTACTGATGTAAATTTGGTTTTGAAGCCAAGCCAAGCTTCTTCGACAAGTGTGCTTTTAAGCTCATCGGACCAATCCAGACTCTCCAATACTTGGTTAAAAACCTCACTAGAGTAGGTTTTGAGGTCCCTTGATATGACTGTTTTGTGGCAGCCGGTCTTAAGTTTTTGTATTTTGCGGGTACAGAATATCATAAAATGATCACTAAGCCCACATACAATAACCCCTTTCTTGGAGATTCTGGATTTGTCCGAGGACAGAATGAGATCAATGACAGTTTGAGTAGAATCACACACTCTAGTGGGTTGGGTAATTAGCTGACTGACACTATGTAGATCACATAACTTACTGAATGACTTACGTTGCATGTCCGTATTGTAGTCGCCAATCAGGATTTTCTCTACACATTCCTCCTCAGCTAAGCACCCCTCAAGTATATCATAGAACCCATGTTGGTCAGGCGGTCTGTAGACGGTGCCCACTAATACTGATTTAGCCTTTTTGAAAATTAATTCAACCCACACAGTTCATAGCGCGCCACCGAGTGGCTTATAGATCTGCTATTTTTCAATAGCTAAATTATAACATAATGTTTTTAAATACGTTTACGCCACGGACAAAGCCAACTCGAGTTGTGACAAATCATGACAACAAAGAACACAACATTGTGGACCGAACAAATAATTACAAAGAAGAAAAACAACAACAAAAAGTGTTGTAACCTGCCGTTTTCTTCTTCTTTCTAATCATTTGTTTGGCCCGAAAAATTGTGTTTGTTGTCATGATTTGTCACAACTCGAGTTGGCTTTGTACAAGGCTTAAAAGGTCTTTAAATAAATACCTTTTATACCCCCCCCCCCCCCCCCCCACACACACACACACACACACACACACACACACACACACACACACACACACACACACACACACACACACACACACACACACACACACACACACACACACACACACACACACACAATGTAAACAAAAAAGGAAGTCCACCAGACATCCAGAGATGTGTTTAAATCAAATGACAGATGAAGGCAGACAGACAGTCAGATAAAGAGCACTTGTAGATGACAGTACAACAGTGGGTTATCAGCAGCACAGGGGCGATGAATCACAAGGGCCACTGATTGATGTCATTGGTTGCAACTTGTAACAGTAGTAGTGGCAGCCATTGAAGGCTCACACATCATTCAGCCTCACCCCTTATGTAACACTACGCTACTCATGTGACCAGGTCCGGTCGGAGGGGTGAGCGTGGTGATTGGCTACTAATCCTGGAGGTGCCGGTGTGTGTGGCAGCCCGGAGGCCAATGTGAGGTGTGTGCACAGGCTTAGAAGCGCAAGCAAATATGACACGCATATCGTTAACTAGAGAGTTATTCCCTTGTCTTTGGTTACAGTTACTTTCTGTGTATAGTACAATCCTCCAGGCCAGAATGCTGGGAGGCAGGAGGGTGATATTACATTTTCACCTTTTCGGCTTTTACCTGGCCACGCTTTGGCATATAACTCTTGAACTATGTGTAATACAATCAATCAAAACTCACATCAAGCCACACATTACCTCTGGAGACATATGATAAATGTGTGCCGCATTATTTTGCGGGAGGGGCCTATTTTGCAGAAAATAGAAATACCAAAAGTCATGAACGTATTGTCCAATTGACCCCAAATCAAATGTTGCAGACACATCATTTTTTCACTAAAGAGTCAGGGGTTAGCATTAAAGTTGTTTTTTCTTATCCTCTCCCCCAAAAATAATCTTCACGTGCACGAGTGGGCCGTGCGTGCGTGGCTTTTGAGAACGGCTGCATTCATTAATGTGGAGTGGAAAAAAAGTCAGCATCTGTGCGCTTATGCCTAGTTGGTTTCAAGCATTAGAAAGTGAAGCCACACCTCTAACATGGGAGATCAGGCATACTGTACAGTGTAAGGCCCCCGCCACACAAGAACGGCTCGGGCTGTTAGCCGTGCAAGTTTGTAAACGATATACAACTTTCCAGCATCTACATTGCGGTTATGTTAATTATGCTTTTGGCTGCTTGCTTGCAAAGAATATAATTTAGAGAGCAAGTTGAAGCATGGATAGCACCTTCAGAATGTTTAATTTCCACCCAAGAAGACGAAGCACTTTGACGAGGTGAGTCCATGCTGCTGTTCTGTGCACCTCGCAGAGGGACCTGCCTGGCTGTGCTGCCTATCTTAGATATAGCCTATAATCTATTCTACACTACACCATTATAGTAACATTAATGCAGATCATCCGTTTTTTTCTTGTCTTTCCAGATTGGTAATCACCATAATTTATATCTGTTCTCCAAAAATAGCTCATCTACAAGCTCATGCATGGGAGATTTATAGACATTATGTGCAAATATAAAATAGCTGTGAACTTATGTAAGTGGTTATGGTGAAATAAACCATTAACACACTGGTTAGTTTGGAGGGGGCGAGGGGACTATGACATCACCGGCTCAGGAAAGAGATGGCATTCGCTGTACACATGGAGACGACAAAGTCGCGTCTCCAAACTTTACCACTCTGGAAGGTGGTTTCAAAATGAGCCGGTTAAGTCCCCAAAAACGCCGTCTCCGTGTGACAGAAAGGGCAGATCGGCTAAATACTTGCCCGGGTAACGCAGAATACGTCCTCGTCTGGATGGCACCTAAGTCAACTAAAGGTGAATCCGTCTGAGTCAAGAATATGCTCCTCTCCGATTTAGACATTCTTCTGAGTAATCTAGAAACTACTCAGAAGAGTGAGCGCATTAAAGGTTGGATCAAACTTATCTCCAGGGTATTTCTAGTACAGAGCTACTTAGTACACTCATAGAAACTTAAAAATCACCAGCATTCTTTTAATCTCCTCCTCAAATGAGGCTTACATCACATCTACACGTTCACGTTTCATCCTTTGCCTTACTTTACTTAACCCATTCTGGGTGGTAACCCCTGTTGGTGTTTTAAGCATTATGTTATACTTTAGCTATTGAAAAATAGCAGATCTACAAGCTCATAGCGTGCCACCGAGTGGCGCGCTATGAGCTTGTAGGTCTGCTATTTTTGAAAAATCGTGAAAATGCGGCACAAAGCTTCTGAATATATATTCTTTCAGAAGACTTTTTTTTCCAGTCCAAAGTGGGTTAAAGCTCCCACTGTGCTGCGCGGTACAGATGATGTGCAGTCGTCACAGCCAATGTCTTGCAACCAACTTCGTCAGGAGGCTTGAAATAGCGTCCCCCTTGGCCCCCCTTGCAATCCGCCCCCTCACAGCAGGCAGGCAGGCTGAATGTGATGCTGGGAAGCTTTATGCCCATATAGACTTAGCCTATCACTGCTTTTGTAACAACTGCCTTACAATGCTTCGGCGTGCGTGTGTTTGTGTGTGTGTGTGTGTGTGTGTGTGTGTGTGTGTGTGTGTGTGTGTGTGTGTGTGTGTGTGTGTGTGTATGTGTGATTGTGGGTGTGTGTGTGTGGTGGGGGGGGGGGGGATTGGGCGGGGAACGGGACTAAGCACTAGTGCAGTCTTGACGAAAGTGACTTATATCTTGTAGTTGGTCTATTTACACCCCCCTCCCCTCCACGCACGCACGCACGCACGCACGCATGCACGCACGCACGCACGCACGCACGCACGCACGCACGCACGCACGCACGCACGCACGCACGCACGCACGCACGCACACACACACACACACACACAGCAGCTACTGACTCGTTAATAAGGATGGTGAGGGAAGGGGGAGAGAGCTCTTCTGATAGTGATGGAATGAGTCTGATTCCTCCTGAGGACATATGGAAATGCACACACACACACACACACACACACACACACACACACACACACACACACACACACACAAACACGCCTGTACACATGCACATAGAGCCATGTTCACTGTAGTTGTGGTCAACATTACTACAAAAGTGTATGTTTTAATGCTTACAATTTAAAGGTTGTATTGCTAATTTAGTGACTTTTGTTTTAGAATGACTAATAATAATCTAAATGATTATTGTGTAGCAGTAGCAGGCAGTAGAACTGAAGAACCACCCCTTCAGACTCCACCTCAATGTTAAGATTGTTATTTAGATTGGGTCTATTGCGCCGTATAGCACTTTACATAGCCATATCTTCACTGCATTACCAGCTAAAATAAATTACATAACATGCTGGCATAGGCTGTGGGAGTCGTTCTTACATATACATGGCCTCTTATTGATAAGGTTGCTGCAACCCAGATTCGGCACGAACAAGGGACTAAATTATTTTCGCTCCTATGCCACCAAAATGTGGAACGCCCTACCCTAACAGTCATTAAGACATGCGAATCCCTTGACTCCTTCAAAACCGCTCTCAAAGGGCACCTACTGCTGCAATGCGAAACTGGTCCTCGTAAAATCTGAACACTTTTTCCCCTCACTGTATATGTTTCTTTTCCTTTTTTACCTCCTTTATGATGAATTCCTGTTCTGTTCTTTGACTATATAGAAGTGTCTATTTGTACGTCTATAAATGTTTTGATAAATTGAACAAGGTGGACCCTCTTGTAAACAAGTGTAATGCTTTATTGGGTCGTCCACTAACTTAAATCAGTCGAAAGAACAGAGAAGCGAACCACTTTCTGCTTAAGAAACAGATCAACAAGTAACCATTTACAGGAGCAGAATAATGTGTACTGTGTAGCTTATATATCCTCATCCTAAAATCTCCTCACCTCCAAGACAACATTTCTTGAAATGGGATAATCACTCGTTCATTTTTAAACAGCAAACACTTAAAAATGACACTGGTCATGAACAGTTTTCTCTCTCTTGCTAAAACCAAAGCTTGCTTGACCATAGTAAGCATGCTCTCTTGCTCACTATAAACCTACGGTTGTATTATTTCTTATCCATCAGTTACTATTGCTTTAATCTGACATTTCATTTGGTAAAATAAACGTGGTCAGTTTGAAAGGTTTAAACAATTTTACATTCTCTCCCACTATAGAAAATAGTAAACGTCCCTGGGCTGAAGCCATTGAGAATTTGACATAAAATGCATGATACTGAATTACTGACATGTGATAACCGTCGGTGTACATAAGTAGATCCAGATATGGATATTGGTGAGCAGGCTCTAGGCTAGGCAGGGTCTAGACCGGATCAATCATGCTGGTCATTTTGTAACAAAAGCGAGGCCATTTGGAAAGCCTGGTGATGCGAGGTCAGTTCCACTCTTTCTGAGCTCTTTCGGCTGGTTGGCAGACTTTGATCAGGCTGTCTTTGATCCCAGAAGGAGAGGCGTTAAATATGCTAAGCAACGCAGGGGAGAACCCACACACACACAGACACACCTGGATCTTTGCTGCACCCTCCGATTCACTCACTTATTCTCTCCTCCTGTTGTTAAAAAAGACAAAGTCTTTAAATGAAAACAACAATAATCCATAGCAGCAAGCAGTATAGACATCACCACAGACCAGGCAAACATTTAAGGTACATGTAAACTGTCTACCAATCAATAATAATAATCATAAAATAAAATGAAAAAATTAATAACGGTTGGGCAAATGATTTTCTTTGATTAAAATAACTGTTAAATAGATCTATATTATTGTACCCGTTGCTATAGATAGAGTTACAGTAGCAGGAGTCTATGGGATACCAATTGTATCCAATCAGGATAGAGAACTTAGACAGGATACAGATTAAACAAGTGAAACTTCAATTGATTATTACACAAATGAGCAGACAAAATTAGAACTGGAAGAATATAAACATTAAGCTGATACATGGGTACTTTCTCCTGATTGGCTGAAAATGTGCCGCCTACCTGAAAATGTATTTTCTCTATTAAAGAGATGTAGAGTTGGGGAGACTCTTGTTATTGAACAAACACTCTACAGCAATGTTTACTATATAATAGTGCTTTAACCTTGTAACAAAAACCTTTTTGTTTTAACCAAAACATATCACTTACTCTACCTTAAAGTTGAGAGAAAGAAAAATATGTTTTTCACACTTTTAGACCTTATCGTGGTCATCATATGGGCATATCTAACAATGGATGCCAAAACAATGGGAAAATGTCAATGTTTGTGTATTTTTATATCAAAAGTCCATACAAATCTAATTTTAATAACTTCCTTTGAACGGATGACGATGACGTGTTCAGTCCTGCATGAATAAAAAATAATCTTGATTTCATTCACTTGTTTGATTATCATTGCTGCACATTCCTCCAAACACAGCTGATGTTGATTACAGAACAACTCGTTTTTAATCTCATTCAAGATGACAACCAGATTCCAGACAGTGTGTTACCGTACTCATTTTAAACTTAATCAGAACACTAAAATATGTATCTGAAAACATTATAGGTTAGAAATAAGCCACGTAATAGCTGCATGCTCTGTATCTGACTTGTAAACAAACAACTCCGGGCGCTGCAGATCTATACGACCCATAGCCTGAAAGAATGCAACGCTCTGATTGGTTCAGAAGCACACAGCCTTCCGTTTTAGACTGAAACTTCAAAATAAAATCCCCCAAAAACCCATTGCACCTCATCTTTAAGTAGGTAGATAGACAGACAGACAGACAGATAGAGTCAGTGAAAAAATACAAGTATGAATGCGGACCATTAACCAAAACTGTATGTTGATTCTCAGCCCGAAGAGCAGTGTCCTCGAAGCGTCAGGTGGTCCTAAAATAAAGTCATTGAAGGGAGCTACTGTGCGTTAACCTTTATTATTATTTGATCTTTGTCTCCGTTGAAGTTAAGCAAGTTTAAGCCTTTTACCACTTAAACCCTATGGTCATAGTGATACTGTACTTGGACCGCTTTGTCTACACCAAATCTCCTAAAAATAGGATGTGCGTAACCTTTGATGCCTTATGACTGCCCCACAAGTGATTTTGGAATGTCCATACCAGCATACAATACAATAACAAAGGACAAATCAGTAATACAATATGTCTAAAATTGTGAGAATTTTGTCTTTGTAAAAAAAGTTACTTAACTTAAGAAAGTTGGCTTCTTAAAAAATAGAATCAACGCATCAGACTTTGTTTACTAAGACCAAGATACGGTATTTATACTCACCAACTCGATCTCACTTCTGATGAAGTGGGTGGTTGAGCATCATCTAAAATGCTCTTTGGTCTTTGATATGTTCAGGTTTACAGTACGTGATGCCTCGGCTCACTAGCAGACACATTTTCTTTGTACTGGGCCATGTTTGACTTCACCCTGCTCTGGTAAACTAACCACAGCATTGACATTATGCAAAATTGTTGTTGGGTTGTTTTACATATCTTTTATTGGAAGCTTGCATTCTCTATTTGTGTGAGATGAGGTATACTGCAATGAAATACTCTGCCTAAGAAGATGAACCAACTGCTTCTTGATGGGAGGGACCCTGCAGGAGGTCTGGAGAAGGCCGTTTCAAAAGCCGGGGTTGGCAATGCTGGCCTTTTGGGTCCCTGGGACTGGGAGCTAGTGTATAAATGAGGCCTAATCTGAGGTCAAATCTAACCACGAAAGGTGTTTACATTTGGAAACACACCAGTGGTGTGTCAGACACTTTGTAGCTACACTAGGCCTATGCATTATCTGGAGTGTGAACTGAAAATTCCTGCCATCCTAATGGTCGAGCCACCTGCCAAAGCTTGCCGTACCAGAGCTGTCCACTTGTCAACTTTTTCTTCAAACTCCTCACCCCCACTATGACTGTCATAGTACACTGATCTCCTTGTTTCCCTTCATCAGCTGCTGCAGGCTAGGCATGGAGCTGACGCTGTATGCTGTATGCATGGAGAACTGCAGGCATGGAGGAGAAATGAAGCTCTGCATGCAGAGACTTCCACCTCTTCAACGAGCATTTCTCCTGATGGGACTTGGAGGGAGGCTGGGGAAGGGGCAGGGTGTGGCCATTGCAGAGACCCAAGGAGAAGATGGGGATAGGAGGAGGCAGGCAGCTGGTGTAGGACTCCTCGGAGTGGGTGGACGAGGAACAGCTGCTGATCTTCGACTCCTTGGATGAGCAAGAGGAGAGCGACGATACCTCCTCTGCAGAGATGTGGAGACTCTGGAGAGGCACTCTCGGAGTAGGTGGATGAGCAACAGCTACTGGGCTCCGGTGGGAACTCCCTGCAGGAGTGGCAGAGTGAAGACACCTCCTCTACAAATGTGTTGGGAGGCAGAGGGGGAGGTGGGGGAGGGAGAGGTAGAGTGGGAGGAGGCGGCTGTGAAGCACAGGGGTTGATGCAGCTGATGCACTTGGGGCCTCCATTGGTGGGCAGAGAGGAGTGGTCCAACGGCTTCAGAGGCATAACCTTGACTGGTTCTACAATGTATGAGTCATCTGAACCTACTTCCAACAGACAGGTCATCTTATGCTTTAGAGTAATATCATGATAGGTAAAGCTACGCAGGGTAGCGGGGTTCGTGTGAGGGTTGGGAGAAGAGCTGCGACAACACTTTAGACAGAGCAAAAGACCCAGAGACAGACACAGGACCAGGGACACCACCAGGTAACTCTGCTGGTCCGATACCTCTCTCTGCAGCTGGCCCAATGTATCGGTGAGGTTGAACACCAGCTTGGTCATGTTCTGCAGCTGACTTTGTAGAACATGAATGAAAGCTGTCTGCTTCTGGTCCCGCTCCTCAGCAATACTGGATGTGTTTTGCAGTTTAATGATGGTCTTGTTAAAAGCTTTCTGCATCTCCTCCATCTGCTTACGGTACCTCTGGCTGAGTTCCTCCAGGTATCTGCTTGACAGACTCATATTCATCTCCAGGGATTTGATCCTGTTGTTCAGCCTCATGAACACGCTCTCTTTCTGACTCGAGTCATGCACAGTTCCAGTGTTCAGCAGCCCTCCACCATTTCCATTACCTTCCCCCCTGCTATCATAATCCATGGCACTCTGCAGCTCCCCATACAAGTCTGTAGCAATATGGTGGATTTTGCCATTTGTGCTCAGAAGCAGGTCATCCACCGAGTCTGCCCGATGGGGCTCTTTGGCGTGGGTGAACAAGTCAACTTGTTCCCCTTGGGTCTGGGAAGCCTGGGGGCTGTGCATCTGTGATTCCCAGTTGTCCAAGCCTGACCTGAGCCCGTCCGTGTGAGAGTCTGACTGTGGGATGGCTGTGGGCAGCTCAGTAGGAGGGGGGATCATGTCTGCAGGCCTGATGGCTGTGGGAATTTGTTGGGCTGGTTGCTCTTCGATGGGACAGACCAGAAAGTCTGCAGAGGCAGACTCAGAGGCCAGAGGCTGAAGGGGAGAGTTGGGGCTGGGGGTTAGGGTGACACTGCAAGACTTTTGCGTCTCTGGAACTGGTATTACCTGGAGGGTTGGATCAGGGTTCAGGGCTGTGTCTTTAATGTGAGGTAGTGTGTTGTCCTCCTGGGTGGGCAGTGTCAGGGAGGCATATGAGAGGCTGTGAGTAGGGATGGCGGTGGTTCTACTGAGCTCAAGCAGGATGTCTGTGTTCGAGTCGGGGGTGTGATCGATGGGGTGCACGCTCATGGTGTGGGCCTCAGCAGGGGGGTTGACCTCGATCTGATCCATCTCTGGTTCTGGGACACTCTCTGTGAGTGGAAGGGCTTCCTCCTGGGGGCACATGCTGGGGGCAGTGATATGTGTTTGCGTAGGTGCAGGGGTGTCCATGTGAGCATGAGGCATGCAGGTTTGAGCATTCATGTTCCTCTGTCTGAGGCTGGGCTGCCTCTCCATGGCCAGCCGGACGGAGCACCATTGATGCAGCAGCTCCGGTAGTGTGGCCATGCAGGACAGAGAAAGGGGCGACTTGCGCGAGACGGGACAGTACACCTGGCTCTCCTTCCGTCTCCTCCTCGCCTCCCTTCTCATCTGCTCCTCCTGCTCTTCTTCCTCCTCTTTGTACCCCTCATTTTCTTCTATCACTGTGGTCCACCTGGGATCCTCCACTTCCTCGTCGAACTCCCCTTCCTCGTCCTCGTTAAATGAGGACACTCGTGAGACAGACACCTCCTGGAACACTGACTGTCCAGTCTCTGTTGTCTTCAATGTAGTATCAGCACACAGTGCTGCAGTTGGTGTGGGTGTGAGAGGTACAGATAAGTTCCCCTCAAGCTTATTCTGCACCCCTGTTGTAGCACTGGCTTCTATGTGCGCTCCACCATCCAGCTCTGGCTTTCTCCCCAGCACATTGGTAGCAATGTTGTTGAGCATGTTTGAGATGGCATTGGTGGTGAAGTCAAGCAGGTTCTTAGCGGCCTTGTCCTTAGGTGGTTGGTAACCAGGTAGGTGGTCATCATTGTCATCCAAGTACTCCAGTCTCTCTGAGGGATACTGGGAGTCTGTTATCTCTTCGTACTCCTCTACCATACTGGTGCCAAAAACCCTGATGAGACTGAGGGGACAGTAATGCTCTGATCCAAAGTGGGAGAGAAGCTCAACCTTTATGTACTTGGTGAACATCTTCACATATTTTCCGTAAAGATGTTCGTCCAATGGGAAGCTCTGAACAGTGCGCTCATCACGTCCATGGAATGTACCCAGCTTCACCCAATTATTGGTTGGATACCTGTCACTGATGGACACCAGAAAGTCTTTAGGTGTGGATGAGAAGAGTTCAAAGTTAGCAAAGTCCAGCTGCTTCACTTGAATATTCTCACAGAGCTCTATGACAAACCAAAGTTTGTTGCCGCACGGATTCAGCATGTAAAGATCCATGTCCTCCTTTAGAATTGCGGAGGTACTCTTGGCTTGATTGTTAGCAGCAAGTACCTTTGCTCCACACTTCACAGAGGCATAATTATTCTTGAAGGTTTTCTGGACTTTCCTCACTGGTTGGGGCCTGCCATTGGTTGAGGTATGTAGAGACTGACTCTTTTCCTTCTCTACCTCCATGACTTGCTTCTTCCACTCGTCAAATGTG
The DNA here is from genome assembly GCF_951216825.1 of Electrona antarctica. Classification (NCBI taxonomy): domain Eukaryota; kingdom Metazoa; phylum Chordata; class Actinopteri; order Myctophiformes; family Myctophidae; genus Electrona; species Electrona antarctica. The sequence continues at coordinate 14,030,499 of NC_136794.1, read as the reverse complement.
GGGATGTCCTCTTCACTGGGCACTGAGGGGTCAGTTTCCTTTCGCACACTGGCATCCACTACCTGCTGATCTTGTTGTGAGTGGGAGGCCACGTCACCCTGGTCCAGATCATCTGACAGCCCATGGGCCTGATTCTGCTCCTGGTCCACAGTAACCAGAGAGGTCTGGTCTTCCACTTCTGGACCAGAACTGGGGACCTGCCCTGACTGGGTCTCTATGCCTTCTATAGCCACACCTGTGTGGTCTGGCCTGCCACTATGTGAGGCAGCTGTGTATTGACGCTTTTCTGGGTTTGAAGTTGAATGTGTGGTCGAGCCAGAGATGGGTTGCGTAGGAGGTGCGGCGTAGTTGGGGAGCTCTGGAGGTAGAGCTGGGGAGTCTGTGGAGCTCTGGACCTGGGCAGTAGTTGTGTCTGTGGCTGGGGTGGGGTTGGGGGTGGAAGGTGCTGGAGGCGCCTGGTCATGACCCTGGTCATGGTTGTAGGGCTCTGGCTCAGCAGCAGTCGCAAGTACCTCTTCAGAATAGACTTCCTCCTCCACTATCTCTGCCTCTATTGGATTCACAGTCTGTTCATTATTGCCTTGGTGTATTTTTTGTGTTGACAGCTGCTCTAAGACAACTGGCCTCTGTTTCTCCTCTCCGGAATCATATATGTGTGACGGACATTCTTCCACCACCTTTTGCTGTGTCGAGTCCTGCTCCTGGTTTTGGTCACGTGGGTCGCAGTCTCTAGTAGACTGACCTGGACCAGAAAAGAACTGCTCCGAACAATACACATGTTGACAGGGGTACCAGCACAGGAGAGCTATAATTAGGGACAACGTCAAAACATGGAACATCTTCATTATCTTCACTGTGATCAAGAACCTCTCAGTTTGGGTATAATAGCAATAAGGACATTTCATTTAAAAGTAATCTATGACATCAATGCTGTGACGTCAATACAGTGTCATCTCCGTATTTGGGCAGTTAAAATAAATATAATATGCATCAATTGAGTTATTGCCATAACCTGATTGTTACAAGATATTATTTTGTAAACATCCTTGTTAACAAGGTGGATGGCATAAATGAAAAATGACTGTTATCCTCTGATTTGGCTTCCTCACTGACTGTAGATCCTTTATTTATGCTCTTCTGCAGATACAGTAAGTGTTGGAATTTGTTACATGTTTAACAAATTTTTTTCACCCGTCTATCTGTACGGTATACGTCCAGGGACTAATCTAGCAAACCGTGAGACTGATCAGTTCCAAATGTTTAGTGTGCTGCCGTGCCAGTAGGCCAAGGAAGTACAAGTACCTATTTGCAGGTCTATAGGAGGCAGATCTGTCTACACACGGGTCTGTCTGTCTGTATGTCTGTGTCTCTCCAGGTCTGATTTTGCAAACCATTGAACCAATCAGCACCAAATTCATTGTGCACACTGCCAGTAGCCTTTCAATAGGGATTAGTATTTTATGGAACCAATGTGAAAAGGCTAGCCTCATTTATGGACAGAAAGTCACAGGGTGCTTCTCTTTCAGACAGACACTGTTCTCTAGTCAGTTCTCTTCCACTAACTCGGAGCGCAGATCTCATAGTAGTGTATATCATTCTTTTAACACATATTGTTTAGCACTTTCTTTTTTTTTATGGTCTAAATCAATTATATAGATTAATAAATTGGTAGATAATTTAATTAGAAAAAAAATCACATCGGTGTGAAGTGAGGGGCGCTCTTATCATCATACGTCATTATACATCATCTCATTCTGGCCAATCACAATTTGTGTCCTCACTTTTGTCTTCAATGTTTGTGTTTACACACTTTTGTCTTCAATGTTTGTTTACACAGACCCTCAAAGCTGGACATAGGAGTGGCTAGCGCCCCTAAAAATATTTTTAGTTGTCATGCTGACATAATATCCCCAAACCAAGAATCATAAAGATACAAAAATAGGTCATATTTTCAACCCTAACCTTACCCAAGCACATAGTATTAGTAATGCTGATCAGTATTGTAATCTCTGAAGGTGAATTATTTTGTTGTTGTTGTATTTGGGGTTTAGCAATCTGGCTGAACTAGGCATGCCAATTCTTGTTAATTTTCCTTTCTCTTGTCCTGTTCTCCAGGGTTCAGCTGATTCCTACACAAGCCGACCGTCCGACTCGGATGTGTCCCTTGAGGAGGAGAAGGAGGGGGGACAACAGGAGAAGGAACAGCAGGCCACCCTCCAGTTGGAGAGGGCCAAGGTATGTCTCAGCACTTTGATTTGGTCACCACCATGCCATCTTGTGGTGGACATTTTCTCAAAATTAGATTTTTGTCACGGACTTACAAAAGTGATCATAAGTGGTCGATAATATTACCAGAAACCATAGGCACTAGGCAGTGAATGGGGATCAGCTAATAGGATATTTGACCAACTGCAACTATTATACCATAGGCGTTTTATTTTAAGGACCACATGGTCAATATTATGATGTAAATAACATGTGCTTGTAGATCAGTTAGTTTTGCCTTTTTTTCTTTTCTTTTTTTTTACATTATTTGACAATTTGGCCAATGTTTGAAACGTTTTTATAGTATCGTTTGTTGATTACTTTTGATTCAGTAGTGGTCCATTTTAATTTCATTTATTTGTATTTATTTATTTAGGTATTAGGACAATTAGGTATTAAAAGTCCTTAAGTTGTCACTTTACTGTCGTCTTGAGACCCATCTGGAGACCCACCTCTCTCTCTTTCTCTCTCTCTCTCTCTATCTCTCATAGCAAGCAGTCGCGTTGATTTCCATAGTCGACGTTCAGCAGCGACAATAATATTACATATTACTACAGTGGTGCACAATAGTCAGCGGCTATTGTATACTTTTATGTACAGGTACAGCAAACCTACATCAGGCAATGAACACGTCCACGTTTTTCCAACGGAGGGGCGTCATTGCGACTTTGCGAATGCATTATCGAAAAGTGGAACTTAGGGTCAGCTGATTGTGCTCTAGTTTCATATCCATTTGACATTTAATGGCAGAAAACGTGCATTTAGTAAAATATCTCCGCTTTCCCACAAGCTTTATTCTCTCCACTTTCCTCCTGTGAGCACACACGAATGGGGAAAACAAACACAAATAGGGGCTTTGATGTTGTTGCAGAATAATTAATGACTAGAATGTAAATGTCATCCCGACACTTGCCATACACATACACATGCAGGAAATATTACACTGTGAATATTTTGAGAAGAAATGTATATATTTTTTTGACATGTTGACATAATTGACATGTTTGTCCGTACGGACATGTTGGTGATAATCTTATAAGCAAACAAATAAATGAAAAATAACAATGAACAAGAAAATAAGTAAATATAAGATTACACATGAAATGAACATTTCATTTGACTTAAGACGTATTCAAAGGCTTAAGTTTAGATTTGTGTTCTTATAAAAATCTGATCTATCTGCTATTTTTTGGTTGCATAATTTCTGATACCGATGCCATAAAAAGTCAGACTCTAGTCGAATGACCACATTGAAACCTCATGGACAATTTGCAAGACTTATAATAGCTGTACACCACACATCGTGAGCTTGTGCAGTTGTTCAACACATCATGCATTTTGAATTCATGAAGCAAAACTTGCATGTTGTCTTGTATTTAAAACACATTAAACATACTGCATCATCTCACAGACGAAATCGGTGGCCTTTGCTGTGAGGACCAATGTCAGCTACTGTGGGGCTCTGGATGAAGACGTCCCTGTATCAGGCACTGCCATATCCTTTGATGCCAAGGACTTCCTGCACATCAAAGAGGTGCTATGCAATCCGGCAGTACTACAACCTAAATCACATTTTTGCACGTTTAGTGTTCCACCACTTAAACACTTTGTTTGACAACAACATTTTCGTGATAGGAAAAGTAATTTTTTCAATATTTGGTTCAATATTTCTCCACTTTGATAATACCAATTGGTATTGTATTTTATATAATTTTAAACATTGATTAGTCACCTTTACAACGAGGTATAGATTGTAAGGATCGGGTGTTCGTGGAATGAACAACACCGCTAAACGTGTGGGTAGCGCCTCCAAAAAAATGTGTATTGGTATTCATCCTTGCTTTGAGTTGCTTAGTGGATTGGATGTTTGCACTCTCACACAGTAATAAGGAAAAAAAAACCAAAAAACACAGATAGGCCATTTTCACACTTTATTAATTTTACACTCTGTGTTAGGGAACTCTATAGTGGGTGGAAGATCAAAAAGCAGCTGCAACAGCTTGGCACCGGCTCCTCCTCATGCTGGTCACCAAACCTAGCCACATTTTGTTGTGGGATGGCATCCCATTCCTCAACCATGTTTTGTTGCAAGAGATGTGGTGTAAAGGGAAAAAAGGAGCAGGACAATGGACAACAATATAAAGTAGTTAAGTGGTTAAACCTTCACAGATCCCTTCTCACATTGTAGATTTCCTCTCTGTCTTTTCTCTCATGGATGTCCAGAAGTACAACAATGACTGGTGGATTGGCCGTCTGGTGAAGGAGGGCTGTGACATTGGCTTCATCCCCAGCCCTCTGAAGCTAGAGAATATTCGCCTACAGCAGGAACAGAAAAGGAGTCGTTTCCATAGGTAAAGAGGCTCAGCTGTGAGTGAAGGCAACAATTAATTGGAAACGGACCTTGGAAGGAAGTTCATTAAGCACATACCACATGAACCCTTGCGTCCCTATTATGGGCCGAATGTTCGACAACAATAGTATATCAACATGCACACAACGCATCATTGTGAGCTTGTAGACTAGCTATTTATGAGAAAGGGTTGAACCCTGTTCAACTAAGTAGACAGGGTGGAAGTGCTGAGGAAAGACGTGAGACCAGGTATGGATGGGTTGAGTTTAATTGTTTAAATTAACTAAATTGGATACATGGAGGTCATGGGTGTATATGGTCACATTCTCACCTAATACTTCGGTAGACTCGATGCGAATGGGAGGAGAATTGGGACTTCTTGCATATTTAATTTGCTGCGGTTTGCCTTCACACTGTCATCCGCAGCTATTGGAAACGCAGCAGGGTGGACCTTTATCAATGTGTTCCATTCATAAACTATAGCCTACACAGTGAAATCTATGGTGATCAAAATGTCAAATTATACTCATAACGTGCATGTGTCGTGCCGTCTGGGACTGGACCCACCCCTCTCTCTCTCTCTCTCTCTCTCTCTCTCTCACTCTCTCTCTCTCTCTACGCACGCAGCCACGCACTGTTCTTTTGGGCATGGAAGGAACAGCGCTGAGCGGCGCAAAATGTTTACAAGTTTATCGAGATGAAAGTCCCTACTCCCCAGTCCCCACACAGTGACAGCACTCTATGTTTACGGCACGCACAGACAGACAGACAGAATATTCTGTAGTGTAGGCTATAATACACTGCAGTGTTTTTATGTGTTTCCTTAAGCAATTGATGTACTCATCCTAATTTCGATCAGGGCTTCAGTCTCCTCATTCGACCACGTCTATCCACGGTAACGGGACATCTTTGCGCTGCGTAAAATATGCCTTCTCCGTCTCCAACTGTGTTCAGCTCCTCACCCGCCACATTGTTTGCTTCATTTCCTTTATTTACTGCGGATTGCATTCACACCTGCACCGAATCGTAATCAAGTGCGATTGGAAGCGAAGCGAACCCCCCGTTTTTGCTCGGAGTAGAATGCGGTTCTTTGATACGCATTAGGATTCAAATGAGCCTTCACACCTGCCAAACGAAGTGCACTTTCTGACAATGTGCAGCAGGATTCGTTTTAATCGCAGCAAAGCTTTCTGGTGTGAATGTCACCTATGAGTGTGGGGCGCTAATGATAGAACTAAAAAGCTTAATTTATACTAGTTGTCATACTGAGTGACATCGTCGCGTGACATTGTTGTATGACAAAGCTACAAAAGTGTGGCCATCTAAAGAACATACATTGCTGCCGTTTGAAGTTTTGGTCAAGCCACACTGTGTTAATAAAAAGCCTAGGGTCAGATAACAGAGGGGACTGGCTAAAGGCCAGATTAGTGGACATTATATAGCAGGAATTATGGGGGTAGAAAAGAGGAGTGGAAATGGTGAACAAAAACATATGATTGATTGACACTTCACTGCATTATTGTAGCACTGAAAAAAGTTGGAATCAGCTCATCTTAGTCAGCAAGTGCAGGTTTGCCGGAGCTTGGTTTATATCTTTATGTCGCTGGCTTACATTTAAAATGTTTTGTAGCATGTTGCTTTGTTGCCACTAGTGTGAACGCAGTATCTGTGTGCCTGTTTGTGGCCACAGCAGAATTCTCTATCAAGCAGGGTGTTGAGTTTCAGACACTAAGGGATTAGAGAATGCCATGTGTCATCATTTCTGTTCATTGACGATGGTGGTCTTTCCCACCATTGATTTTAGTCAGCAAATCAGTTGTAATTAGGACATTTCATTGTAAAGCACATTTTTGTTGACTCTGAGTTGTCGTGGGTACATCATACAGTTACCAACAAAATATGAAAATGACAAAATAATAGCCCTTGAAGTCCTTCTGTGTAACATACATTTTCGTAGTCTATAGTATAGTCTATATAAATCTGTGAACTGTTTTTGAAAAAAAACTATTAACACATTTTCATCTAAAGTTACATGCTCAAAATATGGACGCCAGTTTGAAAGTGGTAAAAAAAAAAGGAAAAACACAATTAGCCTATGATGGGCTCAGAGCGGCTAATGACCAGTTTGCTCCGTTTGATTGATGTCTGCCTGCTCATCACATTAACACTGTTATTACTCTATTGCAGTCAGAACTGCAGACTCACTCTCAACCCAAAACTCTTCAGACTCCACCTTAGCCCACAGCACATGCCGTAGCACTTGCCCTAGCCTCGACGACCTTGCAGGCGTACTGTATGCAAAGGCTACAATTATGTAATTTAGATAGCATATATTATGTAGACAATAGACATACTAGCATTCTATGTATACGTATACTTATAGTTTCATTGTACAGGTATTCTACTGTTAGACAAATGTTAGGTTCTTAGCTTACTTATGATCCTTGATGACTATTACTATGTGTACAGTATTTGATGTATTACCATGTGTTGTTCTTGCGTACTGTAAATTGCTCTGGATTAAGAGCGTCTGCTAAATGCCTAAATTGTAAATCGTCTATACTTGGTTTTGTATGTTAACAGTAAGTCCACTGGGAATTCCTCCTCCAGTCTTGGAGATACCTTCAAACCAAACCCCAACACTTTGGGTAAGTCCCACAGACAGAGTAGCATGTATAGGTCAGTGGAGGAACACACACCTTCACCAGACTCACTAGTGTCACTGTCAATCCTTTGCCTTGGTATGTGCGCAGTATTAGCACTATACAACCACAACTGTTCAATAACTGTAGCGCTAAAGTCATGTAATGTCTGTGTACACACATTGTGACTTGACTTGGACCGCTGACCATGTTTTCCTTTTGCTCTACAGGAAAGCAGAAACAGAAAGTGGTGAGTGTAACTCAATACTACTCTTGTTCAAAACAATTTAGAAACAAGAAATGATGACATGACAGTCATACATGTCAGGTGAAACATGCGCTTTATTATACGTTTTTTAGTAACGTATATGACATAGATAGTCATATTAATACCATGCAGCTGCGTTTGTATTTGCGGCAAATATGTAATTTGTATTTCGGCACGAAGGAAGACGGTTGACTGGCATAGAATAGTCGGCTGCTGCTGCTATAATATTCTAAGTTCTCTTCGCGTTGTGCATCCCCCCCCCCCCCCCCCCTGCCCTTTAGACAGATAATCGATCCGATTGCATCTGTAACCGCGCGTCACCAGGCTGTGAGCTGGTTGTCTGCCACGCACCCCCCACCGCGATGGCATTGGCTGCGCTGTGCTTTTTCAGCCGTGTTTGGTTTGAACTGAAGTTATATCGAGTGACATTCGAACATTGCAAACGTGTCAAATAACTGTAGTATGCACCGTGTCAGGGTGAGCCCTTCCTTCCCCGTCACCCCGTTAGTGTGATCATGCTTCTCTGCTGCGTTGCTCTGTCTGCAGCCTGCCGTAGTTTCCGAGAAAAGAACGTGCAAAGGCCGCGGCTAAGACAGAAGCTAATGGCTGTACAGAAACAAAAACAGTGCTGGCAAGGCCTTAGCAAGCCTCCATAGCAACCGGAGCGATTCCAAAGATGAAACACAGCAGGGCTTGTTTATAGCGATATCAAGCGCCTTAAGACAAGCCTACTCGTGGTGCGTGCCCCGCATAATCTATTTATACGACGAGTATACCCGTCCTTAGGATCCAATGTGTTAAAGGTTTACATCTTACATCTACAATAAATAGCTGTATGAAACATTATAACAACGTATTGCCATATATTAATGTAATTCTTCTGTGTGTGTGTGTGTGTGTGTGTGTGTGTGTGTGTGTGTGTGTGCGTGTGCGTGTGCGTGTGCGCGTGTATTCACCATCTCAGGCAGAACACATCCCTCCATATGACGTGGTACCCTCCATGAGGCCAGTGGTCCTGGTGGGACCCTCCTTGAAGGGGTATGAGGTAGGACTAGAGCCAGACCAATATATCTGTCACTATATTTGACTTCGGTATTGGCAGTTATGCAGCCGATGTGTCCCGATGTTTAACCACTTTCAACTTGGAGTCCTTATTTTGGGCATGTTATTATAGGTTTGAAATGTTTTCAAAAATGTTTAAAAATGGCAGATATGTGTTGTGAGCTTGATAATATAGTCTTTTTTGGTTTGTTTCTTTGTTTAGAAAATAGGTCTTTGGTGATTAAAACGAGTAAAAGATAACGCTTAAAGGACAACTGTTTTTTGTATGTATTGCTTTCTATCGTTATAACAAGCCGAGCAAGCCTAAGACCGAGCGCACAGCTGCTCTGAGCTGCGGTCCCCTCTGAATGTTGTTTTTCTTTTAAATTTTTTCAGAAAAGCGCTGGTCCATAATTATCCTTTAAAAAAAATCACACCTGTGTGAACTGAGTGGTGCAAGGTCTTATATAGCCTGATCAGCTGTGGTCTGACGTAATGTCAGTGACCATAGTAACCATGCTCATTCTTTTGGGCCCCACGTACAGGTACACACATACACGGGTACAAACAAAGCTAGTTGTTGGAGTGGTTTGCACCACTCAAAAAACCCAGATAGAAAGCAAAACGTGACATCTTTTAACACTCATATTTTAATTATTATCATTACAAAATTATACATGAAACCTTGTTGTAAAAATCCTTATGATACAATATTATGATATGCTAAATCCCAGACAATATCTAGTCATATCACAATATCAATATAATATCAATATATTGCCAAAATTTGCCATGCCTCTCTTTTCATTCCCCCTCTCTCTATTTACCACCTTTTACTGTAACCAATCTCTATATACTTCGGTGACCACAGTCCCCCAGGGTTCTATACTTGGCCGCCTCTTTTTTCTCCTCCTTTTCTTGTCTTTGCCTAAAATAGCCAATACAACCTCACAATGCGTCACAAGAGCTTGGAGAGCTGCACTGAATGTTCATCTAATACAGTATGTCATTGTCATGCCCAGAAGGATGCTAGGGTTCATGTGGTTAACTTCAAAACTCTAATAATCAATAGCCACTGGAACCGCTGGAATAATGGTAAAGGAGGCCAAGGGGGGTGCAGTGGGGACGGGTTCATTCGTCATAGTATCACAGTCCTCACCTCTCATGCTGGTGTTGCCGTGGCAACACCTTCCGGGGAAACTACGTCAGTCTGAAGAAGTAGAGCACGGTTTGAAATGAGAAACAGAAGAATAATATTATATAGTGCACTAGTAGGTCTGTGAATGAGAATTCATGTTTAATTGTGCACCACATTCTAAACGGACGCCCAGGAGAACTGAGATTTCTTTTATATTTTTTTAATGATTTGACAACCTTCCTTGTTTATTATCCTCTTTGATTTCCATAGAGTGATGATTCATCATCTGAAAGGCTGCTTGGTTGCAGGCCTTGATATAAAACCTATGAATGATAATTCCACACCATTCTGTGCCTTGGCTTGCGTAACAGAGTGTTACCATGAAATGTGAACATTAAGACGAGGTTGTGTGAATGGTGATACAACTGCGAAAGGCAGTTCTTGTATATTTTTTCGTCACTTAGGGCCTATCTTTTTTTAACGTTTTGATCTATCAACATGTTCGCCTATGACATGCCCAAAATAGCATAAGGTTGAAGGTGGTTGACTGTACTCCTATTTATTCTCCCTTACTATTCTATTATTTCCGATTTTCTGTCTTATCTTCTTATCTTCTGCTCTTTATATCATCCATCTTCACTCCTTCTCTTATCCCATGCTCATCTTCTCACTTCGCCATGCCATGGTTCATGGATGTAGGTGACAGATATGATGCAGAAAGCACTATTTGACTTCCTGAAGCACAGGTTTGACGGGAGGTGAGTAATTGGTTGTTTGAGCAGGCAAGAGTAAAACGAACATAGACTAGACTACTCGTCATGGCTAATATACTATATATGCAGAACTGAAGTATATACCGTGCTCAGTGAAACTAACTGAAGCAAGTGCTGCAGTCACACGACAAAGTATGAGTTGGGCTTCAGAGAGATCACTCTGACAAAAGCCTGAATGGCCAAAATGTTACTGAAATGAAGGTGTTGTAGCAGCAAGAGCAGTAAGTATGTGTACACATAGTGTATACACACACACACACACACACACACACACACACACACACACACACACACACACACACACACACACACACACACACACACACACACACACACACACACACACACACACACACAGTCAGTCAGTCTGCCTTCAGTGTTGTGTAACAGTGTGTATAATAAAGTATGATGTACACTACACACTACAGTCTATCAACAAGGAATGTGTTGATAGACTGTATGAGCCCTGATGAAGACCGTATAGGTCGAAACATGTCGGTTCAATAAAGTTTTCCTCCTTTTAACATTAAGTGTGCCCGGATCTCCTCTTTGTTCTATAAGGAATGTGTTAATTTGACAGACAATAATCTCAAAGAACAGATACACAGACTGAGGAGAGTGGTGGGAGTTATTAGTTAGCATATATCATGTTTTTTCCATTTCAGGATATCTATCACAAGGGTAACAGCTGATATATCTCTGGCCAAGAGATCAGTGCTGAACAACCCCAGTAAGAGAGCCATCATCGAGAGGTCCAACACACGCTCAAGTCTTGGTAATGCTTCAGGATTACCCTATTGTGCTCTCTCTCTCTCTCTCTCTCTCTCTCTCTCTCTCTCTCTGTATCTGTGTGCACGTGCGTGCGTGTATGTACGTGTATGTGAATTAACTTATGCCTTTACATTGTCGTGTCTGTACTCTGTACTGTTGTGCTGTAGCGGAGGTCCAGAGTGAGATAGAAAGGATCTTTGAACTGGCCAGGTCTCTACAGCTGGTGGTGCTGGATGCTGACACCATCAACCATCCAGCACAGCTCATCAAGACCTCATTAGCACCCATCATCGTCCATGTTAAGGTCTCCTCGCCTAAGGTAATATTTGTTTAGATTGTCATCATGTAATCTGTGATCTACTGCCCTCTGTTGGTAGTAGTCATTCAACTTTTTATAGTTGTAGTTGTACACACAGTAATTAATTAAATAAAACATATTTTCTATGACCAGCGATATGCAGTATTTCTGATTATAGCTGGCCCTTATGTTATCTTCCCCATGCGATTGTCTTTATACCCACGGAGCACGTCTTATCCACAAAGCACAAGGGTTTGGTTGTACACCAGAACACTTCTTGGCAGGCGGCTTCACAACACGCCAACACTTGGACACCGGCACTTGTAATCCTCACAAATATGACTGTTAATTCCTCGTATCAATTGTTTTTATATCACCATGTAGGCTAATCGGCACTGGTGTTGTGCTTGGTGGAAGATGGCAAAATAGCGCTGGGTTACACCCCCAAGACATTGCGCCAGGCATTGTGTCGTGCTGTCTAAATAGGTCTTTCTAACTGGTGTTTTTGTATCTATGCTCTCTACAGGTCCTCCAGCGGCTGATAAAATCGAGAGGAAAGTCCCAAAGCAAACACCTGAATGTGCAGCTAGTGGCAGCAGACAAGTTGGCACAATGTCCTCCTGTGAGTAAACTTGAGAAACGCATAAGACATCTGCTGCAGCCTTGTCAACAGCCACCATTCATAGGTTGAGCTTCATCCCATCTGTGCATGTCAGACAACATTTACATACACATCTATAGCAGCAGCTACACTTTAAACTGTCTATCACACAGCCCTCTCTGTCCCTTTTCTCTCTCTCTCTCTGTCTCTCTCTTTCTCTCTCTCTCTCTCTTTTGCTTGCCTTTCATATATCAACATATCAAATATGTTGATCCTTCTCTCCTCCCTTCTTCCCTCCTCCCGTCCCTCCCTCTCCACCTACCCCACTTCCTGCTCATTCAGGAGATGTTTGACATCATTCTGGATGAGAACCAGCTGGAGGATGCATGTGAACACCTGGCCGAGTACCTGGAGGCTTACTGGCGTGCCACGCACACCTCCCTCAGCACACCTCTGAACCCTTTGCTGGGACGCAACCTGGGCTCCACTGCTCTCTCCCCATATCCTGCTGCCATACAGGTGAACTAAACTCACCTGAACCTAGAAAATTGGATGGGGAGTATGCAAAAACAGGAAAGGGCAAAAAAATAGATAAACAACATAACATTTGGGACAGGAGAGTGCAAGAAACAATATTTGAAAGACTGAAACACAATTGCTAACCTCATCTCCTTCTAGTTATAAACACTCATACATTTTGAATGTCTGTCAGTGCTTATCACTATAATTATACAGATTATAATACATTATAAGTATATTTATAATGCAGAAATGGGCTTCATAAGAAATAGTTAAACCATATCTCAATGTCTTATGATGTATGAGGTCCTCCCTATTGATATTTTCTGACGAACTGTTATGGGAAATGTTCATAATGTGCATAATTATTCCCTCTCTCGGACAGGCCCAAAGAAACAGAAACAGCAACCATGCGGGGGGAGACCACTCGTCTGTGGAGCGTCGCAGCCTGATGCCTGCCGATGAGAACTCCCACAATGAACGAACCCGGAAAAACCGTAACCGCCTGTCCTCTGGCTCACAGCACAGCCGAGACCACTATCCTCTGGTGGAGGAAGACTATCAGGATCCCTACCAGGACTCGTACAAGCCTCACCGTACCGCCTCCCCGGGAGGCTACAGTCAGGACTCGAGGCACAGGCTTTGAGTTGGAGCCCACCGTAAACCCAGAGCAGGCCTCTCTATCCTCTAGCCCACTGCCGTGGAGCGAACAGCTGTGGCAGCTTCACTGTCACAACAATGAAACGGCTACAGCTCTTTGGCTCCAGTTTATTTGGACTTTAACATATTTTTATCAGAAGTGTAGTTCTGCACCTCGCCTTTCTCTTTGACTGTGGTTCTTACCACTTGAACCTATACATTTCAGAATGTGATTCCTGTTCTTGCCTTTTACACACTTAAGAGACGGTTTTGCATGTGAAATTGGGTAAAAATGCTTGTGTTTCAAAGGGAAAGTGTAAGCTGAGCCTCTGCTCGTCTGAATATCTCCCAGATGAGGCATGTGGTTTATAGGAAGTACACTAGCAGGTGGTAGCGTGTGGCTTATGCCTTTCTGGACTCCTCCTGCCATCTCAGCTGTTACTGTAGCATGCAGGTGGGACTGCCATCGTTACAGTTCAGTACCTGCCTCAAGTCAGTGCCAGAAAGCACCAAGCATCCTGTGGCGATGAACTGCAGATAACCTGTGTGCATGTTTCCACACAGTAAAATAATTAGTTTGTTTGACAATGTATTGCGTATGAGTGTATTCAAATCTCTAGGGACCATTTCACAAAAAAGCTAATAGAGTTAATGAAAATAATATGGTTTTACGATTTTCTATCTCTCTGGTCTGGACCTCTCTTATTTCTCCTAAAACCAGTTTAGTGCCAATCTTCCGTGACAGACATCGGGACAGACAAAAACAGTGGAGAACTGCCATAAAACTAATATTACGAGATTTCCCTCCTCTGGAAATGGGCATGACCAGAGCTCCTTAAAATGGGTTGTAGGCTGTAATAATAGTTTATTTTAAGTGGGTGGCTTTTGATGGGTATATCCAAGTGATATTAACCAGTTGAACAGGTTTCATATTTTAACATAATTAAAAGTTTGAGCATTGTTGTACCGTTACTGGGAAAGATGTTTCTGTGAGGAAAGGCCATTTTACTGTATATGCAGACATTTGTTCAGAAATGTTTTCATATGCCACCTTATTCATTTGAATGTACACTTGCAATAAATTAAATTGACATTCCATTTGTCTCTCTTTCAAATTCTGCATAAGTCTTCCAATGGCTGATCAAAAATGTAATCCCTCTCAATCTCATTTCATTGAATTAATTTGAATGAATAACACTAATCCCCCAAGTATGCTTTTAAATGTGTGTAGCTATTGAGCTAATTTTGCCTTATCATGACTCATACATAGGATTGGCATTTTGGATCAGGCAAATTTACTTGCAGATTTTGTCAGCCAACATAGGATGAATAAACCATTACCTTTGTGACATCTTGTAATTTAATATTTGTTGGGGAGTGGGGGTTGTTTGAGCTTTTTTAACTAATGGACCATGTGTCTCTTTGTGACTTTTGGTTCTTAGTCCATGAGCCATGCAGAGCTCCAAAAATGGAACGTTAATAATGAATTGAGTGTGCAAAACCATACCTATATTAAATTGTTTATAGGATCAATATAAGTAAATTAATATATGATAACCCTTCCACAGTAGTAGATTTTACACATTTTAATTTTTTTCCATATTTTCCTATATAATGCCTTTCAGAAAATTTGTAATACAAATAATCATTGTCTTCATGCAACTCAACTGGGGAAGTTTAATGGTCATAACTATTAATTACATTTTTACCTATTTACCTATTTACCTATAAATAACAAAATGCGTGATAAATATGTAAAAGCTACTCCTGTGGAAGGGTTATCATATATGCATTTACTTATATTGATCCTATATACAATTTAATATAGGTATGGTTTTGCGTTAAAATTTTGGAGCTATGGCTCATGGACCAAAAAGAACTGAACCGGTTCAACCCTGGTGGAAAAGGGGCCTTTGTGCTTCAGTGCTTCTGGGACAGTGGTTCCCAAATGGGTGTCATGGCCCCCATAGGGGGTCAAACATTTTGTGGAGGTCCCCAGATGATTAGTTTAATGTGCAACATTGTTTTCTCACACAACAGTAAACAAACCAAAATACAGTGTAAGTATATACAGGGTATCTGCACAGTTCTAAAGTTGCAATTTAATGACTTTTAAGACATTTTTAATACCAAATTGGCCAAATTGTCAAATATTATATATGTAAGAAAGAGGCAAACATTGTGAAAATAGTCGATTTCCCTTTCTTTTTCTTTTTTTTGCATTTAAACGATTTACAAGCTTACAGTGGAACCGAGTCAAATTCATGTATAAATGCCTATTCAAGTCCAAGTGCTTCTCAGGCTTGTCAGGGCAGTTCAAATATGATTATTTTGAGGGGTCGTGGCCTGAACAGTTTGTGAACCCACAGAGACACTACGTACAGTAGCTGTTAATGTTGATGAAGAAAACTGGAGCGCAATCAATGATCCCAAAATATTTCAATACTGCTTGTGAGAGAATGATGCAAGTCATGCAACAATATGAAGTTTGTGTGTAGCCTACTGTAATTTTGCAGCTGTAATGAAATAAATGACTTTAGTGTATGAATACCGTGTTGTGTTAAATGCAGTATAATCCCTGTTATAATGCATTATTGTATGATTCACTATAGGCCTAGTCATTTAGATGCTTTAATAAAAATAAATAGCATCCAATTTATGCAAGAACACAAACTTAAGGTTTCTGCTTACACCTTCAGGAATTTAATTTCTTAAAGCACACAATGACCATTCACTTTCTGCCTACACCTTTAGGAATTAAATTTCTTAAAGCATGAAAATGAAGGCATATTAGCCTATTATGAGCATTAAAATACTGTGATCCTTGCCAAAAATGGCAATGCATGCAAATAAATAGGCGTATCTATTCTATTACATTACATTGCGGGCTTAGATTTAGGCCACATTTGCATACTTCATGTTCTTTATTTACGGTTCATTGTGTAGGAAGGCATTTTTCTTACATACCGGTACATTCATTTGTTTATTCTTTCTAGGTACTTAGATAATTCATATTTTTCAGTCAACTGTTTGGCACCGCCCAGCATGAAACACGCATGCGCACGTTTGACAGCAAAGCAGCGCAGTTGAGCGCAGCCACTGCCAGCTGATAGTGATGGTGATAGCATAGCGGCCAGGTAACCACATCAGAATCAGATAGATAGGTAGAAGATAGGTAGGTCACTGTCACAATTCACATTGTGTGAAAGATTTAATTCGATCAATTATGGAGGCTTTACTTAGAAGCGCTGACAGTTCCCCAGTCCTTTTCCACAGCTGTTCCAAGTGTAGTAGTTAGCTAGATAGCTAATGATAGCCACAGCTGGCTGCAGCGATTTCTTACAAGCTGGCATCGTAAAAAGAAAAGAAAAAAAAACATCACATCAGCCATGGGAATACTTTTTACTAAACTATGGAGGCTTTTTAACCATCAAGGTAAGAATGAGAACGTGACATGGCTCTGTGAAGGCCGATGGCTTGCTAGCTATAATTCAGCTACTGTAGTAAAAGGCCCATATGGAGCTGACTGTACAGGCAATGAGGCAAACCTGTAGTCCATAGTTCCCTTCCCTATAGATGTCTACTACTACATTCTCTTACGGCGTGTGTCGGCTTGAATGTGCCTTTTTTTGGGGGAGGGGGGGTTACTATAATGTATCTATAACGACAATTAAACCTATATATTTGTATTTATTCATCAGTATAGGCTTTATCTCTGCATTAGATGGAAAGTAACTTATATTTTTGAAACTGTTTCAATCATTCTAATTACTACAGTTTACAACTATTAAAAATGCCCATGTTCCTGTGTTCTTGTTTCAAGAGCTCATGTCAATCAATTGGAGAATGTCTCCATTCTTTGCCATTTAGTTGTTCTTTTTTGTGTGATGAGGGTACCCATTGTTCATGTTTGGATCACTGACTGACTGTGCACTGCCTTTAATACTGTATGGGAATGCGTCCTCTGTTGTCATTTCACTGTTTCACTCTCACTAACCCTGTAGCTTTGCACTGAAGCCATAGTTCAATGTCGTTATGTCATGGTCCATGGAGTATAATATCCTTTTAGCCAAATTGCTTTACTGTGCACCACAGTGCTGTATGCATTTTTGACTAATACAGTATTCAAATTTCAATCAATCAGAATCAAATCAATCACATTCATATACACAACATTTGCATTAGATTGCAAGCCATATTTGTTTTATGCCAATTTGCCTACAGATCCTAAAGCAGTAAAAGGATATGCCCGTATGATGTAACGTGAGATACAGGCTCCTGAAAGTTAATCCCCTCCTAAACTATCCCAGTCTGACTGTGTGATTCTAGGCCAAGGCTGCTAGAGTACATAAACAAAACTTAGCCACAGCAGCAAGACATTTACAATAGGAATTAATTTAAATGCTGCCTGGCTAGTGTATAGGCTATTCCATATGCCACAGATCTAGCTGTTGTGCAACAAACATGTGTCATGTTGACTTGCCAAAAACTAAAACTGCAAAGGCATCCTCCCCAGTTGAAAAGGCTACAGACTAGTCACAGTATTATAGTAAGTCAGGCTGCGAAGACCGATGTTGTGTGTGACCGTGTGTTCATCCTTACAACTTGCTAGATTGTTGTCTTGTCACATATCTGCATTGTGCAAAGATGGTGTTGTAAGAGAGTGAAATTATGTGATACATAACCTGGCTCATAGAAGTGTATATTTGTAAGTCTTTAAATGCTCTGATGAATTGAAAATGGAGGACCCTGATGTAAACAAGTCTTGGTACTTTTCTGGTTTCATCCTCGTAGCAGTTTTTGTATTGACTTGTGCTTTTTCTTTTTTAAATGTACCCATTGGCATTCTACATACTGTGAATACAAATTTCAATCAATCAATCAATCACATTTAAACAGCTGTCAGAAAGACTAACCTACATCCAACTACTGCAATGTTTGTTAAAACATCCTACAGTTTCCACAGACAGATAGACAGACATGGAGCCAAGTATGTTATGGAGGCATCAGGCATCATTGTGAGGCAAATTTGTATGATCAACAAATGGCCTATTACACTTACTTACGCTATATTCTGCTCAATCCTGCTTGCTTCCTTCTGTTCTATTCCCCCTAATAAGACTTTAAAGTTCCAGTGCAATGAGATTTGAATGTAAAGTAGCCAAATTATAACAACTATCATGATTGTGTTAATTGGGGAAATGGAAATTCCCCCAAAACCAGGAGGTATAATGTTCCATTACTACTTTGCGTCTGATCTCTCTTTAGAAGCATTAATATTCCAAACGAGATGCTTGAAATGAGGACAGAACATCAGCGTTCTGATCAAATCCATGGAGAGTGTCGTAGATTCAGAGATGAAGGCAAGATTTGTCGGCCCGTAAACAAGGAAGTGAATGGCTGCGCTGCGCGCATTTGCGCGAAACATGTTCGGGAGCATTGCCTAGCAACGGGAGCTGTCAAAAATGGATTTTAGTGATTCGGTTTTATACCATTTAAAAAGGACCTAAAGACCTCCACACGTCCTGGGCCTTCTACAGGTGTAATTATAAAGACGTCTGGAGACGTTTTGGGCAAAATAAGTGTAATTTTTTTAAATAATTCTATGGGTTAGGATAGGAATTTGTGCCGTGATTCGTGATTTATTCTAACAAACATCACAGTGATTGTCCTCAAAAGAAAATGACATTTTCAGTCATTTCTGCCCCTTGACACAACCTAATCTGTATTTAGATAAATGTGACATCATCAAATTACCTTGCCCTCTTTGAAGGAATGGTTCATAGAATATCATGCTTGCTTATATTATGTGTCTCAAGCAATGAAATTACATCATGTGTGTTTGGTGCTGTGTTGTCTGACATGATTAGAGATAAGAAGAGAGGCGTGTTTCAAAACATGTATAGGCTAGAGTTTAGAGTAGACTGAATCACATCTTGATGATGTCATCAAGATGTGATTCACCATGTTAATGATTTTTTTAAAACTCCAGTTCTAGGAAACACAGAATGGGGGGACTTTTGTATTTGTATTTTTTCCACACAACAGCTCAAAGGTATATTAATGACATAGTAAATTGTTGAAAATGAGTGGTATTCCCCTTTAAGGTTAGGCTTACTGTAGGCATAGTTCTTGTCCCCCCAGTGCCCACTTGGTGAGAAAAGACTACAGCAGTAGTTAGGCAAAATAAACATGACAGAGGTGCGCCTCTGCCCCTGCCCGTCTCTGGCGGGCTTGAGCAAAGAGTTCACCGGGCCGAACGTTGGACGCTAGAGCCGACTCGGCACCGTTTCAGTTATGTACCGTTATAGACACGACAGAATCCTAAATTATCCCCCCCCCCGGATGCCAGTGCCGAGCACTATTGTCCACCACAGAGGAAAGCCAGCCAGTGACACATAATTAATTGCATTTTTAGACACATGACTAGAGGCGATGCAGTTCTATGTGTGTCGCAAAAGGGGACGTTCAGTAGGCCAATCGGAGTAGTCCGGCAGCCGACAGGCTTCTTTTGTTTAAAGTGGGAAATTTGGTATATAGTATTTTTTATTGGCCTAAAATATTGTCTATTTACATACATTAATGAATCCACTTGCTGACCGGCTGTTGGTATTGGGCAATTTATTTTATAGGGGTTTCTTGTGACCCTACCATTAACATCCTATGGGAGGCAAAATTGTCAAAAATTTCAAACTTTCCTTTTGCTTTAACCCATTCTGGACGGGAACCCCTAAGCATTATGTTATACTTTAGCTATTGAAAAGCTCAAGCTACGAGCTTGTAGGTCTGCTATTTTTGAAAAATCGTGAAAATGCGGCACAAATCTTTGAATATATATTCTTTCAAAATACCTTTTTTTTTTTAATTTCGATGTCAGGCCTAAATGGGTTAAGCAGCATGTGACATGTCAAACTAGGGGGTTTTCATGATTCTGAATCCATTCCAAGCATTAGTTTTGCACAAAAAACACTCCTTGGGCCATTGCAATCATGACAAATGTGATGAGGTCAGCACATTTTTGGCAAGTGGCTATGGCTGTTTTTAGCCCAAGGAGTGTATTTTGTGCAAAACTAATGCTTGGAATGGATTCAGAATCATGAAAACCCCCTAGTTTGACATGTCACATGCTACTTAGTTAAAGTATAAGGAAAGTTTGACATTTTTGACATCTTTGCCTCCCATAGGATGTTAATGGTAGGGTCACAAGAAACCCCTATAAAAAATTTTCCCAATACTAACAGCCGGTCACAGGCCACAGGCATTGAGTAATATGACCTGAACATTCAAGAAGGGCTTTTATTGCTGCATATTGTTGCTGTCACTGTAGAAACCTTAACTATGTCCACTCTAAAACGGTTACTCGTTGAGTTGTGGCCACTCTTTGAGGTATGTTTCTCACGCACAGGAGTTCCTTGCAGGACATGAAGAGGAAATATGAAAATATTAAATTACCATATTTGTAGCTACAGCTCAAAAGTGAGTTTCATTTCCCTTACCAAGAGAGGAACTTGCTGTTTTTTTTTATTATTTTTTTAAAATAAGAAGGGCATGGTAGAAAGTTGTGTAATCCACACTATATCAATTCACTATGTAATTGCTCTCTTTCTCACACACACTCACACTCACACACACGATAGATTGATGTACTAACAGTTTGCAGAATGGGTACATTTCACGTGAAAGCACAACTCAATTTCATGTAGTTTCAAGTGATTATTATTTTGATAATATAATTTGATAATAATCATATTTATTTTGATTCATTGATATATTATGAATATTGTATTATTGTTCACTTTAATAGAAAAGACTGAGTTTGATTGCTGGAATCACTCAGGCCTGCAAAAAAAGCTTGTGTGCCATTTACAAATTTGCAGTTATAGCGGAGACAATATTTGAAATTGAATTGTTCTATATTTTAAAATGGTTTATTGGGCATCCTTAAACAATCAATACCAATAATTTAAGTCAATAATTTAAGTAGCAATTTATCTTAATAATGAACACAATTGCTACAGCCAACACTGAGTTGCCCAGTGATCTGTAATCTTTTGTCCTTTGGCCTCCAGTCTGTATGTGACAAATGATCTCAGATCATTATGTCACCACATCATTGTGTAAACAGAAAGATAGCAATTTCCCTTAGTCGTTGTCATTTCTTGTTTGTACTGTACCTTCTCATTGGTAGAGGTAGAGGCATATGTGTCTATTTGTGTGCATAATATTGCACTACGCCTGTGGTTCTGATGTCAATCAAAGAACAAGATTCCTTTACAGGATCTCCTCACTGGTCAACAAAAACACCTTGAAGACCTTAACAGGAGCCCTCGTACAAGGTTTCTTTGACTATGCATGCACCTCTTGGTACCACAGCACCTCAAAGGCCCTTAAAACAAGGCTCCAGACCTCCCAAAACAAACTGGTCAGGCTCCTACTTGGCCTCACCCCCCGAACCCACCTCACCCCTGCCCACTTTGGCTGGAATGGCTTAGGGTCGACGACAGAGTACAGCATCTTGCAATGGGTCTGGTCCACAAGATTCGATACACCACCAAGATACCCATGTACCTGTCTAAATACTTCCTTAATGTTAACGAAGTCCACACCCACAACACCAGAGGGAGTGCAACAAACCATGTACAACCCAGATTCGGCACAAACAAGGGACTAAATTATTTTCGCTCCTATGCCACCAAAATGTGGAATGCCCTACCAACAGTCATTAAGACATGTGAATCCCTTGACTCCTTCAAAACCGCTCTCAAAGGGCACTACGGATGGCTGCAATTCGAAACTGGCCCCCGTAAAATCGGAATCCCCCCCGTTTGTTTCCCCCCTCATCTTTCTTTTCCCTTTTTACCTCCTTTATGATGAATTCCTGTTCTGTTCTGTTCTTTGGTGTCTATTTGTACGTCTCTAAATGTTTTGATGAATTGAACAAGGTGTAAACAAGTGTAATGCTTTATTGGGTCGTCCTTGAAATGTACTGTAATTCTGCAAACTTAATAAATATTTCAATCAATCAATCAATGGCACAGGCTCGCTAAGTAGAGTAGTGAGTGTGTGCGCGACACCGTGCGTGCGTGTGATCATCGCCACACACACTCATGGCACTTTTCCAATGCAAGGTAGCGGCTCAGTACTACTAGACTTCACTTCCTTCAGTTCATTTTCCACTGACCATAGCGATGTCCAACCTGTCCAAATCTGTGTAAGACAGTGATAAAAAAAGAATGCTATTTACAACATCTAGTTTAAAAGTTTAACCATTTAAACCCTAGTGTCCCTATTCTGGGGCGAACTACATGCAATAAGCTCAACCCAGTAACCCACCACAATTGCGATGCGTTGTGAGCTTCTAAATCTTTATTTATTTTACCATTAATGCGCGGTAAGCATGATTTTACAGTAGATGGAAAGTAACATGGCTTATAACATAGAACTTTCTCCGCTATTGTGAACACTATAGGTAGTGTATGTATTACTCCAATGTTGATTGAGTGCACTGTCTCCAACACTACAATGCGTTGGTGAAGAGAGATGCGAGCCACGCTTAATTTGCCTCAGAGAAAGTGGTGTCAAGAATAAAGAAGCACAGTTGTTTCAGGGGCTCAAGCTAGTCTTGTGTTCCAGATATTGAGACGAAGGGCAATGGGCATGTTAGTGAAACATTACACATTGGCAGAGATTGTGTGGGTGATGATCAGTCACTGCGATTAACAGTCACACTGTAATCGTATTCCTTAGTTGATGTCACGCTTTGTGTTATTAATTGTTGGTGAGTTTGAGTGGGTTGTTTTTCTGTCTTTCAGAGCACAAGGTTATTATTGTGGGCCTGGACAACGCTGGGAAGACCACGATTCTTTACCAGTTGTACGTATGGAAATAACTATTACTGCACATATTATGTCCTCTTTCCCCCACCCCCCCTTTCTCTGTAAACCTTATGATTCTACTGAGCTTTATTCAAATATGTTTGTTTTGTATTTGTATAATATATTGTATGTATTATGTATTACTGATGAATCTATCTATAAATGCACCGAGTCTCTGTACGTGTGTAATCCACGTAACTCGAGAACCGTTAGCCCCACCGACTTCAAATTCGACACACACGTTCCACACCACCACAGGGAGTGCAGTGCCCGGTGTCGAGTCGGTCCGACTCATGGTTGTCCAGAAGTGCCCCAAAAAGGCCTCTGCCCGGGCTCTGGACAGGGTCCATATGGAGCTGGCCTGTTCTGACATCATTCTGACGTCTGCATAGACTCCATATTTGAGCATGCCTGACAAAGAACTCCATATATGGGCATAAAAGGGACACAGACATATCTGGGTGGGGCATGCATTTCCAACTTGCATCATTCCAAGTAGGCCAGTGCCCAACGGGCACCGCTGTAGAGGCTCCGCCTCCAACTCATACTATCTGGGTGGGGCATGCATTTCCAACTTGCATCGTTCCAAGTAGGCTAGTGCCCAAGGGGCACCACTGTAGAGGCCCCACGGGCACCACTCTAGTTGAGTACAATGGACCACAACGGAAACAAGCCCCTGGTGCTTTTTCTGTTATCCTTTTAGTATTACCTGACTGTACTTCCTGTACTGTTAATCAAAACAGCAAAACAATTTTCCCTTGTGGATAATGAAGACATCTAATCTAATCATGTTAATAAAGTATGATATACAATCAATTAATCAAATGGTAGGGTAGGGCTGAACGATATGGAAAGATCTTCATATCTCGATTTCTGCCAAATGTCTCGATAGCGATACGATGTGACAATAGGTTCACATTTATTATTTTATATTTTAAGTGTAGCAACAGTGAAAACTAAGCATTCTTCAAAACAAACAAGTCAATTTCACTCTTACTTTGCTTACTTTCCTTTTCCCTTGACAAACTCACTTACTTTGAAGGCCAACCGGAAGTCAATAGCCTTTTGTGATATCATCCTGTATGTTCGTATCTAGATAACGATATATCATTCAGCCCTGCTGTCCATTCATGAAATATTGGCAATTAGTATGTGTGGTGAGCTTGCTTGTGTCACGGAGAACCTGACAGTTTTACCTGACTTTGTGATACAGTTCAATGAACGAGGTGGTGCACACCTCTCCTACGATAGGCAGCAATGTGGAGGAGATTGTGGTGAACAACACCCACTTCCTGATGTGGGACATCGGAGGACAGGAATCCCTGAGGTCATCTTGGAACACATACTACACCAACACAGAGGTAAGGATAGTTTCAGTAGGTCTTTCACTTTGCATAGGCTTACTAATAGGTTCAAGGTATCGTCTACACTGGCATCAGCTGTATGGCATAGTGTAGACTACAGTATGCCATACAGCTGATACCAGTGTGAAATTATTTTACTTCGTAAAAAATAAAGTCAAGGGTAAATTAACTTAGGGTAAAATCTAGGGATGGGTATCGTTAGGATTTTTGTGAATCCGGTACCGATTCCGGTTCTGCTTATCGATTCCGTTTCTTAACGGTTCCCTATTTCGGTTCCAAAATGGTATAAAATAACTTAAATAAGAAGTCAAATGTTTATTTAACAAAAAAGCTCAATGTCAATTTACGACATGTATAATGAATAGTGTAACATCCTCTCCTATAGTGATTATTTTAAATATAATAGCCTATATCTATTCTGTATTTACCCAG
Organism: Electrona antarctica; assembly: GCF_951216825.1. NCBI lineage: Eukaryota > Metazoa > Chordata > Actinopteri > Myctophiformes > Myctophidae > Electrona > Electrona antarctica. Next base: position 14,005,523 of record NC_136794.1, on the reverse strand, counting down.
GGCAGTGTTGCAGGCTACTTCTCTTACTACTAACTACTGACAATAACAAATAAAAGCATGTCTGAGATTTGAGAGCATCTCTCTCTCTCTCTCTCTCTCACTCACTCACTCACTCACTCTCTCACACACACACACACACACACACACACACACACACACACACACACACACACACACACACACACACACACACACACACACACACACACACACACACACACACACACACACAAATTATCATCGTGAATGGGGGGGGGTCAGCGCATCTCCGGCCGATAGGTGAGAACTGGTTTGCCGACGTGCGAATGGAGGGATCATTGAAAACAAAGGCGGCTTGCATGCTGTGGTTTGCATGCACATGGGCTGCCAGCCTGCCAGAGTAGGCTATCATTTGTTGTTTTTCTTGTTTTTTCGCCACCTCTCTTCGAAGTCGAAAATTAAGGCCCGGCCCTACCTGGGCCCTCATCAAACCCTGCACACTCAAGACACTGCCCCGCTGCCACCCTTAGATCTCCATATATGGAGCTGACCTGTTCTGACATTCCATATGTTGATCTGACCACATCAAACCATGTACACTCAAGACACGCTCCATATATGGCCAGTACAGAATTCATTCCATATGTTGATCTGACCCCCCCCATGCCTGTGCGCTTGCCCAGCAGTCAGCTGTCACCCGACGTGCACGCGAAGCGTCTCACCCTCAGGCGTCTTACTGGTATACTGTAGTATATATGTATATAAAAAAAACTAACTGAGCGGAGAAACAAAATAATGCATCTCCTTCCAAACAGGTTGGCTATGATACAATTAAGCAATTAACATCCCATTATGCACTGTGGCATGTATAAAAATGATGGGCTGGCCAAATTGACCTCAATTTTGGATCAAGATGGCAAGAGAAAAACTAAGATCCAAGTGATTATGAAAGAGGGTTTATAATTGAGTAACAGATGACAGGAGTTTCAGTAACAAAGACTCTTTCAATAGGAACAGTGACTAAAGTGACAACTGCATTTCGATCTGCGGGAAAGATAAATAGGATTGGTAATTCAATGACTGTGGTGCTTGTGCATTAATGTGATTTGTAAGAAAAACCAGAAGAGCAACTCTTTCTCAGGTGACTGAGAATTCACTGTCAATTCAGGTCATGATCAGTACACAAGAACAGTCTATTGTTGACAACTACATAGAGAGGGATGTCATCCTAGGGTTGCATTGCATTAACTCCTCATTAAAAAGACAAATGCACAAGAGTTCTGCGGTGCAAAAACCATAGGCAGTGATGTGGACATTTTTGATTATGGTCAGAGAAGTAGGTGAATGCTTGTAGGCTTTAGTATACACAAAGAGGTCTGAATGATGGACAGCATTGGACACCTACAATGAGGGGTCCAGTGGCTCTATTATGCTATGGGGGGCTTTTTCCTGCCATGGTTTGGGTCTACTTGTCCCCTTAGTAGGATGGGTAGCTGTAAATCTGAGTAATTGTTTGTCCTATGATGAAATGTTTGTATCCTGATTGGAACTCCCCCATCCACAGGGCATTAGTGGGCACTGAATGTTTGAGTATGAAAATATTGTGAATCATATGACCAAGGTCCTGGTATTTACAACTGGAGTAGGTGCCTGAGTGCTGCACGGTGGCTTCTCACCCTTAGGATGGGTTTAATGGAGAGGAGAAATTTCTCCAAGTGAACAATAAAAGTAAAATCTAATGCAAAATCTAATCAGGTCAGACCAAGTTAGTCCCATGTTCTGTTTTCTATCTTAACCCTTTTAGACCGTTCACTTCCCTGTAGTATACAGGGAAGTGAACGACACGGATCAGAAAGATTGCCTCGTATCTGCTAATCTAGGGAGCTCTCCGTGGTTTTGACCAGATGGATATACTAAGCTCTTCATTTCTGACTTCTGACCTGCCTCTCGTTCAAAATATGAACGCGAGGGATCCCGGCGCTGATTGTGTTAATGTCCACCTGTCATTCTACCCTGTTAAAAAGCTTTCAAACATGGGATGCACTGGTACTGTAAAACAAAGTTTTATATGTTTGATCAATTCCCTTTCACCCCTTTTTTCTGTGCAGTTTGTGATTGTGGTGGTGGACAGCACAGATAGAGAAAGGATCTCCGTGACCAAAGAGGAACTCTACAGAATGCTTGCACATGAAGTGAGTTATTATGAAAGCACATTTTTTTTATTTGTTTTAGCTGCCACTGCCTGTCTGCTATGCATTTGAAAGGTAAAGACGCACTGGAGTGCTCCTTGTCCCAGCGCTTCAGCACTTCCGGAATCAAGCAGAGTAGTACGTCAACTTTTAGAGAGGAGCTCTATTCATCAATGTCATTTTTATCCTCCTGGCTTTGTCTGATAACCCGGTCATTTACAAGCTGACATTGAATCGTTACAACCATGAGAAGTACATTTTTACCGTTTCAGTTTAGCCATTTTTGCTATTAACACAGATGTCAGGATGTTTACAGCTATAGCTTTTGACCGTGAAGGCCAGGGTGTCAATGCTCCGTCTGTGGACACAGCCCCTAATGAGACATAATGTTATGCATATTGTGTACAGTAAAATGGGTTTAAAGGCAGAACTGATAAAGCATTAAAGAATTTAAATATACTGCTGTATAAGCTACTAAATGCATCTACCATTTGTGTTTATAGTTTGCTTGTATAGATAAGTATTGCTGTGTAGATGCATTCAATATAATCGATGTTTTGAAAGAACATAAATATTTCTTTACCCTGTAATCTCTCCCATCTCAACCCTAGGACCTGAAAAAGGCAGGGCTGTTGATCTTTGCCAATAAACAGGATGTGAAAGGCTGTATGTCTGTGGCTGAGATCTCCCAGAGCCTCCAGCTCACCTCCGTCAAAGACCACCAGTGGCACATCCAGGCCTGCTGCGCCCTAACTGGAGAGGGGTGGGTACTACAAACACTGCATTTTTTGCATCGGTTTTGCAAATATGACCTAATTACTAATAAGTGATCCATGAAGCACATAACGTAATAAACCTTTCTCTGTCTTCTCTTCTTCTCCTACTAATCTTTCTACAATTCTGCAACTTCCTTCATCTTTAACCCCTAGGTTGTGCCAAGGTCTTGAATGGATGATGTCACGTCTGCGTGTGAGATGATGACCTTTGATCTGTGATTCGAAGTGTGCCCCGTGCTATTGATTTCTTTCACCTCCATACACGAGGTTGCGGGTGAGGTCGTGGAAGGATTGCTCCTTCCTCCTACTCCTCCCTTGACACTGACCTGGCCAAGATCGCTGCCAGGACTCTTGCGTGATAATTTATTTTACAAAACACTTCTGTGAACTCGGAACACTCAGAACAAAGAAACTTGACAGTTACTGGAGCATATGGGACAACAGAAGAAAGAGACTGATGTGTATTTTATTTTCTGCACGGTTTTCCTTAAAATGAACCCAAGGTCAGCAAGCTGTCTGGCTTGGGACTGTATATGGACTCTTTGTGTTTTAGGTGTGTGTGAGCCTAGCCCAGTGTGTGGCCTTGCAGTATTGCCGGACTGGTTGTGGAGGTTTTCACCCCCCCCCCCCCCCCCCCACCCTTCTCCCCACCCTTCTGTGTGTACAGTCCAGTATTTACATTAACCTGGTGCCTGCGTCAGAAGGTTGAACTGATGATGGCTGATGAATGAGAGTCAAGCCGAACCAAGGGTGAAATTGCAGTATGCTCATCCTATCGGCTCATATGAAAACCAGTGAAATAAAGTGTTTTTATCTGTTTCGGGTGAATTGCAGTGTGTCATGGATGAGTATTTTGTAAAGTCCACTGGATAGCTCTATTTTATTAACTGTTAACATTTTTATTTACAAAAGTAAAACCCCTTCAGAGAGAATCACAGGTTTTAAGTTTTAGTTATTCATTTTACTGTCCTTTGGGGGGCAGAAGTGAGAGGGCCAGAGGCTACCATGCGCCCAAATGCAGTCTGCGGACAGTGAGTGAATGCTGAGCTAGAAGAAAGTCTGGTGGCGCAAGTTAATACAAGTACCACAGACGAAAAACAGTAAGTCCAAATTTCATTCTGACCCCTCCACCGAAAGGCCTCGTTGTCCTGACCCCTTATCCATCATTTATACATTATGGATAAATAGTGTGGACATAGACTGTTTTTCGTCTGTGGCATTAGTCAAAACGAGTTCACAGCAGATTCGGTACATGGTGAGCTTATAGTCTGTACGATTGAAATTTCCTGCACATTAAATGTAGGGTAAGTATTCTAAGTAATAATTTTGGGTTAAAACAAAAAGGGTTGTGTTAAAAAGTTAAAGCTCTATTCTGATAGTAAAAATTATAGATTGTTCAATAATGGGTCTCCCTGTTTCTCTGGCTCTTACATTTTCTGTTGGGTTGGCCAATTTCAGGCAATCAGGAGAGTACCTATTCATCAGCTTTAATGTGAGTCTTCTGCAATTTTGTCTGTTAATGTCTTTGTGTTATCACTTCCAATTTAACTTGCTTGTCCAGTATCATTTACAAGTTTTTTTTTAATCCTGATTGGATAAAATTGGTAGCCCAGACCTGAAAATGCATTTTCTGTTTACTAAAGAGTTGGAGAGGAGACCCATGTTACTGAATAAATCTTATATAGCAATGATTTGCTATCAGATTAACAAAAAGTCTCTTACTGCACCTTTCATTTGAATACTATTTCTACTACTTCCATCCAATTTAAAGTGTGTACATTTTCGACATGTTTATATCGAAATTGCATATACAGTAGAACAAATATTTTTGAGTGGTGCAACCACTCCCTTACGGAGTTATGTGTGTGTGTGTGGGTGGTTGCCTGCCTGGCTGGCTGGCTGGGTATGAGCACGAAAACAGCATGCTTGTTTTTCACCACCTGTGCGCAAACACACGCACATTAACTGTATATATGATGATTTTGGGTGTGCCAGTACAATACAGTACAGTAGAGGGTGCAGTACAGGGACCGGCACACGGTAACTTCATCATTTCTCAACCGTTTCGGACACGGGGCGGCACGCCGGAACCGGCCCGGCCCCCTGGGCGCATTCCTGGGGGTCTGGAGCTCCCCCCACCCCCGGGGGCCCCCACATGGTAACTGTCATTTCTCTACCGTTTCGGACACGGGGCGGCTCGCCGGAACCGGGCCGGCACCCTGGGTGTGTTCCCACACGGAGTTGCACCACTTACTTCACACGGGTGTGATTTTAACATATGTTTAACACAAGTCACAAGTAGAGACATTTAAAAAAAACACTATTACTGTGTAGGTAGGCTACCACTGATATGACTTGCCAATAGTGAAGACAAATTTAGCAAGTAGTTAAGGCATTGTGAAGATTGGTAATGAAAGATGTTGAGCCAAGGTCTTCAGATTCCACACCAATGCCAATGATATTACTAGAGAGCCCATTGATTGACATTGCTGTGTCACTTCTCTCATAATTTGTCTGAGATTCCAACTAATTTCATTCATGACATGAGACATTTTCCATCGAGCTGTCAGCTGTGTTGATGTAGTGAAATCCATTTTCATTCGTTGAAGTCAACCTCATATTTCACAGATAGTCACTGTCAACCTAAGACATCATTGCTCAATTTAGAGCTATAAAGGTCAGGGCAGGTGTTGGGGGGTGTGTGTGTGTGTGTGTGTGTGTGTGTGTGTGCACACGTGCGCGCTGATCTCTAGCATGGCTGTTTGACCGTGTTGGACAGTAGCTACTGAAAGGCGCTATACCAGCTTAACATTACCCAGAAATACAAGAGAACTGGGCTTTTGCTAAGTGGGCCCCTATAGGGACAATTGTGTCCTTTTTACAAAGTGGTCCCTGTATAAATCTTGACATTAAGTACCAAGTTAATTTATTGATATTAAATATATGACAGTTTAAACATTCTGGACAGTGAAGAATTTTTCATTTATAAAACATTTCTATAGTATTTTATTAAGTCTTCAATTCTTATTTCTTAGAAGATTGCAATGACACAAATCAGGGCAGGTCTTATACTTCACCACCTGTCATGCTTCTGACAGGTGGCGTACTCTTGGGGGTAATTGTCATCACACCAGACACACCTGGTATTTGTTTAGTACATAATTAAGCGCATTAAGGTTAAGGAAGATTTAGCTGTATAAAGTACTGCTGCGTACGTGCAGCGTGCTATCATCCCCTGTGTAGAGTAGGAGAGTAGCGACACGCTTTGATCTCGCCGCAAAGGGAGCAGGAGGGGGGAACCCAGTGTACTCGCTGCTGCCCCATCTGGCGGAGTCAGGTTAGTTCCTATGGGCTATAGTTCCAAACATTGCTCCTGGAACTATCCCATTGAGATAGAATGAGTACTTCCGCATTCCATTGTTAGGAGTCAACGCTATAGTGTTGCCACTCTTAATATATTTCTCTGGGCTAACTTACAGAGAATGTGGTCCGCATGAAGCTTGTGGAAAACTTTAAGCCTAAGGATTTGGTGACAAAAGAACTGACCGCCAGTCTGGATGAAATAAACACAATACACGCAGGGCCAGAGTAGGCCTACAGTTTTTAAATGTAAAACAAAGAATGTGCACCGTTCTACCCCAAAAGTGTGCCCATTTCCAGGTAAGTAGATTCAAATAGCTATTTGTGTAGCTACTTATTTTGAAAGCACTGTTTTTCATTTAGTAGCCTAACTAAACTAGTTAAAGTCTACTTTAGCTTGCCATTGAACCTAGTGATCAGCTAATCACCTCCATTTAGCTCCCTTACGCCAGCAGGCAGCAGCAATGGGGGGATTGTTTTCCGAAGTGTTTGGGGGACAACATCACTGACAGAATGATCGTCTGTGTTTATGTTTTGGCTGTCTCTCTGCAGCTGTCAGATGGTGACTAAGCATCATGTAAGCCTACTCTGACTGCAGCTTCCCCCCATGGTGCCCTTGGTAATAGTTCTCCAAAGTTCTCCATCTAATGCTACAATCATTTGTCACCTGTAATATTTACATTTATTCAAGTGTATAGGAATGGATGCCTCCATAGGCTACACACTTTGTCAATATGCTCTGTTAAGTGATCTGAACCCAAACAGACATCGCTTTGCTTCATCGCAGACATCGCAGACTGCTGTTTACCCAGCAGTCAAAAACATATGGAACAAAGACAAACTTTCACACTTTGGTCGTGATGTTAAATATAGCACATACCCTATTTATATGCTACTGTATAGCCTATCATGAAACTGATTAGAAATTACTATAGGCCTAATGTATTTTCTATTGATCAATATCATTTGAGTATTTGAAATGCAATTCATAGTAAGCCAAATACAAAGGGGTTGAATTGTTAGTTTTTTTTTTCTTTCTTGCCATTTCCAATTTATATCACAGAATTCTTGGGGTTTTATTTTATTTCTTAAAGTTGTGAGATAGGATTAAAAAGAAACATTTCTGACCGTTTTATTTTTACTCCTGCCATTATATGTTATATATATTTTGTGTGTGTGTGTGTGTGTGTGTGTGTGTGTGTGTGTGTGTGTGTGTGTGTGTGTGTGTGTGTGTGTGTGTGTGTGTGTGTGTGTGTGTGTGTGTGTGTGTGTGTGTGTGTGTGTGTGTGTGTGTGTGTGTGTGTGTGTGTGTGGTTATGGTTATGAGGACCTCAACAAATGTTCAGTCTTCCAAAGGTATTTATTAACAATTTGGTGACCTTGCTCATGAGGGCTAAGTAGCAGAGATCCACTAGTGCATCATTAACATAGATCTGGTATGTTACCACAACGTCAAGCTGAACTAAAGGTGTTGTATAAATCAGGAGAGAAATTCAGCTGTTGCTGTCAATCACAGTCCTGCAACCCCCGTTTCCTGGCGTGAGGGGTGGGAGGATAGACATGCCAGAGAGAGTGGCATCAGTAGGTAATGTTCTACTTCATCCAAAAAGAGCTACATAATACACTCAAAATGAGCATAATTAATTATCTATACATGTTAGAAATGTACACTGAGCTGAAGCTATATGTCCATTTATGATGCCAATAGCTGCCATTGTGCCTCTACTGAAATAGTTCTCGATATATTTTTATATCGCTCAGAAAAGCCTGCTTTTATACCTCCTCCCCCCCCCCAGACAGATGACAGTAATGCAGAGACTGCCTACAGCAGCAGTCTGCTTTGGGTCTTTGAAAAGCTTAACACTGAGTGAGCCTTTGCTGTTTTTATCAATCAAATTCCTCGAATTGTAACCCGTCTCCCTTTTTTTTTAACTAACTTTATTATCTTACATGAGAGGAAGCAACTATTTATTTAGCATTCAACCATATCCATATTTAACACTTTATCCATGACAAATGACAATTAAATACATTTTAAGTTTGTGTAAAGAGTAAAGACTTCAATGAATATGCCAGGGAGTAGGTATACAGTAGAGGCCTGCTCTTAATAAAAATCACTACAGTGAACTCATAAAGTACTCTTCATAGTAACTTGGGTCACCAGGATTTCCACCTCGGAGGAAAGCCTGGTCTGTGTTCCAAAATCGCCATGTGAACCGGTCTGGAGCGGATGGTAATTTACGTCATGTTGTAGTCATATTTGTAGTCATCAGGCAGGAAACAAGGTAGAATAAGAAAGTACCCATTCATAATAATGATTCCGCCTTGTGGTTTCCTGCCAGGTGACTACAAATCATTGACTACAACATGACGAAAGTTACCACCCGCTCCCAACCAGATCATATATACGAAATGGAATGCTGCCCAGGCTACTTTATAGTACATCTAAAAGTGTGTAATAATGTATGTTCTCTCAAGTCTCGCTCACGATCAAATGTCAAGAGTAGCCGACGGTGCCTTCCTCATCTTTCAATTTATTTGTGATCTCAGGATGCAGTCACCTCTGGATCATCAAATGATTTTATTCTTGAATCCTACAGTGGCTCATTTCTATGCTGACCTGATTCCAGAGAGCAAAGACCTGTTACTGTACCAGGGTCAGTTAACTTCACCTCTGCTCTGTGCCTCTGGTAGCCCTGGTCCCCACTGATGAACCCTCAGTGAACCCTTTCTTTGATAACACCTTCTCCCTGATATGCCTCTCCAAGCAGTTGCATTTGTCATTGTTATCATCACACAACCATTACCCACAATTCCACACTGGGTGTTACTTGTGTGGAGAGCTCCCCGGTTTTCTCAAGCTTCCCCCTATCTTGCCCCACTGCCTTCCTTATGACTGTACCGCTGATGCATTCACCCCAACAGGTGCTCACTTAGGTATATTTAGATTTGGAAACATGAGAATGCTGGGCTCTGATTGGCCACATACACCACATGATAACCCGGGTAGAAATCGCAGCTGTGTGCTGTCTCCCAGGGTCTCTTGTGGAGGGAAGTTGGGGAGGCTTTGGCGGCGCTTGGGAAACTCTTAAACTCTAAAGTGACTGGTAAGAAATTGAATGGAAATAAGCATACAAATCTCCATGTTTTCTCAACTCTGCATGCCCTTCCATCTGCCTGGACATCTATCTTCACTGTCCTCTTCTGGTGACTGGATTCTGGGGAGACAGTTCTTTTGGGAATATGGAGTTTAAATTTATTTGCTGCGCTTATTGAAGGAGTAACATTTTTCCCTGATGGTCCAGAACTGCAAACCTCAAGCAAGATCAGCAATGGCCTACCGTGGGATACTTCTGAAATCTCAACACCTCAGTCTGTCCATTTGCTCCATCTTCCTGCCTCTTCTTTAACCTTTTATTGGGGGGTAAAAAAGCATCTTTTTCAAGTGAAGAGTTGGAATTCAAGTACTAAAAAAGGGTAGTTAGTATATGCCATCCTATATTTAACCATGCAGCCTCAGAAGGCATTGCATCTCCGTTAGCTAAACAAAGCCAACCAATCGGGCTGTGGCATTGGCTTACATGAAAAATAGCTGGAGTGCTGTGGGGCAGCTGTCGCTTTGCTTCAGCCAGGAGGAGGCAGAGCTTTTGGTTAGGGTGGGGGCTATTGAGGGGAGTAGGTTGGCAAACATTCAAAGCCTGGGGCCTTCTATTTGGCTCTTGGAGTCACACCTACCTTATCTGCCCTTCCGTATACCTGATCCTTTTTCGATCAATGTATTTTTATTGATACATTTCTGTTATTCTATCTAGGATTGAGGCAAGTCAGAAAGTTGGAATATCCGTGTGGGACCCCATTTGCAAGTGACAGGACTCTTTTTCTGGTATGGTATGCACAATGGTTGGAGATTTATATATGTGTTGTTGTTTTAATGTTTATTTTATTAGCTGCATGTCTGTCTGCTTGTTTTAAATTTCTAGCTTGGGTTCAAGCATCCTAAAATATCAACAGTATGATAAAGATGTCCTCGAGGACGTCAATCAGTATGAGGCCTGCACTAGTCCAGGCCTCACTATTGTATGTGAACTCCTCATCTCAGTTGAATGTATGAATGCCTGATGGTGTCATCTGTGTCTTGTGTAGACCCTTTGAAACTGCCAACATGGCGGAAGAGGAATTTGATGAAGACTATGACGAAGAGGTTGATGAGGTAAGTGGATATGATTTCACAACACAACGTTGTTTTCATATTAATACATTGGTTTTAGTTCATTTTAAAGATGCTACAAATAATAATAATAGCAGGTCCATCCTCCCAAACATAATGCCATAATTGATAACACTACTTTCAAAGGATTGTTACAGATAATTCACTATAGATCACTATTTGTAATTCAGTTTTTGTGGTTTATTGCAATTAGTGATCCAGATACGCTATACACGATTCTGGGGGCTGAGGTTATCTTCTTGCTGCCCAGGTTCCATGGCAGACCCTATGAATAGTTAAGTTAGTTACGATACCCACCCAGTCAGCATTTCAGGGGACCAGGCATCCAGCCCTGCTATTAGATCCTGTTTCAGATGGACACCTCCCTGGGTTTCAGAGCCTGGATCACCCTTAAGAACCAGCTGTAAATCAAAACCAGCTAACTACAAACCAAAAATGAAAATATTTAAATTAAATAGTATGGAGCATCAAGATTAATGAAACACCTATGAACTGATAGATGGAGCTATTTGCACCACAGCCAAAATTGCAAAATATACACAGTGATATAAATTCATGCCGATTATAATGTATCTAGACCAGTGTTAACTGTCAATCACATGACACTTTTAGGACTGTAGTGTGTAGACAGTGGAAATGGTGGAAATTGATTTCTTGCAAGCCTCCACTTTCTTGAACATTAACATTGTGCTTTTCATGTTAAATAAGAGGCCTTTTCACACAAATTAACTTTCCCATAGTTTCCTCCAATCAAAAATAATACAGCAAACTTAATAACAGTTCAAACATAATTTTCTCTGTATTGTGTTTGTGTTTTATTGTCTTTATAGTGCAGCCCAAAACCCCCAGAAATCACTTTCCCAACTTATAAAACAATTATTGGTGAATGTATCATCCATGCTGTCTGTTAAAGATCTCCGTACCAGTGTGCAATGGAAGAGTGAAAGCAGAAGGCTAACAACTTAATCCCTTATTTCCTTGAGAAATAGGATTAAAGTTAGCCTGCTATTCATCCATCTGAAATCTTGCTGATATCTTATAGGGGAGTTGGAATGATTTCTTAAACTGAACCACAAAACAATTGTAACATTTCAGACTGGCTGTATATGTCTTCTTTGACATTAGAGTTGCAGATAAAGAATATCTATATACAGTACATGCAAATGTACCAATGTTATCATTTTGCTCCCATATAACATATTAACTAGCAAATCGTTTTACTTTCTTTAATACAAAGATGTAAATCATTTGTCAGGGAGTACATACAGTACATACAGAATTCCCATAAATCAATACACTCTGATTTCACTATTACTTTCATCTATACACTCTGGAGAACATTTGCATTGTCTTTATCTGAATAGTAAGGTGGCTTCTTATTGATCTACAGAATGGGGAGAAACATATTGCTATTAATGCTATGTACTGCTATACAGTACATATAGAAACATAAATAATGCATACACAAACATGTCTCTCTGTTATTTACTACGTTAATCAAACCGCCTCAACCAAACTCATGTTGTCATCACTGCTTCCATTATACGTTTATTTTCCTCATTATCAACTTGAGAAATTACTTCTTCCTCACCGCATTAATGGACGACTTGCAAAGGCCTGTGTCCATCAGTCAGACAAATTTAGAAGTCGACATCTACGGCAGACTGGTAGAGAGAGAGAGAGAGAGAGAGAGAGAGAGAGGCAGAGAGAGAGAGAGGCAAGTGAGATGAGCCACTGTGCTGTAAATCACACTCCCATAGCCTGCACTCTAAACCTAAACGTCACAGTAATGGAATGTGCTTAGGAGAGGTGGCTGCCTGAAAAAAAAACACTTGCTGGGGAGGTAGCGAGACAGAGAGAGGGCTGCACAGAAAAATCATGACTTCATTTTATTCTGAAAGTGTAAAAAGGTGAAAGGTGGCCGGTTTGACCCTTTGGCTCACCCAGTTTATCTGTCGCAGTGTCCCTGAAGACCCCTAAATACGGTATTAATAGCGTCCACTGCTCTTAATAGTTAGAATGGGTAAATGCAGCTCTAGGGTAAATTCCAGGTAAATGGAAATGTATTGGGCAAATACATATAACATATAATCTTATATTATGATTATTATTATACTTTTCTTCCGTAAAAAAACATTTTTACAATGGTTTTTTTATTGAAGCTCAGAGATTTCACATTTGTTCAGTTGCCGTATACAGTGCGTATAGAACAACCCATTTTTAACACATCACAGAAAAACAGCAAGTACCTTACCACAATGCAAGCAGACATTCCGTTAAGCAAACAAAAAAAGAAAGAAAGTAAGACAAACAAGTACACCACCGTTTTGACATGAATGTACATTCCATGTTATTATTATGATGATTATTATGATTATTATTATTATTAATAATAATAATGTTAATAATTAACCTATGAAGTATACGTGTATAGGTATGGTTCTTTCCTGTCTGATAGATTCTGATAATGAAGCCTCTTACAAATGTTGTTTAAAGCGTTTGAGATGTTCTTTCCCTCAGCTCTGGTTGGTTGTACTGTAGGTTGTATTGCACTGAGTTGTACCAGACAGACTATAGATTTGCATAGGTCTCTACTAGAAATATCTCAGTGGTCTGGGCTCGAACTTTCGTGTTGAGCATACTATAGCCATTTTCAAGGTCCACGGTGGACAAGGCCACAGCGTAGGTCACTGTAATTTAGGGACTGTTACATTTACCTGTAGAAACATGCTATTCACGGAATAGTGGGCTATGTGTTGGAATGTTAGTTAATGTAATGTTTGTACTGGGTTGACTGATAGAAAAGATCGGTATTAAACCCATGAGAACCTTTGTGTGAACAGACACAGATAAATTATTAATCGTTTATAAATTATTAGTTGGTACAGTGTACCACTAGGCACCCTAGTGATTCATTACAAGGACAGTGAATGAACCCTTTAACAAGTAATTGGAATAGCAATGAAGCCATGGGACTGCTTAGAGGTTCAAAGGGTTAAAGAGTTCTGCACACCAAGGATATTATAAGCCCAGCTGGGATATGGGCTTTAATTACACTGAAGCTTAATTCAGAGCATATTCTCCTCCGTGTATTTGAAAGTCATTTAAAGTTACTGTGAGTGAATGTCAGAACATATTATTACTGGGTCATGAGGACTGCTGTACTGTACAGTACAGTACACCGTGTAATTAGTCTGTTTTTAGTTTTGCATTTGTCAGAATGTACAGTATGCAACTATAATATTGTAGAAATACAGAATACAGCAATCATACTGTATGTCAGCTGAGGTTGCAAGTAAGCAGGTTTAAGAACTGGTGACAGAGCTGGGGAAAAATCAACCTCAATCCAATACACTGTGCTGTTTCTCCCAGTACCTTTACTATTAGTTTTGTACATTTGTAGGGATCTACAGTACAGTACAGTACAACTCTCAGTGGCTCTCAGCTCCAGGTAAAACACCATCTCCCAAAGGCCAGCAAGTAAAACAAAACAGTGTATACAGTAGTTTACATTTCCGGTGTCTAGCTGTTTTTTATTTTATTTTCTCACCATGTTGTCTTGTCTGCATGCCCTGGAGGCTAACCAATTGAATAGCTATTTGACTGTACTCCCTACTTATGTGAGCACCTAAAAGAAGATGACTGCCTTTATGGCAACAAAGGAAATGGCTGCTGTTATTGCAATAAAGTAAATGGCTGCCGTCATGGCCATCCATGACTTTTATGTTGTTATTGTTGACGTGTGCTGCTTCATTTGCCCATTGCTACACTCTGCTCCTTAAAATTCCTTGTATGTCTTCATCATACTCTAGTCTGTATTCCAAAAGACCTTGTGTCCTTTACCTCTTCTGTAACATTTTTGTAATTCCCATCCCATTAACTTGCTCATGACATCATAGAATTACTGTTTAATTCATTCCCCTTACCCCTATTTTGCTTCTAGTCATTGTTATGAGTGCTTAAAGGTAAGTAATGTAGCTGTAGTTTTATTGTACTGTGGGTTGAAATTACAGGTCAATTCCTGGTAGAGTTCTTCAGATTCCTACATAAGAATAAAATGATCTGCATTCAAGCAAACAATTAACATTTATTGAAGTCACGAACACTTTGTTTCAAAGTCATATTGGTCTCTTCTCCTCTTTTGTGTACAATATTGTAAATAATTTAAATATCTTGATGTTTCCTGTCTCAGTAGACGGTTGTGTCTATGCTGCTACTACTTACTAGGTCTAACTACATTTCTCCTTGATGCTGAGTATGGATTCTATAGTATAGTGCAGTACAGTACAGTACAGTACAGTACAGTACACTAACTACACTACAGTACAGAGTACACTACATTTGGGACTAAAACTGGACTCAAGTGTAAACAATTAACCTAGCATTCTAAATCTATTTGTATTATAAACTAGCATTTGTCAAAAAAGAAAGGACAAGAAGGGAGTTAAAGCTTTAATTCGTAATTATTTTCCTATCCAGGACTTGAACAAGGGTCTTTCATGCAAAATACCACATTTCTACGACACATCCAAGAGCCAAACCCACTTGGCAAGGCAATTAAGAGCTTCAGGCAGTACTACTTGTCTCACACGTGTGTCCTACCTCACCTGACACCAGGTGTTAAATGTCTCATTGGAAGAGTGGGGAGACCACCTCCAACCACTGCAGATGTGCAAGCTAGTATATTGTAATAACATACTCATCATACCATACAGATTGGTCAAAATCATGTTTTATTCATTACAATTTGTTCTTGATTGCAGCTTTAAATCAACACTCAGGATCTTACAGTGTAGGCTACTCTGTTGCTTTGCCTGCTGAAAGTGTTTCTGTGTGGGACCACGGGGTCATCATATCAGTAAAGTGTTTCTGTGTGGGACCACGGGTCATCATATCAGTAATGGTAGTTAATTGCATTTCCCTCTGCTCTCCTATAGACTGGCTTGGAAGTCAGGAAAGTCAGGAAGAAGGTCAAGGTGGATACTTCCAAGTTCATGACCCCTTACTTGGCTCATGCCACCAAGATGCTGGAGCAGTACAGCCACGTAAGCAGCAGGAGTTTTACATTGATTACAGTCCATATTCTTTTACATTTACAGTACAATATATTAACCATGCACGTACACCCTTACTTGGTCCCCTCTTTTTTTCCTCTAAAATATCTTGGCAGAAAATAGCCAACCTACAAGCTCAAAACGCACCGTCACTATGCGACGTGTTGTGAGCTTGTATGTCTGCTATTTTTATTTTCGCTGAACCCCACAATATATATATATATAATAGGGACTCTAGGTAAAAATAAAAAAAGTATTTAATTTCCTAAATCTTTTGAACGTGTATACATACTCCCCAACAGAATGTGTATCGTAAGGCCTATGACCTGTCCAAGGGGACACCACCTGCCTTAGCTACTGAGACCCCTGAGATGATACGCATCAGGAAGGCTCAAGCGCAGCTGAGTGAGGTACAGTATGGAAAGTAACTAAATACATTTAAGTATATGTACTGTACTTAAGTACACTTTTGAGGTATCTATACTTTACTTGAGTATTTTTGATTTCTAATAATTGTACTTCTACTCCACTACATCTCAGAGGCATTATACTTTTACTTAAGTAAAACATTTGAGAACCTTTCCCCACCACTGGTACTTAAACTACCATGCTTTTATTTATCCCATTCAAGTACTAATTTGACACCTTTAAAAATATTTAAAGGTGTGCTTGTAAATTGGTCACTGCTATAAAAAACGGGTGAGATTGAAAAAAAAAACATGCCTGCTCAGCAAAATAAATGGATACATAAATGCCACAGAACATAAAATAAATAAAAATTGATATCCTGCATTGTTTTTCCAAGCTAGGAATGCAGTATAATGGTGTTTATTATCGTCCGCCAGGTGAAATACCGCATGGAGGGCAACAAGGCCAAGACAGGAAGCTTGTACGGCGGGGATGCTAGAGAGGTCGTGCATGTCAAGCACGTGAATGAATTGATCAGCAAGGTGAGTGCCCTGAAAGGAATCGCATACACTGCAATTTATCTCTGAGAGTGGGCCCATTTTTACACCCTCAGAATTGTTTGACATGGGACGTCCAGGCCCCCCTCCTTTTTCCTCTTTGCTAAATGTCTTACCTATGTTCATTAACTTAAGGTACTGTACTTAAGTACAATTTTGAGGTATTTGTACTTTACTTGAATAATTCCAACTTCCTATACCACACTACATCTCCGATCCAAATATTGTACTTTTACTCCACTACATGTACTGTATTTGAAAACTTCAGTTACTAGTTACTTTGTAGATTTTGATTATTATTACAAAACATACAATAACCAATTCAAGCTTATACATTTCGGCCATTTAAAAATAGCTGATCTACAAGCTCACAATATGTCATTGTGAGCTTGTAGAGCTGCTATTTTCAAATTATCTTTTATTTGAAAACTTTTGATACTTTTGATACTTCAAGTACATTTTGATGCCAATACGTTCGTACTTCTGCTCAAGTACATTTTGAATTCCCAACTTTTACTTGTAACAAAGTATTTCTAGATTGCAGTATTGATTATTTTTGAGCACTTTTACCACCACTGTTCATTAATAGGGTTCATGTGGTTAAAGAGCTAAAGTTCTCAGTGCTGGGCATGGTATTGACTGCTCTTTCCCTTGCTCTAGGTTCTGTACAGACAGAAGTGGGATGAGGTAAAGGACAAGTATCTGCTGCCCCCTGATGCTCCTGAACTGGTTCTGGCTGTGAGGAACGCCAAGAACTACAGCAAGGTAAACACAGTCTGCCGTTCAGACAGGACAGTGAGCACAGTGTTTTACCCATATGACCAGGGTCCAATTTGTTGGTCGATCACTCTGAGGAAGGCTCAAGCCGAAACGTGTCTGTGTTGCTGCTCGTGCCAAAAAATATAAGCTAAGGACTTAAAGTGAGTGCTCTTTTGATTTAGTTTAATTCTCTTTGCACCAGCACCTGGTAAAAGATTGTTGTTTGTGATTTGGCACCATTTCTGTCTACTTGCTCTGTGTCTCGGAAGAGGGTCGTGGATAGTTCAGAAACACTGACCTCATCAAACCCTGGATAGCCATAGATACATGGTGAATACTGGATCATCACCTAGATCTGCATATACTGTATGGAGCCGGCCGGCCAGCAACTCTACACCACAAACCCTTAGATCTCCATATATGGAGCTGACCTGTTCTGACATTCCATATGTTGATCCCCCCCCACCCGTCCTTCCTCTTTGATGTCTCCCTTTTGACTGATACCTGTCCATTCAAACTCTAAGACCAAAGTTATTAGCGCAGCCTCGCCCGGCAGCCGGCGAAAACTAGAGTTCTCAACAGGCCCTACCTGGGCCCTCATCAAACCCTGTACACTCAAGACACTGCCCCCGCTGCCACCCTTAGATCTCCATATATGGAGCTGACCTGTTCTGACATTCCATATGTTGATCTGACCTCATCAAACCCTGTACACTCAAGACACTCCATTATGGCCAGACCTCATCAAACCCTGCACACTCAAGACACAGATTTCATTCCATATGTTGATCTGACCCCCATGCCAAAGCACCAGCGCTCGCCCAGCAGTCTGCCGTCACCCCAGGATGTGTGCACGCGACATCACCCTTTCGGGCGACTTACTGGTTATATCTATATTAATCTCTCAAGAACAGATTCAGTGAAAGGAAACAAACGGCATAGGGCGCAGTTTTTTCATATTTTTTGTCGATGGGTTCCCAGATTGTAACTATATGCATACCGTAAGGCGTAAGCTATGTCCTACTAAACCTTACGTGATATGCCTATATGAAATGGCTCTCGCACTTGATTTGACTTGATCTAATAACTTGTGGCTTCTTTGTTTTTAGAAACTGTACTCGGAGGACTGGGATTATGATAAGACCCAGTGTCTCCCCTACTCAGACAGTCCGGAGCTGCGCAGGGTGGCCAAGGCTCAGGAGATCCTCAGTGACGTAAGTGGACCAGCACCTCTCAACTACTAGACTAATCTAGAGGATATGAGAAACATGTATCTGACCAAAAAGAATGTATACTGTATTGCGCCCTTACTGCCCTTAGTCCCAAGTTCAATGTTCTTTTGCTTCAATACAGTATGCCCTCTAGGATAGTGATTAGCTTCTTAATTGGAATTTGAACTGACACTGTGCATGGTTATAAGTCTGTTATAAGTGGCTCAGGACTCAAAACTGCGACTCAATGCCAGGCTGCATTAGAGCCTATATATGGTATGTGCCTTAACCGTTAGGCCAGCACCCCCCCAACATTTCCAATGTTATTTTTTAACAGGCAATTCAAATTAAAATCACCCCAAAGGCCCAAACTATCTCTCTCTCTCTCTCTCGTTCTCTCTCTCTCTCTCTCTCTCTCTCTCTCTCTCTCGTTATCTCTCTCTCTCTCTCACTCACTCACTCACTCACTCACTCACTCACTCACTCACTCATCTTAGCTATTGATCTGGAATAATTAACCGGTGTCAGTAAATCTCACCCTTTCCCTCTTCCGCGGTGTCCCTGCAGATCCACTACAAGAAGGGTCATGCCCAGCGCACAGCCAAGTACACCTCCCTGGCTGAACCTCTTGAGGTGGAGCTGGCCAAAAAGGTGTTCGCCCAGCGCAGTGATGTAAGTGCCTGAATCTCAACACTGTACTTATTGATGAAATGATTGAAAAAAGTCGTATGACTTGTGCATAAAGAAAGGGATACAAAGAAAAAGAGAAAAGTTAATTCTGTCATAGCCCCTAAGTACAGTAGATCTGCTTTTTTTGCTACATTTAAACATTTTTCATATTTAATGGCATGCCCAAAATAGGGATGGTTGAAAATGTGGTTCATTAGTGGTTCTAATGATGGATATTGCACGTCCACTGACACACACACACACACACACACACACACACACACACACACACACACACACACACACACACACACACACACACACACACACACACACACCATCAAAGGTCCCACCATCCCAGGAGACTGATATGATTAACTGAACACCTGCTCTATGATATTACTGGAGACAGACATTCTAGGCTGGCAGAGAGAGTCAAAGTCCTAATAATAGCAGTAAATTACAGGAATACCTGTTTGCCACCAAATGTGTCTCATCATCACATAGATAGATAGATCTGAGTTTAACACAGCACTGAGTGGCAATAGGAACATTCTTTTGTTATGCATGTTATAATGCTTGGGAAAGAAGACACACTTAGGCCTACACCAATGCACTCCAGGATACTTGCATACGTAGGCACTCTTATTCATGAATTATAGACACAAAAGAAAAATGGTTTGCTTATTGTTATATTAATTATTAACCTGGTCAGTAGCCATGGCTCTAAGGATGGCAATACACTGTATGTCTGTCTAACAGTTTGGAGCGAAACAAGATATCTTCTGGCAGCGATTGTCATGAAACTTTTTTTTTAAAAGATTTTTGGGTTTTGGGTTTTTTGCCTTTATTGATAGATGTATAGTAGGTAGACAGGAAACGGGGAGAGATGGGGGTGAAGACACACAGTAACGTTCATCAGGATCAGGACTCGAACCCGCAGCACACTGTCATGCTGGATTACCAGCCAAGGTGCCTGGACCGCTAAGGCCCAGGCCGTCATGATTTTTTTTTTTTTTAACAATGTATTTATTTTCCTTTTTTACACACAAATGACAATACAAATATACAAAAAAACAACAATGAACATTACAAGACAATTACTGATATAAAGAAAGCAAAACAACAATAAGCACAAAACAAAACAAAAAACAAACAAAAAAACAACAACAACAACAGCACTACTCCTCTTCAGCTCCATCCATTAAATGTGACAAATTATTGTTCTTTATGTATCTTATAAAACGGCCCACACCTCCTGAAACATTTCTTGTTTGTCTTTAAGAATGTATGCAATCTTTTCCAAAGGTAAACATAAAGACAATTCCCTGAACCACTGTGTAATACTTGGTTTGTCTGGCCTCTTCCAGGTCAATGCTATCATTCTCTTAGCTTGTAAAAGACATATATCTATAAACATTTGTTCATTACGCTTTATCTTGTCCCTCCAGATATAGACCGAGCAGGAAGAACTTTGGTTCTGGTACAATATTTATTGACAAAATCTTCTGTATTTCCTGCCCGACCTTCCCCCAAAACTCCATCAATTTTGGACAGGACCATAGACAGTGGAACAATGTGTCATAAAACTTTCTAAGCACATTCTTGCTCTCTTCTTCCTGGAGGATGAACCGTAACCATTTGAGTGACACCATGACCTTTCCTCTAGCGCAAGCGTCATGACAAGATGTCAACATTGAACACAATATATTTCATAAACTAATAGGGAGATTCCAGGATGAGCTGTGCTGATTTTGGTGACCCCAACATTTTTAAATTATGAATTATTATTTATGCCTGCAGCTCAAGTACAGGGAGGACTACAATAAGAATGTGAAGGGCCAATGGTGCGAGACCCCCTACTTTGACGTGGCCACTGCCAGGGTGGCGATGGAGAACCTCAGCGATGTAAGAACATTTCCTTTGTTGGTATTTCTTGTCAGTTGTCACATCTTGTTAACCACTTAAGCAGTATACTGTATACAGTTTATATATATACTTTGTCTTACAATGAACAGCGAAAATAGCCGGTCTGCAACCTCACAAGGCTGGGACACATTTTGAGCTTGTATATTGGCTATATTTTCTATATTTCCGTAAAGTTTAAATGCCTTAACCACTGCCCTCGTTCGTTCACAGATTCGTTACCATAAAAAATGGGAGAAAGTGAAAGACAAGATTAATTTCATGCAAACGGAAACCCCAGTTTACGATTCAAACAAGAAGGCTCGCCAAACTATTAGCCAAGTGAGTACCACCAGCAATTGTGCACCCACGCACAGTCGCACACACACACACACACACACACACACACACACACACACACACATGCACGCACGCACGCACGCAGGCACACGTACACCTACCTACATGGTCAAAATTGAGCTGTACCTCAGAACAGAGTGTGAGTCAACACATATACTGTACCGTATGTCCACAGCCTGTGACTGCTGTTGACGTGTGCAGATTTGAACGACAGTAGCCTATACAGGATCTATGAGTAACACTTAATTTAATCTCGGAATAGATTTTCAGTGGATGGAATCATATATGTATATAGCTTTTTTGTTCTTACGAATTAGTGTATACTAATATAGTTGCAGCTACACTCCAGGCCACCCACTCATCCACATACAATGCGGTTATTCGTCATTTGACTCATCAGTCATAATTATATAAAATAGTACATTCCAGTAGATGTGATGTGACTCATTGTTTCTCAACCAGCTGTCCATGGAACACCAGTGGTCCATGGCATAATTACAGGTGGTCCATGGGAAAATCTTTTAAAATGTTATATACAGTAACTAAATACAGTAGCCTATATATTGTTACATATAACAAACATTATGGTTGATATTCGGAGGATAGGCTTGATATACTAAATTGTGCATGGTGTCACGCACCATGCAATATGGATTTAAATAAGCTAGTGGTCCAGAGCTCAAAAATGTTCGAGAACCACTTATATACCTCATCATAAACCGTGTACAGGGCCGGATCTACCATATGGGCACTTTGGGCACGTGCCCAGGGGCCCTTGGGCACCAGGGGCCCCTAAAAAACAAACAAAAAAACGTTTTTTTTTTGTTTGTTTTTTAGCTCCACAGAAAATTTCCCTGCTAATCCGAATTAAATAAATGGTGTCTAAAAAGATTAGTGTTTTATTGTTGGTGAGAAGGGCAGCTGAAAAGTGCAATTGTGTGTGTGTAAAGCAGCAACAATGCGCTAGATTGGCTGTCACTCTGGGGGGGGTAGGCGACCGGAAATAGGCCAATATAACGGCATAAAACTGCCCCAAAACGGCTCCGAAACAGCAAAAATGTTGCGCGCGAGTGAAGGGGGGCCCTTCGAGCTTCAGGGGCCCTCAGAGGTGTTAATCCGGCCCTGACCGTGTACCATCTGTTCTCTACTCTTACTCTGTTCTCTACTCTTACTCTGTTCTCTGTGTTTTCATCCATAGGTCCATTACAAGAAGGCTTACGAGAAGACCAAAGATCAGTCCGCTTACAACGTTCTTCCCGCTACAGAGAATCCTCTTCTCAGACAGCTCAGATATGCTGGAACCATCCTCAGTGATGTAGGTTTCCTATAGGATTACCATGTAGAAGAGCTTTGGGCTCTACATATGACATCCCTGTTCTTCATGTGCCTCCACAAATAACCCGTGTAAAATAAAAAAGCCACTTGTCTTGTATCATACTTTAGTAATACTTTTAAATACATAAAAGTATTTACAAATGTACACTTGGGCCCTGATTTGTATTGTAGTTCTCATGATAAATGTGATTTGTTTCCTATCCTTTACAGACGGTGTACAAAAAAAGCTATGAGAAATCCAGGGGATCCAGCATCAACTACTGCGACACGCCCAAGTTTCAGATGGACTCTGTACTTAAACAGTTTACTGAGGTGAGTATTCCTGTAGACTAGCAACAATCAATTGCTTTCTTAGTTTTAGAAAAGTATGTGCATTGACATGAAAGAAATGTGAGTAGATATTTTTTATAAGCAACCAAATCGATGACTCTGATGAACTACTTTAAGTCTTATTTTATACTTGTTATAAAATATTGAAAATCTACAAGCTCACAATGAGTCGCATAATGACGCATTGTGAGCTAAAAATTGGTTATTGATCATTTTATTCAAATCAATTCATGTTTTTTTACATAATTGATTAAATGGATTAGTTCGATTAACTGTGCACCCCTACAGCCATCCCTTTTCTTTTCATTTCAGCCCTCTAATTTGATGAGGCCTTTTGTCCAATCCCATGTCCAGATTATGACCATGTACATTTTTTTCCCAGACAAAATACAAAACAAAGTATGACGAGGAGGTGAAGGGACACTATATCGGCAGCTATGAGGATATCTGGATGATTCACTGCAAGCAACTTGAAGAAATGAAGAGTAACGTAAGTTTCTTCTGGTTGTGCTTTTTTTTCCTGATATTCTTAGTAATGTATCAATTCACTTATCATGTCCTGCATTTGGTTTTTCAGCAATGGTACAAGGGAGATGCTGATGACATCAACTCAAGATGCTTCTTCCCCCAAACTATTACGCCTGGATATGAAGCTACTAAGAGTCTTCAAAAATGTAAAGATGTAAGTAATCTTGGTTGATTTCATTTATGTAGTTAATTATTCCTTAAATCAACCAAGCAGCTCTGACATTTTATTCATATAGAAATATTTCATAGAGTTTTTGTGTTTTGTGTTTGTGTTTTGCAGAAAGTATACCGGCAACATCCGGACAAGGTGAAATTTACACAAGTGACGGATTCTCCAGTTCAAGTTCAAGCCGCCATCAACGCCAAACAGCTAAGTGATGTATGTATCAAAATGTTGCCATTGTTGAAAATGTTTGAAATTGCTAAAAAAAGAAAAAAAAGGCTAGAATAAATGCGTCTCTAATGGCGGCGCCCAAAATATGGATGCCAAGTTTAAAGTGACAAAAAGTCCACTAGAAATTGTAGAACTGTAATGTAAGCCAACAAAGATATATTAATATACTTTTTTTCTATTTCGGAAGGGGTCAGGTTAAATGCCAGTTGGATGAAGTGAATACAATCACATTTTCAGTTGTTACACACTGTATACATTTACTGACTCAAAATTGGAGGCAGCTAATTCATTGGATCTTATTGTGTTGGAGACATGATAGCCGAGGAGAGGACTTCCTAAAGAATTTGCCCATTCATCCACATAGCTCAGCTGTCTTTCCGTGACCACCATGGAAACTGGAGAGCCACCTCTGTAGTATAAATAGCAGCATGCGTTCAGTTAGCCCAGAATAAACCCTGTGATCACACCAGGGTTGATGGACAAGGAAAGTGTGTGACTGTTTACTAGACGGTATACTGTAACTATCAGATAAAGAAAGATCTCTCTTAGGCCGCCAGTACCCTCTAGTGACAGGAAGTAAAATAACTATTTGATCCTGAGTTTGTTCGCTATAATGTCGCTGTTAAGCGTGCATGAATTATTATTATTCAAATATTTGTATTGAAATTTTCACATTTTAGAAGGACAGACAACAGATACAAAACAAAACAAATACAGAACAGATAAAAAAAACGAAACAACAAACATAAAAAACAAACACCAGTACTCAACATTCATGTATAAAGTGTATGAAATGCAATGTAGAAAAATAAAACCCCAAAACTGTATGCTGAATGATATCAACTATAACTGGAATAAAGAAGGGGGGGGGGGGGGGGGGGGGGGGGGTAGAAAATACTACCTCAAAATAGGTTAGAAACGGTTAAGCGTCCATGAATGTGCATGAAGTTGAGGGGAATTAAAGACTACAGTGATCAATTCCATGCTGATTTCACTCTCTTTTTTTACAGCTCAACTACAAGGCAGATTATGAGAAGATGAAGGTTAAAAATGTCCTGCCCGCAGACTATCCATTCTTCATCCAGTCCAGAGTGAACGCCTATAACCTTAGTGATGTAAGTAAAACAACTACAAGTTTTTTTTTTTCACTGAAATCTAAACTTTTGATCTATCCCAGAGTCCATTTTCCATTGCTGTTTCAAACTCAAATGCCAATGTTTGCTATTGTTGTAGAACTCCTATCATCATGACTGGGAGAAAGTTAAAGACAAGCAGTTTGAGGTCAAGGGTGACGCCATCTCGATCCTTGCAGCCCGCGCCCACACAAACATTGTCAGCGATGTGAGTATTAAATAATGTTTATGGGAATACTTAAATCCCTCCTTTTTAAATATACAGTGTGTTTGGTGCTTCTGTATAGAATTTAAATTCAAATGTTGTTGTTGCTACTTTCAGGTTAAATACAAGAAGGAATATGAGAAGAACAGGGGACACATGGTTGGAGCCCTCAGCATTAAGGACGACCCCAAGATTATGTTGGCCGTTCATGTGGCCAAAATGCAGAGCGAAGTAAGTAATGTTACCTTTGGGTTATGGGTTAACTGCATGGAAAATAAATAATTTCCCTCATGTAATTAACCACGTATACTTGGTCATATGATGATGGGCCATAGCTTAGTGGGTAGAGGTTTTAGAGAGATTGCCTTCTGGTAATCAGAAGGTCACTGGTTAACCTCCCCAGCCCGCTACATGTTGACACGTAACCCCAAAAATGTGCCCTGCAAGATTAAAAAAGGTCAACCATCCTGCTATTTTCACCATGTTTGACTATTATGATTGAATGATGAATTATTGATGAATTATTATTTTTAGATTTGACAGAGTACATTACCACTGACTGTCGTATATGTCATGTGTCCACAGCGTGCGTATAAAAAGGACTATGAAAAGATGAGGACCAAGTTCCAATCCCCGCTGGACATGATGTCGGTCACCCTGGCCAAGAAGTCGCAGGCTATCGCCAGCATGTCTGGCTACAAGAACATCACCAACCGCTACCTCATGCCCCACGACAGCGTAGCGCTGGTCACGGCCAAGAATGCCAATCAAATCCAGAGTGACGTAAGACACATCAGACATCGTTTTTGTAGACAGACTGCAAACTGTGGATATTTTCTGGGTGGGGTGGGGGGGAGCCATTTATGAAACTGGTAAATGTTGGGAAATTGTGGAGCCAAATGATCCATTGTTACACGAAACTCCTGAGTGTTAACTCTGAAAGTAGTATAAAAGAGTATAGCTTTCAAATTAATGCTCAGGATTTTACTATAGTATGAAGAACATTTTTGTTTTCTTATCTTATATGTGCCATTTTGATCTTTTCTTTGTGCTAGAATGAATACAAGTATGACTACAACGTGAACACCAAGGGAACTGCATGGGTCCCCTATGGCTCCGTGGAAGTGGAAACAGTCAAGAAGGCCGGTGAAATCTTTAGTGAAGTACGTACTGTACACATACAGCATCCCTTCTCTTCCTCCCCTTGAGGATGCACGAAAGCAATATATCATTATTTGATATGCAATGGAATAATTATCTCATCAACTTCCCTGTATTCCCCCGCAGAGAAAATACAGACAACATCCAGCCACTGTCCCCTTCACGGCCATCGATGACCATCCAACCATGCTGCAGGCCAAAGTCAACCAGCTTCAGAGGAGTGACGTAAGTCTGCAAAGTTTGCACATTGGTATAGGCTGCCATTCATGGAGAAATGCAGAATCTACAAGTTCACAACACATCCGCTCTTTAGGCTTTTTTGTGTGTGAAAATGGTTAAGTCTGTCTGTGGGTATTTTAAATATAGAGCTTGTTGTGACTAAATAATAACTACATTGGATCCTTAGAACAAAGGGAATATACCAACGCGCCTCAAGCCTGGAACGGCTGATCCGGTGCATCACAGGAACAAGGACAACAGATGCAGAAGGAGGAGAGGACACTGGAGCAGCACGGACATTTATGTCTTTTATTAGGTGCTAATATACAAGAAAACAACATTTCGACCTTGCAGTCTTTATCAGAGTCAGAGTCATCATGACTCTGATGAAGACCGCAAGGTCAAAACGTTAGTTGTATTCTTATATATTAGCATCTAATAAAAGGCTTAAATGTCCGTGCTGCTCCAGTGTCCTCTCCTCCTTCTGCAACTACATTGGATCCATTGGAACACATCCATTTCCATTTCCATTTTTGAGGGGTGCTAGACCCTCCAATACATGCCTTTTGAAGATTCCATCATATGGCAGCCAAGTCTATGGGATTTTTAATGTTTGTTTACAGCACTTATAATGTAAATATTTGCCAGCCAAGTCTATGGACTTTAATGTTTGTTTAGGGCAGTAAAGGATGACGTTAGACGTCATCATATGGCCAATATAAATAAATCTTGTGCCCCTCACTTCACACAAGTGTGATTCATTTCTTTCTTAATGTTGCTCTGATCTGCAACATGTTTATGATTTAACATTATCTGTCCTCTGCCCCATAGCTGTTCTACAAGAGAGGCCTTGAGGCGATCCACCAGAAGTACTCTCTGCCTCCTGACGCCCCTGAGTTCCTCCTAGCCAAGAGTAATGCATACAACGTGAGCCAGGTGGGTTAGGAGAACTTAGGACACAGTACAATATGTTCATATGGCATATTTGTTAGAAAATAACTTAAGTCTCCTCACAAGTTGTGAGATGCATGTCACATTGTTTTGCCTCATGCATTAGAAGGGTTTGGACAGAGGATTGATAATTCCAATTCTTTATTTCAGAGCTGCTATAAGATGGCCTGGGAGGCGACAATTGCTAAAGGTTATCACCTGAAGCCTGATGCTATTCCCATTGTTGCTGCAAAGGCTGTCAGACATGCAGTCAGTAATGTAAGTATTTGTTGTCAGACTACACCCACCTATCTAAAACTGAAGAAAACCTTGGTCTTAATTTCACAAGCATAATGAATTGAATTTAAGAGTATGAATGAATGTTGTTTTCTTTGACAGGTGCAATACAAAAAAGCATACGAAAAGGCAAGGGGACACCACGTTGGCTTCCGTAGCATCAAGGACGACCCCTTGCTGGTTCACTACATGAATGTGGCTAAGATGCAGAGTCAGAAGAACTACCAGAAGGACTACCACAAGTCCAAGCTGAAGTATCAATCCCCCGTGGACATGATGAGTGTGGTTCTGGCCAAGCACGCCTCTACTATACAGACGGACATTGGCTACAAGAAGATCATCAACCAATACACTCTTCTACCAGGCGCTATGAGCCTGGAACTCGCTCGTACCATGAGCATCAACGCCAGCGATGTAAGTTTGAATATTAGCACCATATTAATACCATAGGTTATTATGTGTTTGCAAGCTAAGACTAAAACTTACCAGGTGCATTGCTACTGTACTATATATTTCTCAGTTGGTATTCGATTGAATAAATTGGGGCAAGAACCCCCTCCTCATTTCCCTTTGACCCTAACCATTACATTACAAAGGTAGACAAGACAAGAAAAGTTAATTGTGTATTTACATTTATAAAGAAATGAAGGCGGCAAGTTTTTTTTACACTGTTAACAATACACTCGTATTTGAGAGTGTCATGGTGTCTTGTCTGCTATAATGTGCAAACATTCAGTATAAAGAGCTCATACGTACAGTACATACAAAGAGAACAGAACCGCCAGTCACAAACAAACACATGGATTGCTTCACTGGAATACCAGTTTTTCTCCTTTTTTTGTGTGTGCACTTTTCAGGGTTTTCGCCTACATCACAATAATGAAACGATCAACAGAATCAACAATTCATTACTGGTGCTAGTGTAGGTACTCTAACTCTACTCTATTTTTAATTATTTGCTTACAGAACAACTACAAGAGTGACTATGAGACCTATATGAAGGGAACCAGTTGGGTCCCCATTGGCTCCGTGGACGTGGAGAAAGCCAAGGCGGCAGGCAAAGCAATGGATGAGAGGAAATACAGGCAGCACCCTTCCAACTTCAAGTTCACCAGTGACACTGGATCCATGAGCATGGAGCTGGCCAAGGCCAATGCCAAGATCATGGATGGGGTGAGTGGCAGTGGCCATAATATCTCATTATCTCGTTCTATGGCTATGTTTATAGAGCGTCACAGTCCCACCCCCTTTCATGACGACGAGAGACCCGGAAAAGAATTCCCTGTTCATTTTCCTCATAGACTTTTCAAAAACTATTTATTTAAAGACGTTTACGCTGCTGCGGACAAAGCCAACTCGAGTTGTGACAAATCATGACAATAAACACAATGTTTTGGACCGATCATATCATTTGTATCCTGCCTTTTTTTCTTCTTTCTAATTATTTGATCAGCCCAAAACATTGTGTTTGTTGTCATGATTTGTCACAACTCCAGTTGGCTTTGTCCGTGGTGTAAACGTCTTTAAATACATACTTTTTGAAAAGTGAGGAAAATGAACAGGGAATTCTTTTCCGGGTCTCTCGAGGGGGCGGGACTGCGACGCTCTATAGACTGGCAGTCCAAATCAGATTTTTGGCATATCCAGTTTGGAATGGCATGAGTTAAGTCTGGAAAAAATGATTTATTTAATTCAAATGTCATTACTGCGTGGTTTGAAATGAGTTTCAAATCTGATTTCTAAAGATGTCTCTCAGTCTGTACACTCGGACACTGAAGCCTGAATTAACCTTCGTCCTATAGTGATGTTGCTTGCGGACAAATAAGCCGATCTACAACCTTACAACGCGTCGCTGTGTGACTTGTTGTGAGCTTGTATATCTGAGTATAAAAGTATAGATTAAAATAATAATAATAATAATGTTTATTTTTTCCCCTCTCTCTTTTTCTTTATAGATTGCCTATAAAGCCTCTGGTCAGAAGTTCATGCGCACATACCATCTACCAGGCGATGCCCCTGAGTTCATTCTGGCTAAAGCAAATGCCCAGACCATGAGCAAGGTCAGAACACAACATACTTGTGGTTAGTGCAAATAAATGTATATTGTAAGCTAATCTTAACCGTGGACTTATTTTCTCCATCAGACTCACTACAATCGCAAGTGGCAGGAAGATATCGCCAAGGGATACGACATGAAGCCTGATGCTATATCTGTCGTGCATGCCAAGCATGGCAGACATATTGTCAGCGATGTAAGCACCATATCAACAGCATTTGCGGTTGCATTGCTATGAATGTATTCAGAACTACTATTTTTTCTTTTTCTTTATTCTTATTTGTGTGTGGTCGTTTTTTTCTCTTTTTTCATTCAGATACAATACAAGAAAGCATATGAGAAGGGGAGGGGCCACCACATTGGCGTCCGCAATGTCAAGGACGACCCCTTGCTGGTTCACTACATGGAAGTAGCTAAGATGCAGAGCAACAGGAACTACACAAAGGACTACCACAAGTCCAAGCTGAAGTATCAATCCCCCGTGGACATGATGAGTGTGGTTCTGGCCAAGCACGCCTCTACTATACAGACGGACATTGGCTACAAGAAGATCATCAACCAATACACTCTTCTCCCCGATAACCTGAACTTGGAACGGTGTCGCAACATGATGGACATTCAGAGTGATGTACGTTTTCAGACTTAATTTGATTGTGCCTGTCCTGTGCAAAACAATGGTCCCTTTCCACAGAATTGTCATAACAATGTAAAGACAGCTGCAGTTAATTAAATTAATGAGTCTAATTTAATTAGATGCAACTGTATTTACACTGTTATGCTGATACATGTGGGGAAATTGCCTATTGCAGTTTACTTAGGATAACAAATAATGGACATTGATCATGTTTTATCTGTCTGCACATCCACAGAATGTCTACAAGGCAGAGTACAACAGTTTTTATAGAGGTGCAGGATGGGTCCCTCTTGGTTCCGTTGATGTTGAAAAGGCTAAGGCTGCCAAGGCAGCTCTGGATGAAACGAGCTACCGCCAACACCCCAGTACCTTCAAGTTCAGCAGTAAGACCGACAACATGAACATTGCCTTGGCCATGGCCAACTCTAAGCAGCAGAACATAGTAAGCTCTTGTTCTTTTTCATCTAATGCCTCTTGGTATTTTAGTTGAGGTGATTGTTCCAAGATTTCACAAACCCCCTCCAAAAAAATATAGTTAATGTTCTTTTTTCCCCCCTCGCTTCTTCTTTCTAGACTGCCTATAAAGCCGCTGGTGAGAAGTTCATGCGCACATACCATCTACCAGCCGATGCCCCTGAGTTCATTCTGGCTAAAGCAAATGCCCAGTCCATGAGCAAGGTTAGAACACAACATACTTGTGGTTAGTGCAAATAAATGTATATTGTAAGCTAATCTTAACCTTGGACTTATTTTCTCCATCAGAGTCACTACAATCACCAGTGGCTGGCAGATATCGCCAAGGGATACGACATGAAGCCTGATGCTATATCTGTCGTGCATGCCAAGCATGGCAGACATATTATCAGCGATGTAAGCACCATATCAACAGAATTTGCGGTTGCATTGCTATGAATGTATTCAGAACTATACTATTTTCTTTTCTTTATTTCTTTTTCTTTATTCTTATTTTTTGCGTGTGGTCGTTTTATTCTCCTCTTTTCCATTCAGATACAATACAAGAAAGCATATGAGAAGGGGAGGGGCCACCACGTGGGCGTCCGCAATGTCAAGGACGACCCCTTGCTGGTTCACTACATGGAAGTAGCTAAGATGCAGAGCAACAGGAACTACACAAAGGACTACCACAAGTCCAAGCTGAAGTATCAATCCCCCGTGGACATGATGAGTGTGGTTCTGGCCAAGCACGCCTCTACTATACAGACGGACATTGGCTACAAAAAGATCCCTCACAATTATTTCCTTCTCCCCGATAACCTGACCGTGCAACGGTGTCGCAACATGATGATCCAATCCAGCGATGTAAGTGACATTAATGTTATCTAAATATCTCTGATCAATTGATATTTATCTTTTCATGGTCTAACTGATTTTTAAAACACTGCAAGACTTTATCAATACGCTAAACGTCATTCATCTGAGTATACAAGCCTAGATACTAACTAGCCAATCAATAATGTCATTCATCTGAGTATACAAACCTATACTAATTAAGCCAATCAATACAATTATGTAACCTAACCTGCTTGCCTGTCTTTCCAGTCGGAATACAAGTCTGAATGGAAAAACTATATGAGAGGAGTTGGATGGGTACCCATTGGTTCACTTGGAGTTGAGACTGCTAAGATTGGTGGTGATATTCAAAGTGAAAAGAAGTACCGAACTCATCCATCCACCTTTAAGTTCAGCAAGCTGATGGATTCCATGGACTTGGCTCTTGCTGCCGAAAACAACAAGATCATGAACAAGGTGAAGCATGCTCATACTGTATAACATATTTGAAGTGAAAAATGTACCACACTCTTCTACAGGAGTGCTTGTATTTGATATTTTGTATGCCTTTAAATATCCATGTGTCATTACAGCAAGCATACACAAAGAAATGGAACAAGGACAAGCTGACGGTCCATGTAATGCCAGATTCTCCTGAAATTGTCTTGGCCAAGTTCAATGCCCAGAATATGAGCGACGTAAGACAAATACAATTTCCATGGTCAAGTTGTGATGGTAGTACATCAATATAATAAAATAACTGCAGAATGTTATAGTAGTCCTTGTTATTTAATTTATGTAAAGATCTAATCTCTGTTCTGCATCATTCACAGAAACGTTACAAAGCCAGTGTCCTGGAGATGGCCAATAAGGGCCATAACATGAAAGCAGACGCCATCCCTATATTGGCTGCCAGGGCTGGCACCACTATTGCCAGCGATGTAAGTTGGGATGCCCCTTGCTACAGTTGGGTGCCACCGATATTGTCCCTTATCATTTGACCCATTTAGGCCTGACCTCAAAATTTAAAAACAATCCTTCTAAATCCTCCAGTTTTCTGAAATAAATATTTTCACGATTTTTCAAAAATAGCAGACCTACAAGCTCGTAGCGTGCCACTCGGTGGCGCGCTATGAGCTTGTAGATCTGCTATTTTTCAATAGCTAAATTATAACAATGTTTAAAACACCAAAAGGGGTTCCCGCCCAAAATGGGTTAACTGTCCTTTTGCGCAGATCACGCAAACCTCAGCAAAAAGAAAAGGACAATATCGATGGCCTCCAACTGTATACCAAACCAATATTTGCTACCACACTTTATATAGTATAGCAGTTATGACAAAAACAAATCTCATCACCAATTACAGTACAAGTACAAGCTGTCCTTTGAGAAGGCGAAGGGACACCATGTGGGCTTCCGCAGTATCGAGGACGACCCCTTGCTGGTTCACTACATGCATGTGGCTAAGATGCAGAGTTTGAAGACTTTCATTTTAATAAAATGCATCCTTGTTTTTTTAGTACAAGTACCTTGCAGGATACCGTAAGCAGAGGGGCCACCATATTGGTGCCCGTTGCATCCAGGATGATCCTCTGATGATGCTGGCTCTGAACTCAGCCAAGATCCAGAGTGAGGCCCTGTACAAGAAGGACTACGAAAAGTCCAAGCTGAAGTATCAATCCCCCGTGGACATGATGAGTGTGGTTCATGCCAAGGAAGCCACTCGTGCTCAGACCATGATTGGTTACAAGCGCATCATCAACCACTATACAGTCCTCCCTGACGCCATGAATCTGGTAACAGCTCGTAACATGCAGTTCATCGCCAGCGATGTAAGTGTAAATCGTTATTTCTTCTTTTTATTATAATTTTTCTCCTAATTTGTATGCAGTGGTGGATTAAGTACTTTTACTTAAGTAAAAGTATCAATGCCTCTATGTAGAAAAGTCTGTTACAAGAAAAATGCCCGTATTCAAGTATTTGTATTTATCAAAATATACTTTGTACTCAGAGTACTCCTTTTACACCTTTTTAACTGAGGTATAAAATAGAACTTGAAATCTGTAAACTTGACTAGTAACTCAAATAGTAGTGGAGTAATAAAAAGTATATTTGCCTCTGAGAGTGGAGTAGAAGTATAAAGTATTGAAGAATGGAAATACTCAAATACAGTAAAAGTACCTCAAAATTATATTTAAAGGACCACTTCATCACTTTTCAACCTATCTTCATATAATTGGTCCTCACTAATGTTCATGATAAAATACCACAATCTTTTTCCTACTCGGTCTGTGTCTCATAGGGGGGCTGTGGGCAGTTCAGAAACCTGTCCACCAGTGACACCATTATTAGGCAGATTTTTTTTAAACGAGATTAAAAATATATATATATTTTGATTTTTATTATCGTGAGAACGATGCCATCCATTTTTGCATTGCAACTTTTCAGGAATATATTAATTAAAGCCTGCAGTTTCTATTAGCTTGGATTCCCCATCGATGATGTCATTGGTGGACGGGTTTCTGGTCTGCCCACAGCCCTCCTATGAGACACAGACTGAGTAGAAAATAATTGTGCTATTTTATCATGATCATTAGTGAGGACCAATTATATGAAGATAGGTTGAAAAGTGGTGAAGTGGTCCTTTAAGTACTTCAATAGGCTAAATGTACTTAGTTCCCTCCCACCACTGCTTTTATAAATGATTTTCTTTGTGCAATAGACTATAAAAGTAAATGTAATCTATTTTGAATGAGAACCATCTCAAGGACCCCTGGGGGCCCCCGAACCCCACATTGCAAACCACTGTCATACAACACATTTAAATAATGATATTGACATTAATTGTAAAGTAACATGTTTTATGTCTTCCTTCAGAACCAGTACAAGAGTGAATACAACAGCTACATGAAGGGCATAGGATGGGTTCCTATTGGTTCTGTGGACGTTGAAAAAGTGAAATATGCTGGCAAGGTCTTGAATGAGACACGTTATCGCCAGCACCCCAGTAACTTCAAGTTCACCAAGGACATGCATTCCATGGACCTGGAACTGGCGACTGCCAACAACAAGAATATGAATAAGGTGATGGGTGATACTCACTGACCGTTTGTACAAGACTACATAGTGTTCATGGAACATCAAAACACTAACATGCACATGTGTCTTTCCAGCAAGCATACCTGAAAGCCTGGGAGGCGGTCAAGACCGTGAACCACGTGATGCCTGATGCCATGGATATTGTTCTGGCCAAAGCTAATAAGGCAATTTACAGTGAGGTACAGGACTGGACTAGTGCATTTCCATTTATTTGTCAACAGCAAACAATTATGTATCATTATGTGGAATGACCGTTCATGAACAGAATCACTGTGGTACATTCTTTGACCAATTCACATTATTATGTAGTCCCTGACATTTCTATTGACCACCAACTCATGCTCTCCTTTAAATAAATATTTTATCCCTCTTTAGAAAGCATACAAGTTGGACAATGAGCTGTCCAAGAAGAAAGGACACCATGTACGTACTGATGCCATTGCAATCCAATCTGCCAAAGCCTCCACCCGCATTGCCAGTGATGTAAGTTGTTTTTTTGTTCATCATGCTACTGTCATCCCCATTAGATTAGTCTTACTTTTCCCCCATAATTTAACATTAATATTACACTCTCTTTCACAGTACAAGTACCTTGCAGGTTACCGCAAACAACGTGGCCATCACATTGGTGCCCGCTGCATAGAGGATGACCCTCTGATGATGCTGGCTCTGAACTCAGCCAAGATCCAGAGTGATGCCCTGTACAAGAAGGACTTCCACAAGTCCAAGACCAAGTTCAACCTTCCAGTGGATATGATGCAGTTTGAACTGGCCAAGAAGAACCAGATTCAGGTCAACCACGCCAAGTATGTCACTCGCCTGCACAACTGGACCTGCCTGCCAGATGCCACTGACGTTGTCCAGGCCAGACATGCATATGATCTGCAGAGTGATGTACGTATCAGACCAGATCAAAATGTGTGATTATCGTGAGAATGATGCCATCCATTTTTGCATTGCATCTTTTCAGGAATATATTAAAGCCTGCAGTTTCTATTAGCTTGGATTCCCCATCGATGATGTCATTGGTGGATGAGTTTCTGGTCTGCCCACAGCCCTCCTATGAGACACAGACTGAGTAGAAAATAATTGTGCTATTTTATCATGATCATTAGTGAGGACCAATTATATGAAGATAGGTTGAAAAGTGGTGAAGTGGTCCTTTAAGTACTTCAGTAGGCTAAATGTACTTAGTTCCCTCCCTCCCACCACTGCTTTTATGAATGATTTTCTTTGTGAAATAGACTATAAAAGTAAATGTAATCTATTTTGGAGTTATTGGTTCACTCACATACTGTAAATGTTATATTTTCCATGAAGTTGCTTGCATGTTGTGTGTAGACTACATGACTTAGTTAAAATAGTGATTCTCAAACTTTGATATGCATTAGGCCACCATTCACCATTTGATAGAATTGTTTTAATCTCTTTGACACCAATCTACCACTGTTTGTTAGTAGAATTGAACAGACCCACAAGCCCAACTGGTTCCATTTGTAGCCTTCACTGAGTTACACATCTGTAAAGGTCCTTTTTGTTCGTGAATGTCCACTAGGTTCATAACTATCAATCATTTAGTTGAGGACCCCATGGAACCATCTCAAGGACCCCTGGGAGGCCCCGAACCCCACGTTGCAAACCACTGTCTTACAACACATTTAAATAATGATATTGACATTAATTGTAAAGTACAGTAACATGTTTTATGTCTTCCTTCAGAACCAGTACAAGAGTGAATACAACAGCTACATGAAGGGCATAGGATGGGTTCCTATTGGTTCTGTGGATGTTGAAAAAGTGAAATATGCTGGCAAGGTCTTGAATGAGACACGTTATCGCCAGCACCCCAGTAACTTCAAGTTCACCAAGGACATGCATTCCATGGACCTGGAACTGGCGACTGCCAACAACAAGAATATGAATAAGGTGATGGGTGTTACTCACTGACCGTTTGTACAAGACTACATAGTGTTCATGGAACATCAAAACACTAACATGCACATGTGTCTTTCCAGCAAGCATACCTGAAAGCCTGGGAGGCGGTCAAGACCGTGAACCACGTGATGCCTGATGCCATGGATATTGTTCTGGCCAAAGCTAATAAGACAATTTACAGTGAGGTACAGGACTGGACTAGTGCATTTACATTTATTTGCCAACAGCAAACAATTATGTATCATTATGTGGAATGACCGTTCATGAACAGAATCACTGTGGTACATTCTTTGACCAATTCACATTATTATGTAGTCCCTGACATTTCTATTGACCACCAACTCATGCTCTCCTTTAAATAAATATTTTATCCCTCTTTAGAGATCATACAAGTTGGACAATGAGCTGTCCAAGAAGAAAGGACACCATGTTCGTACTGATGCCATTGCAATCCAAACTGCCAAAGCCTCCACTCGCATTGCCAGTGATGTAAGTTGTTTTTTTGTTCATCATGCTACTGTCATCCCCATTAGATTTAGTCTTACTTTTCTCCCATAATTTAACGTTAATATTACACTCTCTTTCACAGTACAAGTACCTTGCAGGTTACCGCAAACAACGTGGCCACCATATTGGTGCCCTCAAAGGGATCCAGGATGATCCTCTGTGCATGCTGGCTCTGAACTCAGCCAAGATCCAGAGTGATGCACTGTACAAGAAGGACTTCCACAAGTCCAAGACCAAGTTCAACCTTCCAGTGGATATGATGCAGTTTGAACTGGCCAAGAAGAACCAGATTCAGGTCAACCACGCCAAGTATGTCACTCGCCTGCACAACTGGACCTGCCTGCCAGATTCCACTGACGTTATCCATGCCAGACATGCATATGATCTGCTGAGTGATGTACGTATCAGACCAGATCAAAACGTTTGAATGTTATAATGTTATAATTTTTTAACTGTACTTGTTGATTTTTCAAACACAACATGGGAATATTTGTTTTTATGTGTTCAGTATCTGTGAAACAATTATTATATTTTTTGTTCGATCCAGGCTGTTTACAAGGCTGATCTGAAGGACCTGCGGGGCATTGGATGGGTTCCTTTAGGTTCACTGGATGTGGAGAAGGCAAAGATTGCTGAACGAATCCTGAGTGAAAGAAAATATCGTAAACATCCCAGCAACTTCAAATTCACCAGCACAACTGATGCCATGCCCATGGAATTAGCTAAGGCCAATGCTCTGATTGCAGACAAGGTAACACCCTGTCAACAATAAACATCAATCTCATGACCAGAAATGTACCCCTATTTACATCAAATGAAAAATATATTTGAAGTAGAAAAAAAGGCTAAATTATTGGCTGGTATTGAATGAACATTAAAAGCTTGATTTGGGCTCAGACTGCTGGCGTAGAGGTCTGGGCACCTAGGCTACAATGCAGCCTGACAGCGTGCTGCGGGTTCGAGTCA
This sequence comes from Electrona antarctica, assembly GCF_951216825.1. NCBI lineage: Eukaryota > Metazoa > Chordata > Actinopteri > Myctophiformes > Myctophidae > Electrona > Electrona antarctica. The sequence goes on along the minus strand of NC_136794.1, from coordinate 13,967,049 downwards.
TGATCCCGACGGTCTTTGCTGCATGTCACTCCCCTTCTCTCTCTCCCCATTTCCTGTCAGCCTACTGTCCTATCCATAATAAACGCATAAAAGCCCCAAAATAAATCATAACAAAATAAAAGCTTGATTTGATCTTTTTGGTTATATAATTACATGATTATTCATTGACCTTTCATTGCAGAAAGCATATAATGCTGCCTGGGAGAAGGACAAGACTAAACTCCACATCATGCCTGATTCTATGGATATCGTTCTGGCCAAAGCAAATAAGGCCAACTACAGTTTGGTAAGTCTTCAATCCAAAACACGTGTTTGCAAATACTCAATTTTGTATTGTAAATAATTGTAATTTAATTGTAAATTTCTTCTGCAGATACAAAATGTTTTAAAATTCTGATGTATGATTGAAATGGATATACTATATTGTTTAGATCTTAATGTCTTCATGTTGAATCCACTAAGATTTTGTCATTTATTTCTCATACAGAAACAGTACACACAAGCAAATGAAGACGCCAAGAAGAAGGGGTATGATTTGCGTAATGATGCCATTGCCATCATTGCAGCCAAGGCTGGAAGGAACATTATCAGTGATGTAAGTTCTTGTACATAAAGACTTTTACAGAAAGTGTGTTACTACACATTACCATGACTTTCATTTTAATAAAATGCCTCCTTGTTTTTTTAGTACAAGTACCTTGCAGGATACCGTAAGCAGAGGGGCCACCATATTGGTGCCCGTTGCGTCCAGGATGATCCTCTGATGATGCTGGCTCTGAACTCAGCCAAGATCCAGAGTGAGGCCCTGTACAAGAAGGACTTCCACAAGTCCAAGACCAAGTTCAACCTTCCAGTGGATATGATGCAGTTTGAACTGGCCAAGAAGAACCAGATTCAGGTCAACCACGCCAAGTATGTCACTCGCCTGCACAACTGGACCTGCCTGCCAGATTCCACTGACGTTATCCATGCCAGACATGCATATGATCTGCTGAGTGACGTACGTATAAACCAGATCAAAATAAATTGTAATTTCCGGGTAGAATGTCTATTCATGTTTTCACGATATAAAAGTGTCCAAAACATTAGCTGTCTAGTTGATCAACCTGTGGATATTTATAGCAAAAATATAATAGTCAATAACAATATCATATAAGGGTTATCTAGCCGGAAGTATATATTTTTTGGTAGTGATGTCATGATGATTTTGTTGTTATGTGTTCAGTATCTGTGAAACAATTAAAATGTTTGACCCCCCCTCCCAGGCTGTTTACAAGGCTGACTTGAAGGACCTGCAAGGTATTGGATGGGTTCCTATTGGTTCACTTGATGTGGAGAAGGCAAAGATTGCTGAACGAATCCTTAGTGAAAGAAAATATCGTCAGCATCCCAGCAAATTCAAGTTCACCAGCACAACTGATGCCATGCCCATGGAATTAGCTAAGGCCAATGCTCAGATTGCCAACAAGGTATTGACTCAATATAAAATGAAGTAGTATAATGTCAAATTATTATGCTGATAAGACAATTAAATTCCTCTCTCTTAAAGCAGCATATTTACTGTATTTTCAATATAAACATTTCCCATGTTGTTTATATATCTTAACAGCAAGCATATCTAAAAGCCTGGGAGAAAGACAAGACCAAACTTCATGTTATGCCTGATGCCATGGATATCGTTTTGGCCAAAGCAAATAAGTCCAACTACAGTGTTGTAAGTAATTATACCAAGATATGGTGATGTTAAAATGTACATGCATATCTGGATCATATCCATGTGGTACTAAAGTGTATGGGATGTTCTTGTTTTTTTTACAGAAAGCCTACAAACAAGCAAATGAAGATTCCAAAAAGAAGGGCTACGATCTACGTATTGATGCCGTTGCCATCATTGCAGCCAAGGCTGGAAGGAACATTATCAGTGATGTACGTTTCAGATTGATTTTCAGTAAACATATTTATTTATGGTTTTATTTATGTATTTATGTATTTGTTTGTTTATTTATTACAATTACTTCTACTACTAGAAAAAATGCCATTTGACCCGGTCCTTCCTGAAACCCTCCCCCCATTGCCCCCCCCCCCCCCCCCCCCCCCCCCCCAACACAGCTTCCAACCACAAGTACCCATATACTGTATCACTGAGTGATTATTTTTGTCTGAGTTATGTTAAAGGTCCATTTTAAATTGTAGATTGATTTGAAAGATCTAGACTTAAATAGGTTTTATTTGATTTATTTTAATTTATTTTTAAGAATGTGTATGCACGTTATCCTGAATGTTCCCTCCTTTTGTTTTGCAGTACAAGTACCATGCAGGATACCGTAAGCAGAGGGGCCACCATATTGGTGCCCGTTGCATCCAGGATGATCCTCTGATGATGCTGGCTCTGAACTCAGCCAAGATCCAGAGTGAGGCCCTGTACAAGAAGGACTTCCACAAGTCCAAGACCAAGTTCAACCTTCCAGTGGATATGATGCAGTTTGAACTGGCCAAGAAGAACCAGATTCAGGTCAACCACGCCAAGTATGTCACTCGCCTGCACAACTGGACCTGCCTGCCAGATTCCACTGATGTTGTCAATGCCAGGAAGGCCTATGATCTGCAGAGTGATGTGAGTACCTCAAACATATTAAACATGTTATTTCATGTAATTTAATTGTGGCTCTGCTCTGGTGAACTTTCATGCTGATTAATTTGCTCCTATCTATACAGGCTATATACAAGGCAGACCTGCAGGACACTAAAGGAGTTGGATGGGTACCCATTGGTTCACTCGATGTGCTGAAGGTCAAGCATGCAGGAAAGATCCTCACTGACCATGGCTACCGGGTGAAATTAGACAAACAGAAATACACCTCGGACATGGAAGCAATGCCTATGCAGTTGGCAAAAGCAAACGCTGCGATCAACGACAAGGTATGCAATGAGATATCTTCATTTTGAGTAAGACTTTAGTAAAATGAAATCAATACAGAATTACAAACGCTCCAGATTACAAATACATTAATCAAACTATTTTGCTTTTCTATTACTGGATTTAAATGGTCATCACTAAATGGGTTGATTGCTGATATAAACATCTAATGACAGATGATGATCGAAGCTCATGTCAATTGTCCCACAGGTGCCTAGCCCCACATTAGCCTTCTGCCATTAGCTAGCTAGTACGGTTGTTACTTTTCATTAGAAATGTTTAACTATAATTTTAAACTGGTCAAGTGTGAAATACTCAAACTCTAATGACCTGTTCAATATAAACATTGAAGTGCAACTGATGCCATGCCCATGGAATTAGCTAAGGCCAATGCTCAGATTGCCAACAAGGTATTGACTCAATATAAGATGAAGTAGTATAATGTCAAATTATTATGCTGATAAGACAATGACATTCCTCTCTCTTAAAGCAGCATATTTACTGTATTTTCAATATAAACATTTCCCATGTTGTCTATATATCTTAACAGCAAGCATATCTTAAAGCCTGGGAGAAAGACAAGACCAAACTTCATGTCATGCCTGATGCCATGGATATCGTTTTGGCCAAAGCAAATAGGTCCAACTACAGTGTTGTAAGTAATCATACAATACCAAGATGTGGGGAATGGGGATGATAAAATTGACATAATTTGGAGAATTGTCCACGTGGTACTAAATTGTATGGGATGTTTTTGCTTGTTCACAGAAAGCCTACAAACAAGCAAATGAAGATGCCAAAAAGAAGGGCTACGATCTACGTATTGATGCCGTTGCCATCATTGCAGCCAAGGCTGGAAGGAACATTATCAGTGATGTAAGTTTCAGATTGATTTTCAGTAAACGGAAATATTTGTTTGTTTATTTAATTATTATCATTTCTACTACTGTACTACTAGAAAAAAATCACTCCTGTGTGAAGTGAGGGGCGCTCTTATCATCGTACTGTAGCGATCTGGCACCCTGGCGCTCGCCCCAACAAACCGCTAGAGTACATCATCCATTCATTGTCAATGGGAATAACATTTTTGTGTAGGACAAAAATATCCAATTTGCTCGTCTACAACTCTACATATGACGTAAATTCTCCATTCATTGTCAATGGGAATTAAACTTTGTGTGGGACAAAAATAGCCGATTTGCTCGTCCACATATGACATAAATTCTCAATTAATTGTCGATGGGAATTTAATGTTTGTGTAAGACGAAAATCTACACTATAGGTGAATAAATAGTTCCTGGAGAAAAGATCAATTCATGAATTAAATCCAAATGTCCATGACAAATGAACTGCGCACTTATGTTTGACCATCTTTGACTAAATTATTCAGGTATGTTTGGTAACGTTTTTGAGGGGCGCTATAGCCCCTCCTATGCCCAGCTTTCCGGGTTTGTGTGAACACAAACATTGGCTTGTGATTGGCTGATCACCCCATAGCAATGATTTGATTGGCTGAGCAAAGTTAATATTGAAGCTGAAAGTGAGGGCAGAAAAGTGAAGACGGAAAAGTGAGGACGCAAATTGTGATTGGCCAGAATGAGATGATGTATGATGATAAGAGTGCCCCTCACTTAGTTCACATGGGTGTGATTTTAATAATCTAAACTGAGAAATGGTCGGTTATGTACAGTAACATATGGCCCAAACTGTGAATCGATGAAGACATAGACATATTGACGCCGGTATCGTCTTTCTTTTAAATACAATTTTGTGTGTTACTGTAAGTAAGTTGGCTATCGCATAAAGTATTTATTTATTTATTTTTCATTATTTTTTTAAGAATTTGTATGCACGTTATCCTGAATGTTCCCTCCTTTTGTTTTGCAGTACAAGTACCATGCAGGATACCGTGCACAGAGGGGACACCATATTGGTGCCCTCAAAGGGATCCAGGATGATCCTCTGTGCATGCTGGCTCTGAACTCAGCCAAGATCCAGAGTGATGCCCTGTACAAGAAGGACTTCCACAAGTCCAAGACCAAGTTCAACCTTCCAGTGGACATGATGCAGTTTGTACTGGCCAAGAAGAACCAGATTCAGGTCAACCACGCCAAGTATGTCACTCGCCTGCACAACTGGACCTGCCTGCCAGATTCCACTGATGTTGTCAATGCCAGGAAGGCCTATGATCTGCAGAGTGATGTGAGTACCTCAAACATATTAAACATGTTATTTAATGTAATTTAATTGTGGCTCTGCTCTGGTGAACTTTCATGCTGATTAATTTGCTCCTATCTATACAGGCTATATACAAGGCAGACCTGCAGGACACTAAAGGAGTTGGATGGGTACCCATTGGTTCACTCGATGTGCTGAAGGTCAAGCATGCAGGAAAGATCCTCACTGACCATGGCTACCGGGTGAAACTAGACAAACAGAAATACACCTCGGACATGGAAGGAATGCCTATGCAGTTGGCAAAAGCAAACGCTGCGATCAACGACAAGGTATGCAATGAGATATCTTCATTTTGAGTAAGACTTTAGTAAAATGAAATCAATACAGAATTACAAACGCTCCAGATTACAAATACATTAATCAAACTATTTTGCTTTTCTATTACTGGATTTAAATGGTCATCACTAAATGGGTTGATTGCTGATATAAACATCTAATGACAGATGATGATCGAAGCTCATGTCAATTGTCCCTCAGGTGCCTAGCCCCACATTAGCCTTCTGCCATTAGCTAGCTAGTACGGTTGTTACTTTTCATTAGAAATGTTTAACTATAATTTTAAACTGGTCAAGTGTGAAATACTCAAACTCTAATGACCTGTTCAATATAAACATTGAAGTGCAGCAGGCTATAAGTGAAGGGTTCCTGTTAGACTAAGGCTAATGTAATGGCTCTGTGCACAAGATACTTAATTTCCCATCAATGCTTGAGTGCAGGCATCACCCATTGGATGTATTGTTTGTTGCCTTGTAGACGGAGCCTGACATCCAAGCATCATTCAGGAGATAACAATATTTAGACCACACCCCCAAGTCTCAAGCAATTCTAAAGCCTAATTTATACTCTGTGTCACTTGCCAAAAAGCCCTGATTTTCAGGTATAGTAGTATAGCAAGCGACACAGAGTATAAATTAAGCTTAACACCCATTCAACCCTCTTGAAACATGTTAGCACAGTAGCATACAACATGTATCCTGTAAAATCTCCATGATACTAAAGTTATTTTATTTTCAGAATGCTCAAATATTGGTGGATGATACAGATAGTTCTCAAGAATGATACTAAATAAGAAACAAACTGTTTATCATAACTGTAATGCTTTTGTTCCGTAAACTTGATAACAGGACAAGATTATATGGTTTTGTAGAAACATGTTTACCTTGAGTTCTAACTTTTGTATTCTCTCATTACAGCGAAGCTATGTGGCAGCATGGGAGAAAGACAAGGTTAAAAATCACGTGTCACCTGACATGCCTGAAATGGTGCTCTCTAAGGCTAATGCTGCCAACATGAGCAAGGTGTGTATCAGTCTCACAGGAGATGCATTCTACAATGTGTACTACAGTATATAGTTTTCAGACTGAAATTGGTTGCTGTGACTTTACTTTTGTCATTTCACTTTCAGAAATTGTACAGACAAGCAGTTGAGGACATATTCAGAAAGGGTTATGACCTCAAGGCAGATGCAGTGGCTATTGTTACGGCCAAGAAGGGGAGAGAAATTATCAGTGATGTAAGTGACATCTGATCTAATCATTTCTTTCATATTATAATTATATTATGTATTCATATTTATTCTGACATTTTCACGAATTCTCTTCACACAGTACAAGTACCATGCAGGATACCGTGCACAGAGGGGACACCATATTGGTGCCCTCAAAGGGATCCAGGATGATCCTCTGTGCATGCTGGCTCTGAACTCAGCCAAGATCCAGAGTGATGCCCTGTACAAGAAGGACTTCCACAAGTCCAAGACCAAGTTCAACCTTCCAGTGGACATGCTGCAGTTTGAACTGGCCAAGAAGAACCAGATTCAGGTCAACCACGCCAAGTATGTCACTCGCCTGCACAACTGGACCTGCCTGCCAGATTCCACTGATGTTGTCAATGCCAGGAAGGCCTATGATCTGCAGAGTGATGTGAGTACCTCAAACATATTAAACATGTTATTTCATGTAATTTAATTGTGGCTCTGCTCTGGTGAACTTTCATGCTGATTAATTTGCACCTATCTATACAGGCTATATACAAGGCAGACCTGCAGGACACTAAAGGAGTTGGATGGGTACCCATTGGTTCACTCGATGTGCTGAAGGTCAAGCATGCAGGAAAGATCCTCACTGACCATGGCTACCGGGTGAAATTAGACAAACAGAAATACACCTCGGACATGGAAGCAATGCCTATGCAGTTGGCAAAAGCAAACGCTGCGATCAACGACAAGGTATGCAATGAGATATCTTCATTTTGAGTAAGACTTTAGTAAAATGAAATCAATACAGAATTACAAACGCTCCAGATTACAAATACATTAATCAAACTATTTTGCTTTTCTATTACTGGATTTAAATGGTCATCACTAAATGGGTTGATTGCTGATATAAACATCTAATGACAGATGATGATCGAAGCTCATGTCAATTGTCCCACAGGTGCCTAGCCCCACATTAGCCTTCTGCCATTAGCTAGCTAGTACGGTTGTTACTTTTCATTAGAAATGTTTAACTATAATTTTAAACTGGTCAAGTGTGAAATACTCAAACTCTAACGACCTGTTCAATATAAACATTGAAGTGCAGCAGGCTATATAAGTGAAGGGTTCCTGTTAGACTAAGGCTAATCTAATGGCTCTGTGCACAAGATACTTAATTTCCCATCAATGCTTGAGTGCAGGCATCACCCATTGGATGTATTGTTTGTTGCCTTGTAGACGGAGCCTGACATCCAAGCATCATTCAGGAGATTCACACAGAGTATAAATTAAGCTTAACACCCATTCAACCCTCTTGAAACATGTTAGCACAGTAGCATATAACATGTATCCTGTAAAATCTCCATGATACTAAAGTTATTTTATTTTCGGAATGCTCAAATCTTGGTGGATGATACAGATAGTTCTCAAGAATGATACTAAATAAGAAACAAACTGTTTATCATAACTTTAATGCTTTTGTTCCGTAAACTTGATAACAGGACAAGATTATATGGTTTTGTAGAAACATGTTTACCTTGAGTTCTAACTTTTGTATTCTCTCATTACAGCGAAGCTATGTGGCAGCATGGGAGGCTGACAAGGTTAAAAATCACGTGTCACCTGACATGCCTGAAATGGTGCTCTCTAAGGCTAATGCTGCCAACATGAGCAAGGTGTGTAATTGTGTATCAGTCTCACAGGAGATGCATTGTACAATGTGTACTACAGTATATCGTTTTCAGACTGAAATTGGTTGCTGTGACTTTACTTTTGTCATTTCACTTTCAGAAATTGTACAGACAAGCAGTTGAGGACATATTCAGAAAGGGTTATGACCTCAAGGCAGATGCAGTGGCTATTGTTACGGCCAAGAAGGGGAGAGAAATTATCAGTGATGTAAGTGACATCTGATCTAATAATTTCTTTCATATTATAATTATATTATGTATTCATATTTTTTCTGACAATTTCACGAATTTTCTTCACACAGTACAAGTACCATGCAGGATACCGTGCACAGAGGGGACACCATATTGGTGCCCTCAAAGGGATCAAGGATGATCCTCTGTGCATGCTGGCTCTGAACTCAGCCAGGATTGCCAGTGACAACCTGTACAAGAAGGACTTCAACAAGTCCAAGACCAAGTTCAACCTTCCAGTGGACATGCTGACAATTGAGCTGGCCAAGAGATGTCAGAAACAAGTGAATGACTTCAACTACAGAACCTACCTGCACAACTGGACCTGCCTGCCAGACTCCAGTGACGTGGTCCAGGCCAGGAAGGTCTACGACCTGCAGAGTGATGTAAGTGGCACTGGAACTCTTGACTGGTGCAATTCCAGTTGATGAATGTCGTTACTGATGATGTGCTGAATTTGTTGCATAACATTTGATTCACAAATGACGGATGTTGGTGATCTCCTTTTAGGCTGTATACAGAGCTGACATGGAATGGATTCGTGGATGCGGCTGGAATCCTCAGGACAGCGTAGATGTCGTCAAAGCGAAAAATGCCCAGATCGTCCTCAACGACAGATTATACCGTCAGCACCCTAGCAACTTCAAGTTCAAAGCTCAGACAACTGACATGCCATATGCCCTTGCTACAGAAAATGCCAAGATTATGAACAAGGTACCAATACCATATCTCATATTTTTGCTTCATCTTTATTTGCATAATCATTTAAGTTAAAATATGTGTATAAAGTTTTGTTTCTGTAAAATAAGGTTATTTAAATGTTCTTGATCGTCCATTTACAGAAAGCATACGTTGAAGCTTGGGAGAAGGATAAGATCAAGCTCCATATCCCTAGTGATACTCCAGAGATTGTCCTGTCCCAGCAGAACAAACTGAACACCAGTCTGGTAATAAAACGCATGATTTGCACCCAAAGTCAATGAACAAGTAGCAAGGTTCCGATGTCATGAATGTCTCAATTCTAATAGCCAAAAACAAATATAATGTGTATGACATTTATCACATTCTATTATAATTAGATTTTCTGCTCTGTAGCCAATAGATAATAATAATAATGTCATATTTTGTTCCCACAGAAATATTATCGTGCAGGATTTGAGGACATCATCAGCAAGGGCTATGTCCTGCCAAAGGATGCCATTTCTGTCCTGCACGCCAAGGCCTCTAGAACCATTATCAGCGATGTAAGTCTTGAACTTTGAATTCCTCATTTGATGTTAGAACTTTTCAGACTATACTTCTGTGTACTATTTTGACAAAACATTTCCTTTGCAAATGTTCCAGTACAAATACAAGGCTGGCTACCGTAAGCAGACAGGCCACCACGTTGGAGCCCTCAGCATTCAGGATGATCATATGTGCATGCTGGCCAAAAATGCAGCCAGGATCCAGAGCGATAATATATACAAGGCGGACTACAACAAGATCAAGACCAAGTTCAACCTGCCAGTGGACATGCTGCAGTTTGAACTGGCCAAGAAATGTCAGATCCAAGTGAATGACGTCCACTACAGAACTAAGCTGCACAACTGGACCTGCCTGCCTGACTCCAGTGATGTTGTCCAGGCCAGGAAGGTCTACGACCTGCAGAGTGATGTAAGTGGCACTGGAACTCTTGACTGGTGCAATTCCAGTTGATGAATGTCGTTACTGATGATGTGCTGAATTTGTTGCATAACATTTGATTCACAAATGACGGATGTTGGTGATCTCCTTTTAGGCTGTATACAGAGCTGACATGGAATGGATTCGTGGATGCGGCTGGAATCCTCAGGACAGCGTAGATGTCGTCAAAGCGAAACATGCCCAGACCGTCCTCAACGACAGATTATACCGTCAGCATCCTAGCAACTTCAAGTTCACTGCTCAGACAATGGACATGCCATATGCCCTTGCTGCAGAAAATGCCAAGACCATGAACAGGGTACCAATAGCATATCTCATATTTTTACTTCCTCTTTATTTCAAGTAGGCAGGAGTCCTGGAGGCATTTAATACTCAGGTTGCTTAGAAGTTTATATTTTGTTGCTTGGAAATAAAGTCATTAAATGTTCATGATTGTCTGTTTACAGAAAGCATACGTTGAAGCTTGGGAGAAGGCCAAGACCAAGTTTAACCTGAAGCCAGATATTCCAGAGATAGTCTTGGCCAAGCAGAACAAAATCAACACCAGCCTGGTAATAAATCACGCACGCACGCACGCACGCACGCACGCACGCACGCACGCACGCACGCACGCGCGCACGCACGCGCGCACACGCACACAACACACATACAGTATATATATGTATATACGTATATATGCCAAGTGCTGAGTGCAAAGTTGGTTGGATTCTCCAGCACCAATGTTCTGTGTGCATTGATGCTATGGACATATACGGATATCCTTGATGACATCAATATAGACTGGCTTCCAAGTACTATGATAATGGCTACTGCACTAAGTACTCTGACAATGGGCACAACGGGTGTATGTATTCCCAACAGGTATCGATCGGCCTAATTTGATTAATGCAATGTAGCCTGGAATCATGGAATGTATTATTAGTTTTACTTGAACGGTGTCTCGTGTCTCATCTTTGCTCCTCACAGAAACTGTACACCAAATCGTGGGATGACACAAAGGCCAAGGGCTACCACATCAAGGAGGATGCCATCTCTGTGCTGAAAGCCAAAGCCTCCAGAGACATCATCAGTGATGTAAGAGAAATATTCACTGATGACAGCAACTCACTTATTACCATAGAGGAGACACCAATTCTTACGTCTTTATCCATGTCTCTCTCTCTCTCTGTGTTAGTACAAGTACAAGGCAGGTTACCGTAAGCAGACAGGCCACCACATTGGTGCACGCTGTGTCCAGGATGACCCTCTGTGCATGCTGGCTATTAACTCAGCCAAGATTGCCAGTGACGCCCTGTACAAGAAGGACTTCAACAAGTCCAAGACCAAGTTCAACCTTCCAGTGGATATGCTGACAATTGAGCTGGCCAAGAAATGTCAGATCCAAGTGAATGACGCCCACTACAGAACTAAGCTGCACAACTGGACCTGCCTACCAGACTCCAGCGATGTGGTCCAGGCCAGGAAGGTCTACGAAATGCAGAGTGATGTGAGCTTAATTTTGTACTTAATATTATTTTGTATTTTTCCATTTCAACTCAGGGGTTGTTAGTTTACCCCCCCCCCCCCCCCCCCCCCCCCCCCCTATTGAGCCCTGGAGCTCTGGGTTTAGAGGTGGTATCTTAAACATGATATGAAAGATAACTCTGGTGCTGCTTCCATAGAATGTGTATAGAGCTGACCTGGAGTGGATTCGTGGATGCGGTTGGATACCAGATCAGGGAGTGGATCACATGAAAGTGAAACACGCTCAGAAGATCCTTGCTGATGTAAGTCTGTCTCTTAACCCCATCATCATCATCCCACAGATTTTAGTGACTCTGTGAGATTCTGCATATTAATATATTTATTCGAGAGATGTTTTGTATGGTTAAACAAATATGAGCTAGAATTAGATTTGTCATACCATGGGAAAGTAAAGTGTGTATGTTTATGTGGTGAGACGTTTAAACCATTATTGATGCTGTGTTAACAGAGAGGCTACCGTGTGAAGTTGGATACTCAGAAGTTCACCACCAACACAGACAGAGTGGACTTTGTTTGTGCAAACGCTGCTGCTGAAGTCCGTGATGATGTGAGGAATGAGCTCTTCTGTTTGGCGCCTCTTGTTGTTCTTGTTAATCATTATTAGATCATTTGGATGACATAATTATATCATTGTCATATAATGCATGCCAGAAGAGAATCTTGTGGTTGGTAATTGTCTTTTGACTCTACACTCCACAGTGGAAGTATCGTGAGGCCTGGCAGAAGGACAAGACCAAGTACACACTGACAGACACCCCAGTCATGGCCACAGCTAGAGAGTCGGGTAAAATGTTCCATCCGGTAAGACATATTGAAATAGAAATACAGAATCTTACCAAAAATTGATGCATTTAACACCAAAAAAACGAAAATAATGATTATGAATAATTGACTTCCCTCACAGCATCTATACACCAAGGATTGGGACAAGGCCAAGCAAACTAAGTTCTTCATGCCTGGAGATGCGGTGGGAATAAAGCAAAGCATTCACAATAATAAAGTACAGAATCAGGTGAGTGTCCAGGCCAAGTGTTTTCTTCTACAACAGTTTTTTCCCTCTGCACCAAATCTCTTCACCGAATATAATAAAAGAATAGGGATGCTAGGGTTCATGTAAGTGGTTCATGTAAAAGAAAAAGAGTTCCTATTAAACAAACATCATTCTCGGAACCCCTGTTGAAGATCCACAGTTTAGAGTGAATAATAAAAAAATATCCTCTATGTTTCCCTCACAGCGCCTCTACAGGGAGGGCTTCGTGAAACAGTGCGGTCACCATATTGGCGCCCGCTGCGTTGAGGACGACCCTCTTCTCATGCTGGCCATTAACTCAGCCAAGATCCAGAGTGACTCCCTGTACAAGAAGGACTTTAACAAATCCAAGACCAAGTTCAACCTGCCAGTGGACATGCTCCAGTTTGAACTGGCCAAGAAGTGCCAGATCCAGGTCAACGATGACAAATACAGGACACGTCTGCACCAGTGGACCTGCATGCCTGATCAGAACGATGTCATACAGGCCCGCAAATCATACGAACTCCAGAGTGACGTAAGCGCTGCATAATAAAAAATGCACTGAAGCGGTAACTTGTCGTCAGCACACACATATCATTACAGCGTGGAATAAATACATTTTCCTTCTTACTGCTCAATATGTAATCTTTCTTCTGTCCACAGATTCTCTACAAGGCTGACCTGGAATGGATCCGTGGCTGTGGATGGATACCAGCGGAAGGTGTTGACCACGTCAAAGTCAGGAATGCCCAGAGGATTATCAATGATGTACGTTCACCACCATAACATATTCACTATTATCCTCATTCTTTGTGTGTTTGTATGAGTGGTGAGGACATGTTTAATATGCTTTTGTATGAATTATTTGTGTCTCATGTTGTTGTTGTGATGTCGCTTGCAGAGACACTACAAGAAGCATGCCAAGGAATGCTTCGGCAAATTCACTGTCATTGTGGACACCCCAGAGATCGTTCTGGCTAAGGTCAACGCTGCCAATCTCAGCGACGTATGTAAACGAAGCAGAAAAAAGACCAAAGTTTATTTTCAAGGGTATTGTTGTGTTTTTTCCTGTGAATTCTGACTGATAATTTAATTCCTTTTTGTATATCAGCTTAAGTACAAGGAGACCTTCAATGCACACAAGGGTCACTACATCGGCTGTCCGGACACTCCTGAGATGGCCCATAGCCGGGAGTGTAGTGAGAATATCAGTGAGGTACTGTATATTAACCATATGGTTCATTCATTCAATATCTACATTTACAGATGTGACAGCTACTGACTCTGATGACCCTTTATGTGATTTCAGAAACTTTACAAGAGCAAGTGGGATGAGACCAAAGCTACTGGTTACACGCTGGACAAAGAATACGTCCCCCTGCTCACTCACAAAAAGAGCCGAGATATCATCAGCGACGTGAGTCTCCATCCTACTTGTGCGAAGATATCCAATTGTGTCGAATTTATTTGTAACATTTTATTACTGATCATCTCCAAATGTTCTTCATGATAGACGATGTACACTGATTTCTTTATAATAATAATATTGACTGTTGTTTCCCCTTTGAAATGGACTGCTAATAGGCCAAGTACCACAATCTCCATGAGCTGCATAAGGGCCACTACATGGCTAACACCCTGGCTGACTTCCCTGAGGTGGTGCGCTGTGGCGAACAAGAGAAGGGCAAGCCAATGGTGAGACATTCTGGTTCTAAAAATAAATTAAAAAATAATAATATAATAATTTGTTTCTCCTTATCAGTTAGTTAGTTTTTATTCATTAAAATAATCTATCATATTGGAGAATTATCTGCCCCTATTATGACTTTTATATATATATATATATATATATATATATATATATATATATATATATATATATATATTAAATCTACAGACTGCACTTTAGACTGCATTATTTATCAAAAGAGTTTATTTATTTATTTTGTTCAGATGATGATTTTTTATTTCTATTTCATTTTCAGAGGCACTACCAGAAGGACTACAAAACAACTGTTGTCAAAAACAACATCCCAGCAGACATTATTGCCAACCAGGTGGCCAAGAGATGTCAGGACATGCTGAGTGACGTCCTCTACCGCACCCGTCTGCACCAGTGGACCTGCCACCCTGAACAGATGGATCTCATCCGTGCCCGCAAGAACAATGAGATTCTCAGCAACGTAGGTTTTCTTTTGTTGTTGCAATTATAATGTGATAATTATAATATATTATAAATGTTCTGTCACTGTCAGGCGCCTTAGCAGCCAAATTAGACGACCTCAGAATCTCAGGCATTTGTACCTTCAACGACTGTGATGATTGTTTTTCCCATTGTTATAACTTTTTTAATTCATTTTTTTAACGAGACAAACGGGTACAAGCATTAATTTCAGATGAAATACAAAACCAATAAATCTCTAGCCCCCTCAATGGCTCTTCCAAGAGAGACAGCCCCAAACCCTGCACCCCGACTCCAACCACCACATAAAGGATCAAATTAACTTAATACTAACGCAATAATCATTCACAATATAATAATTCAATTGCACGTAATCAAAGTAAGACAAAGTTAACCAGAACAATTATAAAATGTATCAATGAATCCCATTGTTAATTAATACTGATTCTATATGATATGCCATACTATAGGTGTTCTACCAGGATGACCTGAACTGGATTAAGGGTACGGGCTGTTACGCATGGGACACACCTGAGATCATCCGTGCCAAGAAGTCCTATGAGCTGCAGAGTGATGTGAGTTGAAGATCATACTAGCACACATGCTTGATTTACTCATCACCAATCACAATGTATTCTTTATGTGTGACTACATATTGACTACATATGAATACAACATTTGAATGAATCCATGAACAGGACCTGGTGTTGTTCATTGATCCTTGTCGTACTGTCATTTACAGCTGAAATACAAAGCGGATGCTAAGAAGGAATTCGGCAACTACTCCATCGTGACAGACACCCCAGTCTATGTGACTGCTATTCTGGGCAGCACATGGGCCAGCGAGGTGAGTGATCCTTCCCTCTGTTTAAAATAAATAGTGTTTCATCCCTCCTGAGAGGAGTTTATCCAAGTAACGTAATCAAAATTACTTTGAAATTAGCCAGTGAGGTGAGGGAAATAACGTGGATTTTTAAATATTCCCACAGCTGAACTACAGGGAGGCTTACCATAAGGAGAAGCACCTGTATACCACCATCGTGGATACCCAAGACTATGCCAGATGCCACGACTTCAAATATTTCTTCAGCAATGTAAGCAATGATGCCATTCACTTTAACTGAGACCTCAGTTCTGGAACTGGTGCATTTTCAACAATGATAATGCCATTTCTTCTCTCTACAGAAAAACTACACAGCTGCTTGGGACAAAATCAAGGCTACTGGCTACTCAGTTCCGCACGACTCCTACGAGCTGATGCATGCCAAACATCAGAAGATCGTGCTCAGCAATGTGAGTTTAACTCTGCCTTCTTTAAAGAGTTCCGATAACACGGAGTGCCCCTTCTTTGTGGCCTCCACCGTATGTGGTTTAAAAAAGAATTTACGGACAGAACCTTTTATGTTCAGTTTTAAAAGATGAGACTATTATGTTCTTTTCAAATCTAGGTGAAGTACAAGGAAGATTATGAGAAATTCAAGTCCCTCTACAGTCTGCCCAAGTGCCTGGAAGATGATCCTAATACTGCCCGCTGCGTCAAAGCTGGAAAGCTCGTCCTAGATGTAAGCCTGGATTGATTTCTACTTCTCTCATGGATATGTATTATTAGTAGAATAATATATATTTTTATTATATTCTTTTCTCAATTATTGATTACATAATATAATGTGAGAAATTAAACCTGTTGGTGTTTATTGTTGCTGCTCTCATAGCGCCTGTACAAGGCGGACTATGAGAAGACCAAGGCCAAGAACAACATCCCAGCAGACATGCAGGAGATCCTGCTTGCCCGTACCACTCAGAACGCTGTTAGCGAGATCGGCTACCGCAAGAAACTACACCAGTGGCTCTGCCTGCCCGACATGCAGGTGTTCGTCCAAGCTCGCAAAGTCAACGAGCAGCTCAGTGATGTGAGTGTCTACCTTTACAAAACCTCTCGGGTGACCTGAAAAGGAATTAAAATGTTTTAAATATTAATATATTATTGTATGGCATACTGTATTTATGAATGTATAGTGCTTACCTTTAGCGGTATCTTACCTATGTTACTGTAACTATGTCTGCATTTAGTGTTTAAGTCATAACATCTAGCGCTAACTAAATTTATGTTTAGCTTAATTCTTTAAATCTCCTGATGCATTAAATCCCTAATTTGTTAAACATACTAGTATTTTCTTCAGTGTGTTTACACATTTCTGTAAACTGTCTTCATAACAGTTCATTATATGTGCCTTAATTCCCTAGGTCTTCTACAAGGATGACCTGAACTGGATTAAGGGCACCGGCTGCTACGCCTGGGATACACCAGAAATCCTCCGCGTCAAGCATGCCGGCATCCTGCAGAGCGAGGTCAGGCAAATCATCTCTATCCTTTTCTGTCTTCTGTCCTCTGCTTTTCATCACTCCCCAATGTCCCATCACCTCCGGTGGTTCTTAAAGTAGTAAAGTAGTAATGTCAGACTCAGAAACTGTCTGTTGTGTTCAGATTAATCACATTTGTTTCATTACTGTGTTCCAGGCCAAGTACAGAGCCAAGGGCATAGAGAGCTTCAAGGAGTATACCGTTGTGACGGACACACCAGTGTATGTGACCGCCAAGGAGGGCGCTGTGAACTTGAGCGATGTGAGTGCCACAAATCCTTGCCCTCATAGTCTGTTTGCCTGTCTGTTCACTGCGAAGATGAAGTTCTTGCCTTTATAGTCTGTTTGCCTGTCTGTTCACTGCAAAGATGAAAAACTTCTGTTTTCTTGTCCCTTCCAGCTGCATTACAAGTATGATTACAACACCAATATCAAGGGCACCAACTCCTCACCTGCTGTCACCATGGACACTGAGAGGGCGCGCATGGCCAACCACATCCAGAGTGATGTAAGACATTAGTTCTCAATATTAGGCCTGACCGATGCCATATTATTGGGTCCATTGAGTCCACCGATTGCCAATGTTTTGATCAGTATTTTGTCTAAACCTACAATATTTTCGAATCAATTTAAAAAACTTAGATTTTATATAAATGTATATTTGTAACATTTTACAATAAAATAAAAAAAATGTAACGTAAGACATTTCTTGAAGTATATATACATATATAAATATAACTATGGGAAAATAATGTTTAACAATGAACAATGAATAAGCAAATTTAAAATACACGCAAACATAACAAACTGAATTTTTTTTTTCTTTTTTTTAACTATAGCACAAGGCTAACCTACACAAGTACCTTGTTAAGGATTTTTTTTCCTCCATCGATTATGTATTCTGTATTTTGCTGTAATGGGTCTATACTCTATCCTGTTTTCAGAACTTGTACAAGGAGGCTAACAATATGTCCATGGCCACTGGATACTCCCTGTCCAACGACACTCCAGTCGTCCGACAGGTTAAAGCCAACAGCATTGTCACCAGCAGTGTAAGTCCTTCACTATCTTCTTACCTTCAGTAGTCCACTATCCAGTTCCCTTGATATCAATGAAGGCTGTTTTAGTCCTGGACCAAATTACAATTACTACACCAATTCATGGAATGAATGACATATAAACCAGGGACAAAACGTAATGAATAACCAAAACAAAGTACTTCACTTATTTCCTGTTCAATGCCACAAAGTCACACATAACGTTTATTTTTTTATTTTCTACTGTTTAGGTAAAGTATAAGGCAGCCTATGAGATGATGAAGGCAACGGGGTACCAGCTTCACCCAGAGGGCGTGAGCTTTGAATGCGCCAGGAACGCCAACAAAGTCTTCAACGATGTAAGATCCAGATTCCAATTGCTGTACTGTATGCATAAAAAGCTGTAAACGATTATATATTTTTTGGTTTGACCCTAAAAACACGATGAAGTTATCTAATACCCGCCTCTCTTCAGCGCCTGTACCGTGCAAAATATCACAAGGAGAAGGACAAGATCCACTCGGAATTAGACACCCCCGAGATCCGGCAAGTGAAAATGAACCAGGATGTCATCGGTCCCGTAAGTACAATATCCATCTGTTTCTTGTTACGTTCTTCCTTTCTCTATTTGGTTCCTGGCATGCTTGACTTTGGATAACGGCGTGAACACTCTTTCCTCTCTTCTCGCCACAGACTTGGTACAAAGAGAAGTACAACAGGGACACCAAAGGGCAGATGATCGCCATGGCCTGGACGCCTCAGCTGATGCACTGCTCCCATGTCAACGATATCACCAGTGATGTACGACTAAAGGCTACATCATTTTACATGTATATTGTTTCAAGACATCCGATTGTCCATGCTATGAAACCGTTTTTATTTAATTATTATTATTGTCATCAGATTCGTTACAAAGAGGACCTGCAGTGGCTGAGAGGTATGGGCTGCTTCCTGTACGACACCCCTGAGATGGTCACCCTCAAGAACATCAACAAGTTCAAGGTGTGTGTTTTTGCCCCTTAACCCATTCAGGCCTGACGTCGAAATAAAAAAAACGTTCGCTCTGAAAGAATATATATTCAAAGATTTGTGCCGCATTTTTACGATTTTTCAAAAATAGCAGACCTACAAGTTCATAGCGCGCCACTCGGTGGCGCGCTATGAGCTTGTAGATCTGCTATTTTTCAATAGCTAAAGTATAACATAATGCTTAGTTAAAACACCAAAAGGGGTTCCTGCCCAAAATGGGTTAAAAGCTATAATATGACACAGATGCGTCCTCAGGTCTAAATGGGTTAAATGTTCCTTTCCAGCACATCGTCTGCTGTCTCTCAACAGAATAGCCTTGTAATCATTTAATATATCCTTTATTTCCTTTTGCAGGCCAACTATCCAGTTGAGGCAAAGAAGAACCATGCTAAGTTCACCGTGGTCCTGGACACACCAGAATACCAGCGTGTGACGGAGCTCAAGACCCACATGAGCAAAGTGAGTCATCTGGGCTTATCTTGCTATTTACAGTACTCCATCAGATCATCTAATCTGTTTAGGTGAAATCACAGTAATGTTTGAGGAAGTTGTCTAATGACATCAGACAATTCTCTAAAAAATCTCTAAAAAAATACACTACTGCATGAGCTCTGTTTCTACAGTAAATTAAAACACCACAAACTGATGTTTCAGCGCTGATATCTGTTGTTTATGTCTCTCTTCAGCGGATCTACCAATACAACGCCAAGCAAGAGATGACCAAAGTACACATGCCTCTCAATGCCATGGACATCGAGAGAGTCAAATGGGCCCAGCAGCTGTCCAACAAGGTACATTCAGAGTAGCCATCACCGCTATTATTCATACATATTGCCACAATGCTAGCCACGTTATTTTATGACATATTTCTGTACTTCTGTTCTCTCTGCAGTTCTTGTACACAAACCTTGCCCAGAAAGAGAGGGCCCACTTTACCCCAGACAGCCAAACCCCTGTAAATGTCCATGCCAGGCGTATGAAGATTGTCCAAAGTGATGTAAGTCTGCCTCCTGGTTCCACCCAACAGATTATCTAACTATGCTGATGATCAGCAGTCACTGATTTCAACACCTCTGTTTTCAAACTACAGCTTTAGGATGTTGATGTTGAACACTTTTTTTCAGGCGACTTTAGCTTCTGCTAGTTTTGAAATAACTGAATAGCGCTGTCAAGGAATTCCCTTTCTAATATTTTGCATCAACTTTACTCATCCCCTCCTCTAGGTCAAATACAAGGAACAGTATGAGAAGATGAAGCACAGGTACACTCCCATCGCGGACACACCTCTCCTTATCCGTGCCAAGAAGGCCTACCTCCAGTCCAGCGATGTGAGTATACAATACAAATATGAACCAGTTATCAAATAGAGGGTATGCACATGCATAAAGTGAATGGCAAATCGAGTGGAAAATCGAGTGGCAAAGTAAGTGCGTTTAACCCATTCAGGCCTGACGTCGAAATTAAAAAAAAAAAAGTGTTCTAAATCATGACAATTTTCGGAAAGATTTGAGGCACATTTTAACGATTTTTCAAAAATAGCAGACCTACAAGTTCATAGCGCGCCACTCGGTGGCGCGCTATGAGCTTGTAGATCTGCTATTTTTCAATAGCTAAATTATAACAATGTTTAAAACACCAAAAGGGGTTCCCGCCCCAAAATGGGTTAATGGTTAATGTGGTTAAACGCTAACGTGACATGGATGCGTTCCAGGTCTCAATGGATTAATGCAATCAGATAGGACTTTTCTGTTTGGATGTATGGTCTGTCAAGACCAGAAAGTATTTTTTTGCCACTTACTAGGTGTTCCTGCGTAACTTCCGGGTATGATGATGATGTCACGTCTATAGGATAATCATTTTGTTTTTTTATTACCTCTGTTGACCCTGTTCAACCTACCTTTCTCCTCTGTAATAATAATAATAATAATGTTATGATAGTTGTTGTGGTGATGGATGAAAAAATAAATTGCTGATTCTGAAGAAAACGTCTGTAATTTGCTTGATATCTGACCTTTGTTGTTATTGTCCATATTTCTAGCTGAAATACAAAGAGACGTTTGAGCTGGCCAAGGGACACTATCACTCTGAGAAGGACGCCCTGGACATCCTCTGTGCCAAAAGGGTCAGAGATGACATCAGCGAGGTCAGGAAACAACCCCAATGATTATTTGCAGTGGCTTCCTCTGCCTCTCTACATACTAGATTTTTTTTAATAATACAGACATGAGCCATGGAGAGGGGATTAAAATCTCTCTCTCTCTCTCTCTCTCTCTCTCTCTCTCTCTCTCTCTCTCTCTCTCTCTCTCTCTCTCTCTCTCTCTCAGGTCAAATATAGGGAGAAGTACATCAGCACCCTGGGCACATGGAAGTCCATCCCTGACCGTCCTGAGTTCTTCTACAGCAAGATGGCCGGTGATAACATCAGCAGCGTGAGTACAGCCGTCTGAATATGAAAATGCTAATATCACATTTATTGCAACTGACTATTTGCTTCTAAAATGGTGTTTCACTTTCAGAATTATAGATATTTTGGCACAATACTGGACATGTATATTTGGCATTGTCCATCACAGTTGTTACTTACAACAGAATAACCTCAAAATAATCTTTTTTCTTTGTTCTTAGGTCAAGTACAAGGAGGATATGGAATGGCTGAGGGGTATTGGCTGTTACGTGTGGGACACACCTGAGATGGTGCAGGCTGAGAAGAACAAGACTCTGTACAGCGAGGTGAAGGATCTCTGAAGTTATGTTGTACTGTAAAGATGGTAGAGGGTATACTTCTCTGATAAGTGGTTAACCCATTCAGGCCTGACGTCGAAATAAAAAAAAACGTTCGCTCTGAAAGAATATATATTCAAAGATTTGTGCCGCATTTTTACGATTTTCCAAAAATAGCAGACCTACAAGTTCATAGCGCGCCACTCGGTGGCGCGCTATGAGCTTGTAGATCTGCTATTTTTCAATAGCTAAAGTATAACATAATGCTTAGTTAAAACACCAAAAGGGGTTCCCGCCCAAAATGGGTTAAAAGCTATAATATGACACAGATGCGTCCTCAGGTCTAAATGGGTTAATGGAATCCATCATATGACATTGTATCATATCAGAAAGTCTCAAATAACATGTTTATTTCTTGGTAACAGAGACTGTACAAAGCCTCCTTTGAGAAGAACAGAGCCAACTTCCATTACACCAGTGACACTCCATTCTTCGCAGCTGCCAGGAATGCCTCCGTTCTCATCAATGACGTACGTAACCTCATTTTCTGAATACAGATCACAGCAGATAACATGATTTATTGATATACCTGTTACTGTTAACTGTGTAAACAAGCAAAGTTTTTTATTTCTCATCATGCATCTCAATTGGATTATCAGCTTTGGAGGTGAAAGATAAATTCATAGTAGTATCTAAATGATCATTTATAATGTGTGTTGTGTTCTACTGATTATGATCAACACAATTGTGGGACTGTTCTTCTCTTTGTACCTGTTTTTTAACCATACCTTCTCTCCAGCAAAATGTCATCATATGGTTGTCATACGTTCTGGGATGTGTGTCTCTAACTGCCTTTTGACCTTCCCGAGTAGAGGATGTATAAAGCGGACTATGAGAAGAGAAGGTCTAAGTTCACCATTACCACAGATGATCCTAGATACGTACTGGCCAAGGAGAACAAGAAGATGGGCCAGGTAAAAAACCCTGGAATGGACTGTACGAGAGACCCACCTTCTGCCTCCCTTTGGTCAATGAGATCAGCCTTGCCTCTGAGCCTGGTGCATGGGGTCCTGAGCTGCCTGCTGGAAGTCATCGCAGCATGCCTATGACGTCACTATGACATAATTCAACACAAAGTCTCTCACTCTCTGAGAGAGACGTTCCTTTCTCCTTCTCCTTAAGGATAGTGGGACTATCCTTAATCTTTGCCTTCAGAGACAATATTATTTCACCCTGAAAACAAATTATTTGCACAAACAAGGTGCTACGGCAACTCTGTTATTTTACAATTTGGCTGTTGATCATTGTTGTTAACTTGCTTTGCACTGACGGCAAAGATTAGGATACCGGCTTCTCACTTGGACCTCAGGAGACCCACCTCCAGTCTTCCCAGTGTTCAACTTTTTGTTTGTGTGTTTGTACTCAACAATGGCATGCTGTGTGTGTGTGTCCTTATGGACAGAAATTGTATAAAGCCAAAGCCAAGGATCTGCTAAAGAGTGGCTGCAATGAGCTGCATCGACCTGACATCCTCGTAGCCCTTTACCAGACCATCTTGGGCAGTAAGGTAAACTAGTACAGTCAGAGAATCAGTATTTCTGGGCCACTAATAATGGCACAGTTCCTGGTGCCGATTCACAAACATTTATTCTAAGAGTTCATTCATCCCAACTTTAACTTAAGCTGTGAACATTCACATTTAATCTTCACACCACTACCTCTACTCCAGTCCTCACCATGCTTTGATTTGGATTCAGCCACCATCCATCCCCCACACCTGAAGCTGTCATTCATCAGTCATTCATCAAGCAGTCAAGCAGTCATTCATCCCTAGCATTCTTGTTTAATATCCCATCCTACTGTAAGTGCAGTCCTGCAATAGAGTAACTCTGCAGTCACACAGAATGATATAGTCTGCTGTTGTAATCAAAACACACCTGTCTGCAACACACTAGAGACATAGTTTAATATTACAGATGTGATATTTGCTATACCACTGTAACTACAAGCAAGCTCTGTTAAACCTTTTTTTTAATCAATAATGGAAACGCTATTCTGTTATAAAGTTAAGGCATTGTCTTATTTCATCTTTCAGTAAGTCAAATAGTCTGCTAGTGTAGCTTGAATATTATTATTACTACTATTATGCATCACACACAGTCAGGTTACTTGATTTAAATGGATTTGTGAATATCTCATGTTTACTGAAACTATGTATCAGGATCACAGACTCAATGACAGGACATTCTGTGTACATCGCACAGTAAGGATTAGACGGACAACTAGTCACCGCAAGCTGTGTGGATAATACACGTTTCATAACTGATTCCTGAATATTGGTAACATGAATCTCTGTCTTCATTCTCACACTCAAAGTTTCTTACTCATTGTTTGTGATGCATGTTTTTAATTAAGGCATGTTTTGTAAACGTATGCATGGCGTCATTTAACCACATTTAGAGAACATACTTAATTGACCTTCATAGCAAACTTAAATGTTATATTTTAACATACTGAAGGAAGAACATATTAGAGTTCATGTTAACTCTGAAAGTAAGTAGTGTAGTTAGTTCTCACTATGTAACCTTTTTAATGAATGCATTTAGAATGTGTCCAGTCTGTATGGTAGAGTATGTTAGTCCAATATAACTTATAGAATCAGCGGGGTTGTATTTTGCCTCCCTGCTCTTCTATTGAGAAATTTAGATTGTGTCAAAGGTCAAGTCTCACCTAGACACAGGATCTGACACGAATTTTGACCTGATGGTCAAGATTTAATTTATCCCCTGAGCAAGGAGGCAGGCTCTATTAGCTGTTAGCTCAATGGTAAAATGTCAGCACTGTAGCAAGTTATAATTATAGTTCTACTTTAATGGTACCGGTAATACATGTTCATTAAATGTAAAAACAACTTTAAAATAAATACATATAATTAGACTAGTGTGTATATATAGAAATATTTAAACAAGTATGAGTGATTCTAACTTGTGCGTCCTCTTGCGTCGCCCTCTTCCCTCAGTTGAAGTACAGGGAGCAGTATGAGAAAGCCAAGGATAAGTTCACCTCCATCTTGGACACACCTGAATATGAGTCCCACAGACGCACCAAGAAGATCAGTGATGTGAGTGTGCTTCTCTTTTCAACGAAAATGACCAATTGACACGAGTCACAAGTTGCATCTGAAGCTTTCTTTCTGACATTTTCTACTTGCATTCCATTCAATCCTGCCATGTGATGTGACTGTTTGACCGTAATTGTCTTGCAGATCATCTACAGGATGGACTACAATAAGACCAAGGCCAAGGGATACAGCCTGCCTTATGACACTCCCTACCAGCAGCACATGAAGAAAGTCAAGGAGATCACTAGCAATGTATGTGCCCCCTTTTAACACATCATCAAACACCAAAATACAAATGTGTCCTTCCATTGACATTGTGAGGCCAAGGACAGGTCTTATAAGTTAATATCGGAACGGCTGTCTGTTATTGTATAATCGACTAAATATGTTGTCATGTTCCTTTTAGCTGAAGTACAGAGAGGTGTACGAGAAGAGCAAAGCTCAGATCAACATGGCTCCAGATGCCCATGAGCTCCGTGCTGCCAAGGAGGCTTACAAGAACATCAGCAACGTGAGTGTGGCCAATAAGAAGAATTGTACACAGATTTGGTTTTTTTAAGTAAAAGTAACAATACCACAATATAAACTCATTTCAAATAGCATAAGTATAAAATAGGGTGTATGTTTTGTAATAATAATCTCTAAATCTAGAAAGTAACTAGTAACTAAAGCAGTCTAATAATTGTAGTGGAGTAAAATGGAGTATAAATAAATGTGAAGTATGTAGCAACGACATTATGTGTTGCTACAAGTATCAAAAAATGGAAATACTCAAGTAAAGTAAAACCTCAAATGTGTACTAGTCTAGTACAGTACATGAGTAAGTATACAGATGTACAGAATGATCATATGGATTGACTAAGAAGGAGCTATTGCTTTGCTCGTTGTAATGACCATTTTTATTCTGCCCATGTTCAGCTTGAATATAGAAAGAAGTATCACGCCACCAAGAACAAGTGGATCTGGACCCCAGACAGACCTGACTTTCTCAATGCTGCCAGGAACACTCTACAGCAGAGCGACGTGAGTTAAGAACCTCTTGTAACCTACAGTACCATACTGTGAATTAGTGATCGACTGATTAGTAAACTACAGATATTATTATTATTATTATTATTTTGCCTATCTGTAAAGGGTAAAAAAACAATTGTCTACAATGAAACAAAATTAAAATGAATCCGCTGGGGGAAAAAGAGCCTAATATCTGTCGACCACTACTGTGAATATATATATATTATTTATTTATTTCAACAACAGGAATCTCCCTTACTGTATGTCACTCTAATATATATTCCTTTGTCCACAGATTGAGTACAAGTATGATAAGGAGTCGATGAAGGGCTTTGTGCTGTCAGTAGTGGATGATAGGAACACTCTCCTGGCTATGAAGAATTCTGAGTTGAGCAGTGATGTAAGTATCTCGATCCCCTGTACATTACTGTATAGTGTATACAGTAAGCTCTATAATTTGCACTATAAAAAAATTAAAAATGCACATACTCAAGTCTGCATTTTGTATTTCTTAACCCTCCAGGTCAAGTACAAACAGAAGTATGAGCAGGCCAAGGGTCACTACATCCCCGTCAAGGACACTCCCCAGATCCTCCATGCCAAGTCAGTCAAGTCACTCTCATCTGAGGTGAGAACCGTACAGTTTCTGCACATTGCACAATTTTAATAACCACTTTTACAAACAGTGATTCTCAACCTTTTTCATTTCGAGGACCACCAGTTTGGTATTAGGCCACAGAACTTAGATTTTAGTTGTTGTTTTTTGAGTGGTGCAACTCCAAGGAACAGCTTTGTCCCTATGGGACTATGTTTAGAGTACCAAATGTGACTATGTTTAGAGTACCAATAGGGGGTGCTGTTGCACCACTCGCTTCAGACTGGTCTGATTTTTTTTATCTCTAGGACCCAAATCTACACTGTACAATCCTCAGTGTTTATTATATACACTGTGAAAGTGTACAAATTGAACCAAATGGATCCATTGGCTCCAGTGTTCTCTTTTGTCCCTCTAGACTAGACCAAATCTCTTCACCAAAAACAGCCAATGTACAATCTCACAACGCATTATGTAGATGTAGATCTGCTGTTTTCAGTGAATGTTCCCCCCAGAATAGTGATGCTAGGACTCAAGTGGATAATAACTCAATGGAAAATGAGAAATCTATCTCTCATATACAGTATAGACTTTATCATGTTTTCTCTCTTTTTCTTACACTCTCTCACATTCTCAATCTTTCCCAAGGAACAACATTGTAGTCTGTACTGTAGGTACTACAGTATATCTTACTGAAAGCATTGCTTTAAGTTAATAATGGATGATATTACAAGGTATAAGCCCCATGTCTATTTTCCCTACCACAGAGTAAATACAAGGAGGCCAGTAAGAAGGACATGACGGCCGGCTTATTCACCACCATGGCTCAAAACCGCGACACCATCCACAGCAAAGAAGTCAACAAGCTTATCAGCGGGGTAAGGTCACCCTTCCTTTGAAAATGAACCACTTCCAACCTAATAAATATTTTTTCTTTCATTGCAATATTAAAAAAATATCCAAGAATGTATTTTTTATTTTTATTTTTGAAATCCTAGATTAAACGAACCCCTTACGCCCATATAGTCAGGACCACAGCCACGCCACTCTGACTCAGACATAACCATAAATAAAACGATACGCCCACATATTGGCATGTCACTATGACCCAGACATAACCATAAATAAATATTCCCAGAATATTATATATCAGCAAGGACTCGAGTTGTTCGGATATACAGTACGGTTGTCCAGAAATGCAGAACTGACCGATATGCCCATATATGGGGATACCAATAAACAGAGTATGGGCATATACTAATGACATCAGGGATCTCCATATATGGGCATACAACTGACACAGACAGGTACAACAGGCACATTGGTCAGATCGGTGCGACTATTGGGTGTGAGGACCCAAACCTCTAGTTTTCAAAGCATACATACAAGCTCACAATTTACCTCACAACGCAATGCGTTGTGAGCTTGTAGATCGGCTATTTCCACTAAAAGCCATACAACAACATATACACAATCTTAAGTGTTTAACGTACTACTTGGCCATTTGTCAATCCTGTACTATTTTATTTTATTTGGTAACTAACTTCCCTTTCCTCCCCTGCAACAGAAACTGTACAAACAGAAGTTCGAGAACGAGAAGGGCCAGTCCAAGTACAACAAGATGATTGTTCCCCCAGATGTTAAGCACGCCATGGATGTCGCCAAGAGTCAGAGCAGTGTAAGACATTTTAACAGGCTCTGAATTAACATAACCTTTTTCTTGCCATTGATTTCACACGTGCTATACTATTAAATACATTCCGCCCTGGGATGGGTGCATAGGATATTCATTAGAACATTGCCACAAAATGTTAATGTGGTGGCTTGTACTGTAGTTAGTGTAGTCCAAGTCTCCCTCGCGTGGTTCATTCTTCTGTATGACTCTGTCTTGTTCCTTCTTCCCAACCCTGTAGTTCGCCTACAAGAAGGACGCCAAGGCCAGCCTGTGCTACACTTCAGTAGCCGACCGCCCTGACATCAGGAAGGCCACCCAGGCCTCCAAGCTCGCCAGTGAAGTAAATACAACCAATACTTGTAGTCTGAGATCACTTCAGATTAAATCACATACATTGCCACTCCTTTGTACACGGTCCATCAAAGCCTGTTTCCTGTCTCTGTTAGGTTGGCTACCGTGACAAGGCTCGCCAGGAAGCGGCAAATCGTGGCTCTCTGGTCAACCGTCCAGACATTATGAAGGCCACAGAGGTGTCCAAGCTGACCAGCCAGGTATGGTCAGCCACGTCTGCCCCTGAACTCAACCTACTACTTTCAAACTGTATCCTGTATTTGTACAATTTCTCAATGTACATTCACCTTGACCTTATTTTGACCTTAATTTGAAACCTTTTTTCACAGCTGAGATTACATGCATTGAGTGAAAAGTGACTGTACTTACTTACAGCTAAGATCCGCTTCCTAGAGACCATCCTCGCTTCAAGCTTTTAAGAGCTCATAATAGCTTCTGTAATAACTGTGTAGCTGCAATAATATAGCTTCAGTATGTAGGTCTAACTTCCGAACTAGCAGCTGTTCTGTATCGCTTCCCCTGCCACCCTGCCTTACTCTCCTAGTACTATTTTATCACTGTGTCCAATCCTGAATTTAGAATTACACATTACACTACTACTAACTCATAATGCAGTTTTACAGGGTTGATGTCTTTTTTTGAGGCCAACTCCAAAGTTACCTCCACCAATGACCATGGGTTTCTGACCACAGATTTCCAATGGAACATTTGCATTTTTCTTTTTTAAATTAGCTCCATAACAAACCAGGTTTATGATATTAACACGTTTTGTTGAACGAGATAATCTCAACAAACCAACACAGACTTAACTCTGTTACATTTGTGGATGTGTGGATATTGGTACTGTATATCATAACATACTGTACCACATACTGTAACCACAACGTTAGATTTATATACTTATAGTTGTACTATGGTGTCCCGCACTAACAATAGCAGAGCATGTAGATCAGCTATTTTCACCATTGGACACTGTCTGTAGAGCGGAATATAAATTAGGCATTTCCCTACCACCCTGCATCCCTAATGTCCATCCCCTCACCCGTCTCCCCTCCTCTGTCATTCC
Organism: Electrona antarctica; assembly: GCF_951216825.1. Taxonomy (NCBI): domain Eukaryota; kingdom Metazoa; phylum Chordata; class Actinopteri; order Myctophiformes; family Myctophidae; genus Electrona; species Electrona antarctica. Next base: position 13,937,127 of record NC_136794.1, on the reverse strand, counting down.
ATACTGTCCTGCTCACTGTGTGCTCTCACCCCTCCATCTCAATGCGCTTTGTAGGCTGATGCCAAGCCCTACCTCCATGGAGCATCCTGCTACGATACCATACAGATGCGCCACCTTAAGAAAATGAGTGCCCTGACTAGTAATGTAAGGAGATCTTTAACCCTGTGGGACCACTGGGTTGCTTGTGACAACATGTCTGCTCTGCCTCATTATCCTGCCCTCTGTCTCATTTGATCCCTATCCGCTGACAGATTGACTGACTTGTTGAATTCTGACAGTAACTGGGGTCCCACATGGTTTTGAACAGGAGGAATAGCTTTTGTGAACTTGTTTATGATTTTCATTGCTCAGTATGTTTTTTCTTTCGTCTTCAGCATGTCTTCAGCTTGTTTTTGTCCCACTGGCACGCTATGCATCATTGCTAAGCATAGATTAGTCATTAGTCTAATGAACTTTTTTGATATACTGTATATTGCCCGATTTGTCTTTTCCTTACATCGTTGAAGGGTTTCTAAAATGTCCTGACTCATGTCATTGTCTCTGTCTCGGGAATGTTTTAAATGGAATTAATGAGTGTACAATGCCATGAAAATGGTAAACTGATGCATCTGTTTTTGTTTCTAAAGGTCTGTGTACAATCCAGTAGTCAACTACTACACTCTCACTTCTAACACTAGGAGGCAGAGTTGTACCTTTTGAAAAGAGGGCTTTTAACCACATGAACCCTATAGCGTCCCTATTCTGCACTGTGAGCTTGTAGATCGGCTATTTCCGATGAAGAGATTTGGTGTTGAAGTGGAAAAACAGAGCAGACAGTATAGGGCCCTGGGGGAACCTGGTCAACCAAGTATATATAGGGTTTAAGTGGTTAAATTAGCCCTGGCACACTTATTGTGAAGTTCATGAAGTGAATACCACAATACATGTACTGTAGTTCCTGCTTTAATGTACACATGCCTAGAGAAACAAACCAATAACATGATGTTTTATAGACACGGCTCTTTCTCTCACTGCTTCTCTACGGAGCTGCAGTACAGAAGAGTCCTGTGTTTGTTGTGTGTTTTCATACATTAGAATGTTCCATTCCAGTTCTATGGCAGGGACTGCATGTCCTGCCTTGTGGGATGTGTGACATGGACAGACCATGACTAATTCCCAGAAGACAGTCCATGATTGGACAGCAATAGTTCCACCTGTATACCAAGGGACTGAAATGATCTTGATGCACAAGCAGTCCAGGCCCAAAGCCATCACTGTTTCTGATTTGCTCAACCCTTTTTATACAGTTGGACCAATTACTGTCTTGCCCTTTAAATGTTTCTGTTCCAATGTAACCTAAAACCCCTCTTAGAGTGTGTGTGTGTGTGTGTGTGTGTGTGTGTGTGTGTGTGTGTGTGTGTGTGTGTGTGTGTGTGTGTGTGTGTGTGTGTGTGTGTGTGTGTGTGTGTGTGTGTGTGTGTGTGTGTGTGTGTGTGTGTGTGTGTGTGTGTGTGTGTGTGTGTGTGTGTGTGTGTGTGTGGCCCACCAGTCTGCCCATAAGGCTGCCAACGTTTAGTAACTAATTCATAACATGTATCCTACTTCACCTCCTAGGTGAAGTACAAGGAAAAGTTTGCCAATGAGATGAAAGGAAAGAAGTCGCAGTATGACCTGAAAGACAGTAAGATTTACCAGACATTGAAGGACGCCAACAATCTGGCTAGTGAGGTAAGAGGTCACATATTAAGTCACATCCTTATTCCTTTGAGGATTATGTCTAGTAACATTATCAAACTTTATTGTTCAGTGTCCAAGGTATGGTTTAAAACAAAATGATCCTCTCATATATTCTTCCCCTGTCTGAGTCTGTACATTTCCCATTTCCAATTCTGCGATAAAGCTCTTTTAAGATAAAAGAAAATGGCAATTACCACATTCTCCTCTATTCTCCATAGAAATAATGTTATAGCATGGTAATTTCTGTTCATAACAATGCTGTGCTTCCATGTCAGACATGAAGGAGGAATCCACAGTTGCATGTTACTGTAAAATGTAATCATCAGATCATGGGATGCCCCAGCAGAGTACCTGGCTGTAAACATGGAACTCTTATGACCTATCCTTTTTAAAATCTATGTTATTTACCCCAGGTGAAGTACAAGGGTGACCACCTGAAGAAGGTCCACAAGCCTGTGACAGACATGGCTGAATCTCTGTCCATGCAGCACAACCTGAGCACCAGCAAGTTGTCCAGCGACGTAAGACATTGTCAGACTACTTAAGCCTGGTTTATACTTAGATGGTGTCACATGCCGTAAATAGCCAATGCACAAGCTCACAACATGCTATGCTTTTTGACGCATTGTGAACTTGTAGATAGGCTATTTCCAGTGTGCGACACAATACACAACCAAGTAAATCAGGCATAACCCTCTCATTAACTCTTCCCCCACAACCCACCCACTACTAACACCCAGGATGATGGGTGTCGGTTCGGTTTCATTTGAAATGGACCTGACCTCATCGTCCTCCAGTAGTCTCCATCCATTACTCCATCATCACATTATAACAATCATCTCTGACTCAACCTGCTGTAGACCCTCCTCACATGGACTAAAGGCTGTAGCATACATCCTGCAGAAACAAAGTTCAGTCATGTATGAACAAAATTACATAGTTGCAATGAAAACAAACAAGGACATATGACAGTTTTGAAGAAAGGTTAGCTGAGGAGGTTAGAAGGTACAAACCTCTATAATCCCTCTCTGAGGGACTACAAACACAACCAGGTGGCAATTAGTTCATGGATAGAGATAGCACACACACACTTTGTCCACTGAATCTGTCGACCAGATATGGCAAAACCTACTCGGAGACAAATATGTCAAGGCGCATCCAGGTGGCAAAATCTCCATTCCAGGTGTGTTTTCAGTGAGCGGGTTCTAATGTTCGAATACGTCACATCGAGTATAAAACAATTTTATCCGTAAAGAAATTTTGGCCAAAAAACAATATTTCTACTTATTTTGAAGTATGCTGCCAGCTTAAGTTGAGTGTCTTCCCAGCCCTCATTCATCCATAAACAGTATTCAGGAACTTCATCTGGTAGTGATTCAGCTCTCTCTCATTCTCTCATTCCCATGACCCTCCATTACTAGTATCATCTATAACCACCTCCTCCATATTGTTTTTTTCCATCCCATGGATTTATTTTTCCCTCCCAAAATAATGGTAATGTTAAGCTCAATACAGAGGTTCTTTTTAATTCCACCCCCCTTTGTTGTACTGAGCTGTGTTACTTGACTGGGAATTCCCCCTTAGTACCGCTACAAGAAGAAGTTTGAGGAGAGTAAGGGTCACTACCATATGATTGCTGACACGCCAGAACACCTCCATCACAAGGATGCCTCTGACCTTCAGAGCAATGTAAGTGGCACAGTCTATGAGGACTCAGCTGTCCCAGAGTCCTCATAACATCACCTGATATGGTTTTCACTTCATCTTATCTACCAGTTTGCCTACAGTACACGTGGAAGCATTTCCTGCAGTGTGTCCCATTGAAAGCTACAGTTTTCCCTAACTGCTATTCCAGTTTTCCCTAACTGCTATTCCTAACAGCAAGATTTAAGAAATGCTTCTCAATAATTGTGTGCTTACCAAGTTCTAAACTATGTTTAGAACAAATAAGGGGTCAGAATGACTTTCAGATTACAGCCAGCACACCTACATTTTCCCAGACACTTGAAAACTATAAAGTAGTTGAATTACATAAACACTTCAGTGTTTGTGTTACTTAAGTAGGCCTTGGCTGACCCTGTAAAACAGTTTTACTGGAGGGCGTTGTTTGCCGTGTCCAAGTGCAATTTGTGTAAGTTTATTAAAATAGTAAAGTTTTGTTGTGCCTGTCCATGAACTGAAACAAGCTATTTGTATAATTTAGTGTAGGTTGTTTAAATTAACAATGCACATACAGAGGTCTGTAGAGGGTACTCCTACTCAACAAGGAACCCCATTGGTCCCATTTAATCTAAATTCCGGATCCAGTGCCAACTTAACTATAGCATGCTATAATACAAAACACACAACACAACACATTGTGTTTCATGTACTTTTTCATGTACTTTTCGGTATATTTACATACAGTCTAGAATCTGTGTTGTGGAGTCTGTTTGACTGGTGTGTGGGCTCTTACAGGTGAAGTACAAGGAGAAGTATGAGAAGGAGAAGGGCAAGGCTATGCTGGACTTTGAGACCCCAACATATGTAACCAACAAGGAAGCCCAGCACATGCAGAGTCAGGTAAAGTACCCTTCAGGCACCCAGAGCCCGGACGCAGAGACCATTCCATTAACCTTTTGTGTTACAGGACCACCACTCTCTCGAAATCTTGAAGGACCACTGTGAAATCCTGCAGACATCTCTTCCTATGCTTTATCACTTGTTGAATTTGGAAATGCATTAGCCTGTTGTATGTCCTGCTTTTTATATTGTTGGGTGTATGTCTAGTATGATGGCAGCACAACCTGTTTTTACATTGCCTTCGCAGCCAAATTCATTAAAGTGAGGTCATTATTTTACCAGCTTCAATTTCATAGAAAAGTAGAAATTTGCCAATGAAAAGTTTTAATTTCCTGAAATTATACGGATGTGAGACTTGAAAAAGTAAAAGGCAGTGTAAAAATGATGTGTAAGCCTTGCATTAAACTGACCCTGAGCCTCAATATGTACTGACTGTCTAGTTTGTCTCTGATGATCCAGGGCCAAGAAAGGTACAGTATACATATTTGTCGTTTACATGTCGTTTAACAACACGTTGAAGTATCCACATGATGATACTGACACTTTCCATTCACATGGACATTTGTTGATGATGATACGTTTTTAAATGTATAAATTTCAGTAAACGTACACATACGTTCCACCTTTAGGTAAATTGTCACACATCAAAGTGCATGCATGCAGAGGTTTTGAGTGAATGTTCCAAGGAGAATGGTACAGTTAAGAACCACGGTAACCGCATTGTGAACCAGGACTGCCTGCATGTGCTTATCTGAGCCATGTCTGTCCCTTGTCTTATCTTTTTATGGTCAATAGAAAGACTATAGGAAGGACTTTGAGGAAAACATGAGGGGCAAGAACCTCTCAGGCTTGGAGGTCACCCCGGCCATGATACATGTCAGACACGCCACCAAAATAGTCAGCGAGGTAACTGACGGACCAATCCCCCGGCCGTCCCCGTCCCTTCCCGCCCTGGGTGTTAATCCTCCCACAACAACCCCACCCGTGCTTTATAATCATACTAAGACCACGGCACAACCACAGCCCCTCTCTTCCCTCCCTCCGTCTTTTTTTTTTTTATCCCACCTCTGTTTCTTTTTTTTCTTCATTCTTTTTTCCCCCCCAGCTCTACCACCCTGTTTAGTTTGGGGTTAGCTTGCATGGTTTATGCCAAAACCATAATGCCCTCTTAATAATACGCTACATTCACCCATGCCTCTCCTCTTGTAGGACCTCTCCATTGTGTGACTGGTGATATTAATGTCATTTGTTGTGTCCCTGCGTCTATGTACGCGTTAATGCAGGGGTTTCTTTCCAAACGGTTCCATGCAGTGGACCCCCAAATAGACTGTGGCCCCTCTATTGCGAAATGCCTTTAAAAAGAAAGAAAACAGCAACAATAGCCCATCTACAAGTAGATTGGCTTTTTGTCACAAAAGCAAAAGACAAATTTGGAACTATTTTGACAATAATGACATTGCCAAACAGGTTGAAAATCGCACAATTATTTGAAATATATATATATATATATATATATATATATATATATATATATTATTGGCCCACCTTTCAAAACCACTGTGTTAATGTAATTTATTGTGTTTGTGTGTCTGTGTAATGTGTATGTGTGTTTGACACCCTGGATGATTCCAATTCATGCTTAACTCTCCATCAAGCAACCCTCCATACCAATAATATGATGGATTTCTGTCTGTATTTGTTTGTGTATGAGGGATTTTGCATAACAAAATGGTATCTCAAAAAGCCTAATTTGTAAAAAAAAAAAAAAAAAAAAAAACTGCGGGCTTTCGATGAGTTGTCATGCAAAAAGTGTAAATTAGACACGAGAGCGCACGTTTACTGTTCTAATGAAACAACGTCTTGAATGCAGTTATTTCTGTGTTTTCAAGCTGTGTATGATAAAATGTTGTTAACATTGCTTTTGTCGGGCTACTTGCTAAAGTCACCAATGTCTCTCTCTAAACATCTTTTTCATGAACAATGAAAATCTGATTCGGGATTTGGGAGTCTTGGTGACTTTGCTCAAAGCTCTGTGTGCCCTGGCCTGGCCTGCTTGTATGCCCGTCTCTCTACAGTCTCTCTGTTCTTCCATCCTGTAGAAAGAGTACAGGAGGGATCTAGAGGAGGGAGTGAAGGGTAAAGGGCTAACTGCCTTGGTGGTGGAAACTCCGGAACATTTGAGAGCACGGAATGCCACTCAAATCCTGAGTGAGGTATGATTGTACAATTTATGAGTGGATGGAAGTGGCTTTGTTCCCTCCATGCCCACTCTCTTAAAGCATCCTAACCTAGCCAAAGCCTTTAACATAATGTTGCATCGTCACACTAACATGGTAACCCCTGGCCTGACATGTTGGCCTTGCATGATGACATTACTAATATTTCCCATACTGTAGTTGTCCTTTTAACTGTATTATATTCTGTACCTGATCATTGTATGACTTCTACTCATTTAACACACTGAAGTTCCTAACTAATGCTGTTCTACCTTTCAGTGTTAAGTGGAGCCTCACATGCGATCCTCCATTGCAACACTATAATCATTCCCTCTAGTCCTTAATTCATGCTAACCTTGTTTTATTGAACATTCCCCCAGGAGTTTTTGGTTTTGCAGCCCCTTTCCTTATCCTAATCCACCAGTCAATTCTCATGTTATTAAGGCTGTGCTAACATTGTGTACCTTGTCTCATTTGCAGAGAGAGTACAAAAAGTCACTGGAGACGGAGATCAAGGGCAAGGGAATGTTGGCTTTGGCTTGTGACACCCCAGACTTTATGAGGGCAAGGAACGCTACTGACATCCTCAGTCAGGTTCGTCTGTAGTCTTTCAAGTATTGCTCTCTTATATTTTGTTTGGAGCACTCCAGGTTAGGGTAGGGCGGGTGAGGTTCTTAAGGTATGACAGAGGCCATTTTGTATTTGGAAAGTCGAGGAAAAAGCTGTGCCATATGTTTACACTGGGTTGGTGGAGTTTCGTAGAATTAACGTGTCATTGTTTTTTGTCCTTTAGAAACTGTACAAGCACACTGCCGAGATGGACAGGGCCAGCTACACGTCAGTCATTGATACCCCTGACATCATCCATGCACAGCAGATGAAGAACATTGTCAGCCAGGTATTGTAGTCTGACAGGTCTATAATTGCCTTAACCACTCCTCTTTTGGGCAAAACATTTTCAGAAAATCACAAAGTTTTCCAAAAATACATGAGGGGTCGACAAGCTCATAATGTGTTACATCATGACACGTTTCTCAATGGCTTTTTGCTCCCTACAGAAAAAATACAGGGAGGAAGCTGATAAGTGTATGTCTCATTACGTGCCGGTCATGGACACCCCTGAGATGTTGAGAGTCCGTGAGAATCAGAAGAACTTCAGCACCGTAAGTAGTTGATGAAAACAAATTGTTGATTAGTGACACGGTATAAGCAGGTTCTTATAAGAACCTTGGGATATGGACTCAAAGGTTAAGTCCAATGTCCTGGTGGCTCTATATGTGTGTCTTCATGTCAGCTCTTTAAAGTATTACCTGCAATACTTTATACTTGTGTGTGTACTGTTCATGAAATGTCTTTTTGTTTAGCGTCCCTAGAAGTTCAAGTTGCCTTAGTGTGTAAAGATTTTTTGGAATTCAGTGCTATATACAGTATATATAGCCTAGTTTGTTATTAACCCTGGGCTGAAATCAACATGACACTCTTTTTGTGGATCATGAACACTTTTAACTACACCTGTCCTCTTTTTCCTGTAGCTTCTGTACCAGACAGACCTTAAAAACATAAAGGGCAAAGTGTCTGCTGTAAACGACACTCCTGAAATGCTTCGTGTAAAAGAGAATACAAAGAATTTCAGCTCGGTACCTACTTTGCAAATAGTACCCTTTTAACCGTTTTTCCTTAACCTTATTCTAATAACATGTTTTTGGCTTTTTTTTCTTCACCGTTCTTCTTTCATTGTTTCTTTATTTTCTCCCACACTCGATTTTTTTTTTTTAGATGAATCTTAAAAGTCCCTGACATGCAGCCCATTTTTGTGAGAAAGACAGTATCTTCTTGATGCAGTAGATGGCCTATATTAACCCCAAGGATTTTAAACTAAGCAACTAACTATAGCTGAGTTGTTACGGTTCTTCTTTTAGTAGTCCACAGCTTGAGTGCCGTTGAAGGTTTTGTTCACTGTCAGCGTGTTGTGTGTGGATTATTGTTGAACGATGTCTATTGTTTTTATGTTTGTGTTAAATGTATATTTGTCTGAGGTGTACTCAATTTAGCTTGTAAGATATGACAGACAGAGTCAACACTGAATTGTCACAAAATCCCTTACCCAAGGTAAGCAATGTTGAGCTTATCTCAGGTTTAGGTATGTTGGATAAGGGAAAATTAGGCTAACCCTTTGTTGCTGCTTTCATTCTATGAAAAGATTCATTACAAAGAGGATTTGGGTGGAGGGACAGCTATACCTGAGACCGCTGACATGGAAAGAGTTAAACGCAATCAGAAGAACATTAGCACGGTACTCCAACTCCATAGAGTGACCCTGGCTTTCTTCCTCTCCTCTACCCCTCCTCCTCCTCACTTATTATTTTCATTACACTATCCCCTATAGTATCCAATGTTGAACTTAACCTGCTCTTCACAATTAAGTGACAGCCATTTTTTCTATTTCCAACATTTTTTATTATCCCTTGTTTAACCACTTAAACCCTTACATTGACCAGGGTCCCCCAGGGCTGTAGCCCCGCCCCACTCCTTTATCCCTCGACACCAAACCTCGTCACCCAAAAATAGCCGATCTATAAGCTCACAACTCCTTTGCTTGTTTACTTTTTGTGAGCTTGTAAATTATTTTTTTCTGCTGAATGTTCGTCTATTATGACATGCCAAGAATAGGGACACTAGGGCGTTCAAGTGGTTAAACTATTTTACAAGATCCCACATGTTTTGATTCTAACTTCTGGATATTCCGTTCTCTCAAACTAAAGACTAAAGATGCCACCCATTACATGCACGCTCGCGCGCACACACACACGCACACGCACACACACACACCGTATAATATGATACCGTATGTAAATCAAGGTAAAGGTAAATCAAACTTTGATTTCCCATCCATGAAAAGATTCAATACAAAGAGGATTTGGGAGGAGGCACAGCTATACCTGAGACCCAAGACATGGAAAGAGTAAAACGCAACCAGAAGAATATTAGCACGGTACTCCATAGACTTGAGTGACCCCGCCCCCCACATCCCCTATCATTCTCACTCGTATCTTCCTCTCATATTTCCCTGACCCCCTGATCTAGTATAGATAGAATGTAGAACAGTACCTGATCCTCACACATGTAATCCCTGTTCAAATGACAGCCATTGTTAATTTCCACCTTCATAAATGATCCCTCGTGTTGTTATACAGTACTAATTTCAGGATTTGTTTTAGCTCTTGGATATAAATAATCCGACTGTACATATACAGTTAGATGCCACCCATGATAACTGCATCTAAGCCCCCGAGTAATGAACTAAATGAAGCATCATCCATTGTGAGCATTACCTGTTCTCATCATTATGGTGATGACTCATTTCCGTATTTGGTTCATATAGCGTTGGTAACTGTGATGTATGAATGGATGGTGATTTGTGTGTGTGTGTGTTCGTGGCACTATGTTTACCCCTCTGTCTTACTCTGTGCTTGTGAAACCCATGGGGTCAACGGGTAGATAAAGTACAAGGACTTGCTGGGTCAAGGCATAGCCATACCAGATCTCCCTGAGGTGAAGCGGGTCAGAGAGACCCAGAAGCACATCAGCTCGGTAGTGTAACAACAGAAACCCCGAGTGAACCCCTTGTCATTTCCTGCCATCGAGCCTCTGACCCCCATGTCACACATGCTCAATGTCACTACTGACCTCTAAGCCCGCTTTCTACTTAGTCGCAACGACAGTGTGGCGCGGGGAACATAGCCGATCTACGAACCGTCTCGCATTCCGCGACACGTTGTACGCTTGTACATCGCCTTATGTTCGCCGCCCGACACCGTTGTACGACGTGGCATAAATCAGGCCTTAGACTTGTTGCAGGAGATATCCTGTTGTGGTTTTGCTGTGATTGTCCCTGTACCATCTTAAGAACCTGTTAAATCCATATATTTCTTTTTCCCTTTACTTTAAATTGTAATATATTGTACTGTGTATATTTCCCGACTGACTGGTCTGACACATTTGACCTTTTTGTGTCCCTGGATTTTCTCCCATGTATTCCCTTCCTTACTAAAAGGGAACAAAAACCTCTATTTCAATTGAACGTTTAACACCTATTCATTTACTTATTTGCTGGTTTATTTATTTTTGCTGTTTTATCCCCCCCAAAGCTTCAGTATAAAGAGGATTTGGGACAAGGCACAGCTATATCAGGGACCCCAGAGATGGAGAGAGTTAAACGCAATCAGCTGAACATTAGCACGGTACCCTACTGAGTGAAACCGGTCTCTCCGGACACATTTTGCGTTCATTTGCCCCCTCTCAACTTCCATATACCCTGTAAAAAAAAACATCATAACCCCACCCACCATTCAAGGTGTTTTTACTTTGCAGTGTTTTTCCTTTTCTTCTTCTTCTCTCTCTCTCTCTCTCTCTCTCTCTCTCTCTCTCTCTCTCTCTCTCTCTTTACAAAAATCTAGACAGTGTCTACTGTCTATCATGGTAATAAAACAACAGTATCTACTGTCTATCATGGTAATTAAACAAACTTAATCTCTGATCTTCATCCCATCAAAGCCATTGTGAGCTGATACTAATCAATTTTAGTGCGGTTGAATTTACCCCAATGTTCATCTAACACAGATGACACATACAATCATGTATTGTATCGTTGCAAATGGGAAGAAACCTTGTATGTCTATATTTAATATATTTTTCTTCGGAAATGAATGCCCGATTTTATACTTCATCGATTGAGAATGTAACACTAAAGTTGCAAAAACACACAATGCATTATTTGTGAGATAGTAGAACTTGTGACTAAATAATAACAACATTGGATCCATTGGAACATAGTTCAGGGTCTTTTTTCCATTTCCTGAAATGTAACTTTTGGACATACTGTAGGCTACAAGGTTTCGACCTGACATCGAAGATATATTACATTTAAATAGTAATAACGAGGTGTTCCGCCCTTGTTTTTCTGAACAGGTAAGGTCATAGCAAAAGCTTCTTCCTTGTGTGCTTTGACATCAAATAGTCAACAGCATTTACTTTCACTCTCTAATGTTCCATGGCAATTGTGATGTACAATGATGTGCTATGTGTGAGCGTGTGTTGTCTTTCTATCTCCTCTCCATTATCTCTGACTGATGCCGGCTCTGTTGTGTTTGTCCTCCATTCCCTATGCATGGAACCCGATACACAGATAAAATACAAGGACTTGTTGGGTAAAGGCACATCCATACCAGACCTCCCGGAGGTGAAGAGGGTCAGAGAGACTCAGAAGCACATCAGCTCGGTAGTGGAACTATAGAAACCAGAGCCGCGCGTGCTCATAACTGCTGAGAGTGACCCAACACCCACTTAAAAAAGCCCTTGATTTGCATCATCAATCATCAGTTCATCTTCTTATCAATTCATCTTCCCATCATCTCATCTCATCCGCCCTCATCCAAGGCTCAGACAGCAGTTTCCAGAGCTCCAGCCCTTCCATACAGCGCCAGTTTCACCCTAATCAAGCCTGTTGCCCGACCTACCTCCTTAAAGCTTCCATTCATTCATCCCTTGTCTTCTTCTGTCGTCATGTACTCTTGCAAATCATCTTTGAGCTTCAAATCATCCCCACCACCCTCAAGCCTTCCCTTTATGTGGCCTATGATACTCCCCAAGGGCCTACCCTATTTCTTAACCAAGCGCTTTCTTCCCATTAAATTGCTGTAAATTCTAATTTCACAGTGTTACCCTCAGAAACACAAGCTGTTACATTTGTGTGTGTGTGTGTGTGTGTGTGTGTGTGTGTGTGTGTGTGTGTGTGTGTGTGTGTGTGTGTGTGTGTGTGTGTGTGTGTGTGTGTGTGTGTGTGTGTGTGTGTGTGTGTGTGTGTGTGTGTGTGTGTGTGTGTGTGTGTGTGTGTGTGTGTGTGTGTGTGTGTGTGTGTGTGTGTGTCTGGGAGTCTGGGCTTAATGCAGGTCTATGAAAGCAGTCCTATACGTGTTCTATACGTGTTCTGTTTGATGTGTGTGTTTCAGCGTGTTTGACTGTCCCCTCGGGGGCACTGTGCTTTTGTCCTGTAGGTGTTGTATAAGGACACTAAAGCCAAGGGAACCCCCGTGTGTTACACTCCAGAGATGGAGCGAGTCAAACGGAACCAAGAACAGATTAGCTCGGTACCAAACGTGTTCTCAACCCTCACCCCCCCCCCCCCCCCCCCCCCCCCAGTAGTGACCCCCACCCCCTAAGTTAACTCTTCCCTAACTCTTGTGTCCCCTGCCTATATTTAATCATATTAACTCTTCTATTGTTCCTTCTTAAATGTGTTTTAATACAGCACTGCCAGCTGTGAGGTGTTTTGTGCACACATCAACACTGCTAACCTCCTGTGTTGTCAAGACTACTCTTCATCTCTTTCCCCTTTCTTCCTGCTGTGGATTGGAACACACTTGTTTCTCGTATGATTGTTCCACCCTCTCTTAAAAAAAGAAATTCTCCCTGCTAATTCATTCGTCTGAGCACCCAATAGTTTCCCAGCTCCTTCTGCAAGCAGCCCTGTATGTCATTGTATCTCTGTGTGCAATCAATGCTGATGTTTACTGTGTAAGAAGGCCGAACGGTTTCAGAGCGCTCACTGTGTGCCGTTGCTGTGTCGTCCTGTCTGTCCTGCCCGTCTACCAGGTGCTGTATTCTGACAGCTTCCGTAAGCAGGTCCAAGGCAAGGCCGCCTTCGTTCTGGACACCCCAGAGATGAGACGTGTGAAAGAGACCCAGCGCATCATCTCTGGAGTGAGTCTGATTCTGTGTTCCTTTTGTTTTGCAGCGAGTAGCGGTGGAAGCAATGTAGAAATACTCAAATACTGTATTTGTACAGTAAATGTACAAAAGTATTGACATCAAAAATATGCTTACAGTACCAAACATGAATGTTGTCCTTAATGCAGAATGGCCCATTTCACAAATATGTATGTATTATGTTCCAAACGTAAAAGTGTTCATTATGCAGAATGGCCCATTTCCCAATCATATATGCATTAATGTGTTAATCACTTTAAGGTTTCAACTGGTAAAGGTGGTGCTGATTTGAATTACTTTATGTATAATATGTCATCATTTATCAGTTAACCCATTTTGGGGCGGGAACCCCTTTTGGTGTTAGCATTATGTTATGCTTTAGCTATTGAAAAATAGCAGATCTACAAGCTCATAGCGCGCCACCGAGTGGCGCGCTACGAGCTTGTAGATCTGCTATTTTTCAATAGCTAAAGCATAACATAATGCTCTGAAACATAGCTTTTTCAGAAAACTGTCAGGATGTAGAAGACATTTTTAGAATCTGATCTCAGGTCAAAATGGGTTAACGTATGAATATATTAATAATCGGAATCTAACTAACTTTAGTAACTAGTAACTAAAGCTAAAAAACCCAAACAGCAGTCCTATATGAAGGGTGACTGACCCCAGTCCTTATTGTCATTATATGTCTACTGTGTGCCACACTCACCAGGTGAGATACCACGAGGACTTTGAGAAGAGCAAGGGCAGCTTTACCCAAACCGCCACTGACCCAACGATGGAGCGCGTGAAGAAGAACACAGAACAGTTCAGCGACATCAACTACCGCGGCATCCAGAGGCGCGTCGTAGAGATGGAGAGGCAACGCACCGTGGAACACCACCAGGAGACCACCACTGGTATGGCCAGCCCAGGGACACACGCACAGTACACACACACACACACACACAGCATGCACATGCACATGCACGCACACACACACACTCACACACTTACACACATACGCACATTCACACATGCACACGCGCACGCACGCACACGTACATTTACGTAGACCTACTCAAAATGCTCTATAACAATACGGTAATTGCAGGTCACTCAGACTTTTGGCCAGGATCAATAGTGGTATTATAATCTTCCTAGCTGTAAATACTTATAACGGTCTAATCACTGTTATTATTTAATTATAGTGTATTGCGACTATGAGAATTATAATACAAAACAATTGTCTTACAAAAAACGCACGAACGCAGAACACACCGAAATACACAGATTTATATCACTCTCGCTGTGTCCTCAGATCTGCGCGTGTGGCGTACCAACCCAGGCTCTGTGTTTGACTACGACCCCGCAGAGGACAACATCCAGTCCAGGAGTCTGCACATGATGTCAGGTGTGTTACACCAACAGCTTTTACTCCACACTGTAATGCATTGGTTCTCCAGTTATATTGTATTAATTCATACTCTGTATACCTGACTGTTCTTTCTCCAGTTATATATTGTATTAACATAGTATCTAAACCTGTTCTTTCTCCAGTTCAAGCCCAGCGTCGCAGCAAGGAGCACTCCCGCTCCACCAGCGCCATGAGTGGCCTGGGTGATGAGAAGTCTGAGGTCTCTCAGGATGTGGACCACCACATGTCCCTCTACAGCAACGGCTTTGGTGCCTCCAGTATTGGTAAGATGTCATCACATCATAGATACAACGCCCACCACGTTATAAGATAATGAGAAGAGGGAGAGAAAGCACTGTAAAGCAAAACGCCCACAACACTCCAGGCTAACCCATAAAAACCGGGAAAGCATCTGTGTATTTATTTACTTATTTGCGTTGGCTATTCCAAAATAGTAGATATACATTATACAAGCTCACATCGCACCACTTTGTGCGGTGCTGCAAGCTTGTACATCTGCTATTTTTGAACATTTTTGAAAAAATCTTGAAAGTGTGTGAGAACTACTGTGAAAATGACATTAATATTGCTGGCTGTTTGTTTTTTTTAAATCAGTTTTCAGTTTGCCTATCATATTGATAGGAAGTAAACGTATATTCCATGTGCAGAATGTACTGGGAACAGACATAACAGTGAACATGTTTGTTTTGCTGTGCACAGGCTACCAGCATGCTAAGACTGTGGAGCTGCAACAGAGGTCATCATCAGTGGCCACACAGCAAACTGCCGTCTCCTCTGTCCCATCACATCCCTCAACCACTGGTGTAAGTACCCCCACAACACACACACACACACACACACACACACACACACACACACACACACACACACACACACACACACACACACACACACACACACACACCCCACATGTGTGGCCCCCAGTGCCCCCCAGAACTACTTAATATTCCTCAAAACCAGACCACCACGAGACTCGGTCAATGAATTAATACCTTTGCAACCAAGTATTTCATACAGCTTTAAGTCCCAAAAATTCGAACTATATCACTTTAATGCAAATGTCTGAAATAACATACTAACATACTATTTAGTATGCCGAATTACCTTCTAGTATATGCAGAAGCTTAGTGGCTACTAAATGGTAAAGTGAGATGCATAATACATTCAGGCAAATGTATAGTATTCAACAGTGGACACTATAGTACGCTGTTATCCCAGAATGCAATGGCAATGGCAGAGAAACTCGGAGAACAACAGTCATCAGAAATAATGTATGCGTTGCCCATGTCGTTGCTCTTAGATATAGAGCTAGATATCAAATTTTGACAGCTTGGAGAGGACAGGTTGGCTGAAATTTGCACCAGATCTCCGTAGTATGTCCGAAGTGAAAGCGTACTGCTTAGGCCTTTTGGAGATATTAAACAGTAGACTTAACATAGCATAGCATGTGTAGTGTGTATATAAGTATAAGTGTTTGTACGCAACTTAGGATGCTTGGACTAGATTATCCATTCAGATGGAGCATTTTTCAGTCATTTTCAGTCGGTTTCGTTTTTCAGCATTTTTCAGTCATCAGTTTCTCCAATGTAGAATTGTTGATGTCGTCATAGAAAAGGAATCTTCAGTTAACACAATAACGAGCTGAGCACCATGTGGCCCTGTGTGTAGTGAGCAGCTTTGGATATTCTATGGCGTGAACATGGGAAATGGGGAAACCAGAGGCAAGAGAAAGAGTCAGTTTGTGCTCTGTAGGCGTCTGGCCTGCTGAGAGATTCACTTTTTCCAAGTGTACTTTTTGTTTATTTATGCTGGGATGTTTATGAAATTCCTTAAAGGAATATCAGCTTGCATGTGAGAAAGTAGAGAAAGCATAATGCTGTGGTGTTGACTTCCTGAATCAGCCTGCCCTGGACTCTGGTCTCTCTCTCCCCATTACATTTTTCCCCAACCCCATCCATCCATCCATCTTCAACCGCAGACATTCACAAGCATTAGTACAGTAGTACAGTACTACTACTACTACTGTCTACAGTAGTAGTAGTAGTAGTATAGTAGTAGTAGTCCAGATCTCATATAGTTAAGCGATTTGCTATTGTGATCATGTGATAGACTTATTACACTTTCCTCTCCTCTACAGAAAACCGTACGTGCCATGTATGACTACACAGCAGCCGACAGTGACGAGGTGGCCTTCAAGGACGGTGATGTCATTGTTAACGTGCAGTCCATCGACGAGGGATGGATGTACGGTACCGTGCAGCGCACCGGCAAGACCGGCATGCTGCCAGCCAACTATGTTGAGGCAGTCTAAAGATAAAGCCCGCCCACCCCCCACTCATCCTGTCTCAGGAGTGGGTGAGACACATCCATGGCGCATAGGTCTGCCACCACCTGCGGCTGGATCTATCGCTTTGTGCAATGTCTAGATTTTAGGTTCTAACCAGCTCTTAACTGTTTTGTTGTTGTACTGTGACTAGTGTGTTGTCTGTTGTCAAATAAATATGTTATCAAATATGGCTGTGTTCCCCCCTGTTGCCTGTGGAATCGTGGATGTGACAAACCATATGATACATATAAATACTTCTGAATACATACCATACCTATATGATATGATAGACTACTGTTGGACGTTCAAGCTATTCCAAGACTCTATCTTGTGATGATGACATCATTTAGTTAACGGACGATTATTATGTAAATTGCAAAACCACATTATTTAATATATATATAGAACCTTTTTTTTTTTTTTTGGACAAAGCCTTATCAACGGAGAAATGATCTCAAGAATATAGGGGCTCATGCTGTTTGAACTACGCTAATAGAAATGTTGAACCTTATGGAGATAAACTCTAGTCACGTACGACAGGAGTAGTGAAGAGAAAAAGAAGAAAGAAAAGTTAAGAACCTGAAGGAGGCATTAACCCTGTATCTCCTCCATGATCAAACCAGTCCTAAAGAGTTGAATGAGTCAAGCCCCAGTCTACCCTCCTTTACTGAAGGCTGGCCATTAGTAGAGTGTGTGTTTTGTTTCTTCTGATTATCTAGGTCTGACGCTAAGGGATGTTGTGTACCTTTAATCTGTAGTTAATAAAGCACACCAAGCTTCTGCAAGACTCTGCTATCTTATTTTCATCCTACCAAAAACCATGAAATACGACATATACTATATGTCGTTTTTCACGATATCTTTTTTTTTACGTTAAACCATGAAAAACACGTTATTTATTTTTATTTGTTTTTTTATTAAAAAAAAGAAAGTGCTTTTGGATGGCATACTATAGTAGGCTATGTCGTTTTTCATGGTTTTCGACGATTTCATGGTTTTTGACAATTTAAAAAGATGGTGGAAATGGTGCAAAAAACTACCTTTTAGTCTAGTAGCCAGAATGTGAACCCGGGACATGTTGAGTACACCAACGTTTTATGTTATAAATGTTTAGTATGGGTCCCCAGCATGTAGAAAAACCATCAACAACCTATATGTCATCATGCTTTATGTAGCATGTGACGTGTCAAACTAGGGGGTTTTCATGATGCTGAATCCATTCCAAGCATTAGTTTTGCAAAAAATCACTCATTGGGCTAAAAACGGCCATTGCCGTCATCACAAATGTGATGATGTCAGCACAATTGGGCAAGTGGGCATGGCCGTTTTTAGCCCAATGAGTGTTTGTGGCACGTCAAAAATAGTTTTAGAAATATAGTGCTTTCAAATTTGAGAAATGTATAATGGGCTCAATGGCAGATATTGGCACGTCAAAAAAGCACTTTCACCTAGAAACTCCATTCACACTTTTTATAATTCAGCTTACTGTGGAGACACATGCTGGAACTTTTTACTTTGAAATGTTTTGTAGTTTCTGAGTTATTTAACTTAAACGCCCAATGCATTCCCAATGGCAATAGCACAAACTTTGGCATGCTACTAGTCCTACATACTTACACCTAGAAACCCCATTCAAGCCTATTTAGGTTCATCTTACGGTGGACATGTTTGCCTGAAAAGGAATCTTTGAAATGTTTTATCGTTTTAGAAATATAGTGCTTTTAAATTTGAGAAATTCAGAATGGGGGTCAATGGCAGATTTTGGCAAGTAAAGATTTGAGTGGGGTTTGAACCCACAATCTCCAGATCATGCAGCCAGTGTGCTAAGTCATTGATCTACTTGCTACCTGCCACAATGCAGTCTGCTGTTCCCTTTGAGTACAACATTATACAAAAATAAAATACAAAAAATAAAATAACAGGAGATTTGTCTATTGTTTCTTTTGCTGTTGTTTATCTCTAGACGTTTGAATGTTTATGAACCACAATGGAAACAAGTCTCTGGCTCTTCTGTCATTATCTTTTCGGCCTTTTAAGAACAGCATGCACAGTGGTTCACTGGGTACAGAGCCTGCCTGGGAATCATGAGGCTGCAGGTTCAAGTCCTGGCTCTGACATAGTGTCCCAAAATCATGAAAATATGACATTTTTTTCAAATCCTCCAAAATCATGAAAAACGACATGCTATAGTATGCCGTCCGAAACCATGAACTATAGTATGTCGTTTTTTCATGATTTTCATCTTTTTTTCAAACAGTCCAAAATCACGAAAAACGACATTCTATAGTATGCCGTCCGAAAAAAATTATAACTTTGGCATGCTACTAGTCCTACATACTTACACCTAGAATCCCCATTCAAACCTATTTAGGTTCATCTTACGGTGGACATGTTTGCCTGAAAAGGAATCTTTGAAATGTTTCATAGTTTTAGAAATATAGTGCTTTAAATGTGAGAAATGTACAATGGCAGATAGTGGCACGTCAAAATCACTTTCACCTATAGAAACTCCATTCACACGTTTTATAATTCAGCTTACTGTGGAGAGACATGCTGGAACTTTTTACTTTGAAATGTTTTGTAGTTTCTGAGTTATTTAACTTTAACGCCCAATGCATTCTCAATGGCAATAGCACAAACTTTGGCATGCTACTAGTCCTACATACTTACACCTAAAAACCCCATTCAAGCCTACTTAGGTTCATCTTACGGTGGACATGTTTGCCTGAAAAGGAATCTTTGAAATGTTTCATAGTTTTAGAAATATAGTGCTTTCAAATTTGAAAATTTTACAATGGGGCTCAATGGCAGATATTGGCACGTCAAAAAAGCACTTTCACCTAGAAACTCCATTCACACGTTTTATAATTCAGCTTACTGTGGAGACACATGCTGGAACTTTTTACTTTGAAATGTTTTGTAGTTTGAGTTATTTAACTTTAACGCCCAATGCATTCTCAATGGCAATAGCACAAACTTTGGCATGCTACTAGTCCTACATACTTACACCTAGAAACCCCATTCAAGCCTACTTAGGTTCATCTTACGGTGGACATGTTTGCCTGAAAAGGAATCTTTGAAATGTTTCATAGTTTTAGAAATATAGTGCTTTCAAATTTGAGAATTTTACAATGGGGCTCAATGGCAGATATTGGCACGTCAAAAAAGCACTTTCACCTAGAAACTCCATTCACACTTTTTATAATTCAGCTTACTGTGGAGACACATGCTGGAACTTTTTACTTTGAAATGTTTTGTAGTTTCTGAGTTATTTAACTTTAACTCCCAATGCATTCTCAATGGCAATAGCACAAACTTTGGCATGCTACTAGTCCTACATACTTACACCTAGAAACCCCATTCAAGCCTACTTAGGTTCATCTTACGGTGGACATGTTTGCCTGAAAAGGAATATTTGAAATGTTTCATAGTTTTAGAAATATAGTGCTTTTAAATTTGAGAAATTCAGAATGGGGGTCAATGGCAGATTTTGGCAAGTAAAGATTTGAGTGGGGTTTGAACCCACTATGGCCAGATCACGCAGCCAGTGTGCTAAGTCACTGATCTACTTGCTACCTGCCACAATGCAGTCTGCTGTTCCCTTTGAGTACAACATTGATACAAAAATAAAATACAAAAAATAAAATAACAGGAGATTTGTCTATTGTTTCTTTTGCTGTTGTTTATCTCTAGACGCTCGAATGTTTATGAACCACAATGGAAACAAGTCTCTGGCTCTTCTGTCATTATCTATTCGGCCTTTTAAGAACAGCATGCACAGTGGCTCACTGGGTACAGAGCCTGCCTGGTAATCAGGAGGCTGCAGGTTCAAGTCCTGGCTCTGACATAGTGTCCCAAAATCATGAAAATATGACATAATATATTATGCCGTCCCAAACCATGGACTATAGTATGTCGTTTTTTCATGATTTTCATCTTTTTTTCAAATCCTCCAAAATCATGAAAAACGACATGCTATAGTATGCCGTCCGAAGCCATGAACTATAGTATGTCGTTTTTTCATGATTTTCATCTTTTTTTCAAATAGTCCTTAATCACGAAAAACGACATGCTATAGTATGCCGTCCGAAAAAAATTATAACTTTGGCATGCTACTAGTCCTACATACTTACACCTAGAATCCCCATTCAAACCTATTTAGGTTCATCATACGGTGGACATGTTTGCCTGAAAAGGAATCTTTGAAATGTTTCATAGTTTTAGAAATATAGTGCTTTAAATGTGAGAAATTTACAATGGCAGATAGTGGCACGTCAAAATCACTTTCACCTAAAAACTCCATTCACACGTTTTATAATTCAGCTTACTGTGGAGACACATGCTGGAACTTTTTACTTTGAAATGTTTTGTAGTTTCTGAGTTATTTAACTTTAACGCCCAATGCATTCTCAATGGCAATAGCACAAACTTTGGCATGCTACTAGTCCTACATACTTACACCTAGAAACCCCATTCAAGCCTACTTAGGTTCATCTTACGGTGGACATGTTTGCCTGAAAAGGAATCTTTGAAATGTTTCATAGTTTTAGAAATATAGTGCTTTCAAATTTGAGAATTTTACAATGGGGCTCAATGGCAGATAGTGGCACGTCAAAATCACTTTCACCTAGAAACTCCATTCACACGTTTTATAATTCAGCTTACTGTGGAGACACATGCTGGAACTTTTTACTTTGAAATGTTTTGTAGTTTCTGAGTTATTTAACTTTAACGCCCAATGCATTCTCAATGGCAATAGCACAAACTTTGGCATGCTACTAGTCCTACATACTTACACCTAGAAACCCCATTCAAGCCTACTTAGGTTCATCTTACGGTGGACATGTTTGCCTGAAAAGGAATCTTTGAAATGTTTCATAGTTTTAGAAATATAGTGCTTTCAAATTTGAGAATTTTACAATGGGGCTCAATGGCAGATATTGGCACGTCAAAAAAGCACTTTCACCTAGAAACTCCATTCACACTTTTTATAATTCAGCTTACTGTGGAGACACATGCTGGAACTTTTTACTTTGAAATGTTTTGTAGTTTCTGAGTTATTTAACTTTAACGCCCAATGCATTCTCAATGGCAATAGCACAAACTTTGGCATGCTACTAGTCCTACATACTTACACCTAGAAACCCCATTCAAGCCTACTTAGGTTCATCTTACGGTGGACATGTTTGCCTGAAAAGGAATATTTGAAATGTTTCATAGTTTTAGAAATATAGTGCTTTTAAATTTGAGAAATTCAGAATGGGGGCCAATGGCAGATTTTGGCAAGTAAAGATTTGAGTGGGGTTTGAACCCACTATCTCCAGATCACGCAGCCAGTGTGCTAAGTCACTGATCTACTTGCTACCTGCCACAATGCAGTCTGCTGTTCCCTTTGAGTACAACATTGATACAAAAATAAAATACAAAAAATAAAATAACAGGAGATTTGTCTATTGTTTCTTTTGCTGTTGTTTATCTCTAGACGCTCGAATGTTTATGAACCACAATGGAAACAAGTCTCTGGCTCTTCTGTCATTATCTATTCGGCCTTTTAAGAACAGCATGCACAGTGGCTCACTGGGTACAGAGCCTGCCTGGTAATCAGGAGCCTGCAGGTTCAAGTCCTGGCTCTGACATAGTGTCCCAAAATCATGAAAATATGACATAATATATTATGCCGTCCCAAACCATGGACTATAGTATGTCGTTTTTTCATGATTTTCATCTTTTTTTCAAATCCTCCAAAATCATGAAAAACGACATGCTATAGTATGCCGTCCGAAGCCATGAACTATAGTATGTCGTTTTTTCATGATTTTCATCTTTTTTTCAAATAGTCCTTAATCACGAAAAACGACATGCTATAGTATGCCGTCCGAAAAAAATTATAACTTTGGCATGCTACTAGTCCTACATACTTACACCTAGAATCCCCATTCAAACCTATTTAGGTTCATCTTACGGTGGACATGTTTGCCTGAAAAGGAATCTTTGAAATGTTTCATAGTTTTAGAAATATAGTGCTTTAAATGTGAGAAATTTACAATGGCAGATAGTGGCACGTCAAAATCACTTTCACCTAGAAACTCCATTCACACGTTTTATAATTCAGCTTACTGTGGAGACACATGCTGGAACTTTTTACTTTGAAATGTTTTGTAGTTTCTGAGTTATTTAACTCTAACGCCCAATGCATTCTCAATGGCAATAGCACAAACTTTGGCATGCTACTAGTCCTACATACTTACTCCTAGAAACCCCATTCAAGCCTACTTAGGTTCATCTTACGGTGGACATGTTTGCCTGAAAAGGAATCTTTGAAATGTTTCATAGTTTTAGAAATATAGTGCTTTCAAATTTGAGAATTTTACAATGGGGCTCAATGGCAGATATTGGCACGTCAAAAAAGCACTTTGACCTAGAAACTCCATTCACACGTTTTATAATTCAGCTTACTGTGGAGACACATGCTGGAACTTTTTACTTTGAAATGTTTTGTAGTTTCTGAGTTTTTTAACTTTAACGCCCAATGCATTCTCAATGGCAATAGCACAAACTTTGGCATGCTACTAGTCCTACATACTTACACCTAGAAACCCCATTCAAGCCTACTTAGGTTCATCTTACGGTGGACATGTTTGCCTGAAAAGGAATCTTTGAAATGTTTCATAGTTTTAGA
Source organism: Electrona antarctica (assembly GCF_951216825.1). Classification (NCBI taxonomy): domain Eukaryota; kingdom Metazoa; phylum Chordata; class Actinopteri; order Myctophiformes; family Myctophidae; genus Electrona; species Electrona antarctica. Next base: position 13,913,446 of record NC_136794.1, on the reverse strand, counting down.
AATATAGTGCTTTCAAATTTGAGAATTTTACAATGGGGCTCAATGGTAGATATTGGCACGTCAAAAAAGCACTTTCACCTAGAAACTCCATTCACACTTTTTATAATTCAGCTTACTGTGGAGACACAGGCTGGAACTTTTTACTTTGAAATGTTTTGTAGTTTCTGAGTTATTTAACTTTAACGCCCAATGCATTCTCAATGGCAATAGCACAAACTTTGGCATGCTACTAGTCCTACATACTTACACCTAGAAACCCCATTCAAGCCTACTTAGGTTCATCTTACGGTGGACATGTTTGCCTGAAAAGGAATCTTTGAAATGTTTCATAGTTTTAGAAATATAGTGCTTTCAAATTTGAGAATTTTACAATGGGGCTCAATGGCAGATATTGGCACGTCAAAAAAGCACTTTCACCTAGAAACTCCATTCACACTTTTTATAATTCAGCTTACTGTGGAGACACATGCTGGAACTTTTTACTTTGAAATGTTTTGTAGTTTCTGAGTTATTTAACTTTAACGCCCAATGCATTCTCAATGGCAATAGCACAAACTTTGGCATGCTACTAGTCCTACATACTTACACCTAGAAACCCCATTCAAGCCTACTTAGGTTCATCTTACGGTGGACATGTTTGCCTGAAAAGGAATCTTTGAAATGTTTCATAGTTTTAGAAATATAGTGCTTTCAAATTTGAGAATTTTACAATGGGGCTCAATGGCAGATATTGGCACGTCAAAAAAGCACTTTCACCTAGAAACTCCATTCACACTTTTTATAATTCAGCTTACTGTGGAGACACATGCTGGAACTTTTTACTTTGAAATGTTTTGTAGTTTCTGAGTTATTTAACTTTAACGCCCAATGCATTCTCAATGGCAATAGCACAAACTTTGGCATGCTACTAGTCCTACATACTTACACCTAGAAACCCCATTCAAGCCTACTTAGGTTCATCTTACGGTGGACATGTTTGCCTGAAAAGGAATCTTTGAAATGTTTCATAGTTTTAGAAATATAGTGCTTTCAAATTTGAGAAATTCAGAATGGGGGTCAATGGCAGATTTTGGCAAGTAAAGATTTGAGTGGGGTTTGAACCCACTATGGCCAGATCACGCAGCCAGTGTGCTAAGTCACTGATCTACTTGCTACCTGCCACAATGCAGTCTGCTGTTCCCTTTGAGTACAACATTGATACAAAAATAAAATACAAAAAATAAAATAACAGGAGATTTGTCTATTGTTTCTTTTGCTGTTGTTTATCTCTAGACGCTCGAATGTTTATGAACCACAATGGAAACAAGTCTCTGGCTCTTCTGTCATTATCTATTCGGCCTTTTAAGAACAGCATGCACAGTGGCTCACTGGGTACAGAGCCTGCCTGGTAATCAGGAGGCTGCAGGTTCAAGTCCTGGCTCTGACATAGTGTCCCACAATCATGAAAAACGACATGCTATAGTATGCCGTCCGAAGCCATGAACTATAGTATGTCGTTTTTTCATGATTTTCATCTTTTTTTCAAATAGTCCTTAATCACGAAAAACGACATGCTATAGTATGCCGTCCGAAAAAAATTATAACTTTGGCATGCTACTAGTCCTACATACTTACACCTAGAATCCCCATTCAAACCTATTTAGGTTCATCATACGGTGGACATGTTTGCCTGAAAAGGAATCTTTGAAATGTTTCATAGTTTTAGAAATATAGTGCTTTAAATGTGAGAAATTTACAATGGCAGATAGTGGCACGTCAAAATCACTTTCACCTAAAAACTCCATTCACACGTTTTATAATTCAGCTTACTGTGGAGACACATGCTGGAACCTTTTACTTTGAAATGTTTTGTAGTTTCTGAGTTATTTAACTTTAACGCCCAATGCATTCTCAATGGCAATAGCACAAACTTTGGCATGCTACTAGTCCTACATACTTACACCTAGAAACCCCATTCAAGCCTACTTAGGTTCATCTTACGGTGGACATGTTTGCCTGAAAAGGAATCTTTGAAATGTTTCATAGTTTTAGAAATATAGTGCTTTCAAATTTGAGAATTTTACAATGGGGCTCAATGGCAGATATTGGCACGTCAAAAAAGCACTTTGACCTAGAAACTCCATTCACACGTTTTATAATTCAGCTTACTGTGGAGACACATGCTGGAACTTTTTACTTTGAAATGTTTTGTAGTTTCTGAGTTATTTAACTTTAACGCCCAATGCATTCTCAATGGCAATAGCACAAACTTTGGCATGCTACTAGTCCTACATACTTACACCTAGAAACCCCATTCAAGCCTACTTAGGTTCATCTTACGGTGGACATGTTTGCCTGAAAAGGAATCTTTGAAATGTTTCATAGTTTTAGAAATATAGTGCTTTCAAATTTGAGAATTTTACTATGGGGCTCAATGGCAGATATTGGCACGTCAAAAAAGCACTTTCACCTAGAAACTCCATTCACACTTTTTATAATTCAGCTTACTGTGGAGACACATGCTGGAACTTTTTACTTTGAAATGTTTTGTAGTTTCTGAGTTATTTAACTTTAACGCCCAATGCATTCTCAATGGCAATAGCACAAACTTTGGCATGCTACTAGTCCTACATACTTACACCTATAGAAACCCCATTCAAGCCTACTTAGGTTCATCTTACGGTGGACATGTTTGCCTGAAAAGGAATATTTGAAATGTTTCATAGTTTTAGAAATATAGTGCTTTTAAATTTGAGAAATTCAGAATGGGGGTCAATGGCAGATTTTGGCAAGTAAAGATTTGAGTGGGGTTTGAACCCACTATCTCCAGATCACGCAGCCAGTGTGCTAAGTCACTGATCTACTTGCTACCTGCCACAATGCAGTCTGCTGTTCCCTTTGAGTACAACATTGATACAAAAATAAAATACAAAAAATAAAATAACAGGAGATTTGTCTATTGTTTCTTTTGCTGTTGTTTATCTCTAGACGCTCGAATGTTTATGAACCACAATGGAAACAAGTCTCTGGCTCTTCTGTCATTATCTATTCGGCCTTTTAAGAACAGCATGCACAGTGGCTCACTGGGTACAGAGCCTGCCTGGTAATCAGGAGGCTGCAGGTTCAAGTCCTAGCTCTGACATAGTGTCCCAAAATCATGAAAATATGACATAATATATTATGCCGTCCCAAACCATGGACTATAGTATGTCGTTTTTTCATGATTTTCATCTTTTTTTCAAATCCTCCAAAATCATGAAAACCGACATGCTATACTATAGTATGCCGTCCGAAGCCATGAACTATAGTATGTCGTTTTTTCATGATTTTCATCTTTTTTTCAAATAGTCCTTAATCACGAAAAACGACAAGCTATAGTATGCCGTCCGAAAAAAATTATAACTTTGGCATGCTACTAGTCCTACATACTTACACCTAGAATCCCCATTCAAACCTATTTAGGTTCATCTTACGGTGGACATGTTTGCCTGAAAAGGAATCTTTGAAATGTTTCATAGTTTTAGAAATATAGTGCTTTAAATGTGAGAAATTTACAATGGCAGATAGTGGCACATCAAAATCACTTTCACCTAGAAACTCCATTCACACGTTTTATAATTCAGCTTACTGTGGAGACACATGCTGGAACTTTTTACTTTGAAATGTTTTGTAGTTTCTGAGTTATTTAACTTTAACGCCCAATGCATTCTCAATGGCAATAGCACAAACTTTGGCATGCTACTAGTCCTACATACTTACACCTAGAAACCCCATTCAAGCCTACTTAGGTTCATCTTACGGTGGTCATTTGCCTGAAAAGGAATCTTTGAAATGTTTCATAGTTTTAGAAATATAGTGCTTTCAAATTTGAGAATTTTACAATGGGGCTCAATGGCAGATATTGGCACGTCAAAAAAGCACTTTCACCTAGAAACTCCATTCACACTTTTTATAATTCAGCTTACTGTGGAGACACAGGCTGGAACTTTTTACTTTGAAATGTTTTGTAGTTTCTGAGTTATTTAACTTTAACGCCCAATGCATTCTCAATGGCAATAGCACAAACCTTGGCATGCTACTAGTTCTACATACTTACACCTAGAAACCCCATTCAAGCCTACTTAGGTTCATCTTACGGTGGACATGTTTGCCTGAAAAGGAATCTTTGAAATGTTTCAAAGTTTTAGAAATATAGTGCTTTCAAATTTGAGAATTTTACAATGGGGCTCAATGGCAGATATTGGCACGTCAAAAAAGCACTTTCACCTAGAAACTCCATTCACACTTTTTATAATTCAGCTTACTGTGGAGATACATGCTGGAACTTTTTACTTTGAAATGTTTTGTAGTTTCTGAGTTATTTAACTTTAACGCCCAATGCATTCTCAATGGCAATAGCACAAACTTTGGCATGCTACTAGTCCTACATACTTACACCTAGAAACCCCATTCAAGCCTACTTAGGTTCATCTTACGGTGGACATGTTTGCCTGAAAAGGAATATTTGAAATGTTTCATAGTTTTAGAAATATAGTGCTTTTAAATTTGAGAAATTCAGAATGGGGGCCAATGGCAGATTTTGGCAAGTAAAGATTTGAGTGGGGTTTGAACCCACTATCTCCAGATCACGCCGCCAGTGTGCTAAGTCACTGATCTACTTGCTACCTGCCACAATGCAGTCTGCTGTTCCCTTTGAGTACAACATTGATACAAAAATAAAATACAAAAAATAAAATAACAGGAGATTTGTCTATTGTTTCTTTTGCTGTTGTTTATCTCTAGACGCTCGAATGTTTATGAACCACAATGGAAACAAGTCTCTGGCTCTTCTGTCATTATCTATTCGGCCTTTTAAGAACAGCATGCACAGTGGCTCACTGGGTACAGAGCCTGCCTGGTAATCAGGAGCCTGCAGGTTCAAGTCCTGGCTCTGACATAGTGTCCCAAAATCATGAAAATATGACATAATATATTATGCCGTCCCAAACCATGGACTATAGTATGTCGTTTTTTCATGATTTTCATCTTTTTTTCAAATCCTCCAAAATCATGAAAACCGACATGCTATAGTATGCCGTCCGAAGCCATGAACTATAGTATGTCGTTTTTTCATGATTTTCATCTTTTTTTCAAATAGTCCTTAATCACGAAAAACGACAAGCTATAGTATGCCGTCCGAAAAAAATTATAACTTTGGCATGCTACTAGTCCTACATACTTACACCTAGAATCCCCATTCAAACCTATTTAGGTTCATCTTACGGTGGACATGTTTGCCTGAAAAGGAATCTTTGAAATGTTTCATAGTTTTAGAAATATAGTGCTTTAAATGTGAGAAATTTACAATGGCAGATAGTGGCACGTCAAAATCACTTTCACCTAGAAACTCCATTCACAAGTTTTATAATTCAGCTTACTGTGGAGACACATGCTGGAACTTTTTACTTTGAAATGTTTTGTAGTTTCTGAGTTATTTAACTTTAACGCCCAATGCATTCTCAATGGCAATAGCACAAACTTTGGCATGCTACTAGTCCTACATACTTACACCTAGAAACCCCATTCAAGCCTACTTAGGTTCATCTTACGGTGGACATGTTTGCCTGAAAAGGAATCTTTGAAATGTGTCATAGTTTTAGAAATATAGTGCTTTCAAATTTGAGAATTTTACAATGGGGCTCAATGGCAGATATTGGCACGTCAAAAAAGCACTTTGACCTAGAAACTCCATTCACACGTTTTATAATTCAGCTTACTGTGGAGACACATGCTGGAACTTTTTACTTTGAAATGTTTTGTAGTTTCTGAGTTATTTAACTTTAACGCCCAATGCATTCTCAATGGCAATAGCACAAACTTTGGCATGCTACTAGTCCTACATACTTACACCTAGAAACCCCATTCAAGCCTACTTAGGTTCATCTTACGGTGGACATGTTTGCCTGAAAAGGAATCTTTGAAATGTTTCATAGTTTTAGAAATATAGTGCTTTCAAATTTGAGAATTTTACAATGGGGCTCAATGGCAGATATTGGCACGTCAAAAAAGCACTTTCACCTAGAAACTCCATTCACACTTTTTATAATTCAGCTTACTGTGGAGACACAGGCTGGAACTTTTTACTTTGAAATGTTTTGTAGTTTCTGAGTTATTTAACTTTAACGCCCAATGCATTCTCAATGGCAATAGCACAAACTTTGGCATGCTACTAGTCCTACATACTTACACCTAGAAACCCCATTCAAGCCTACTTAGGTTCATCTTACGGTGGACATGTTTGCCTGAAAATGAATCTTTGAAATGTTTCATAGTTTTAGAAATATAGTGCTTTTAAATTTGAGAAATTCAGAATGGGGGCCAATGGCAGATTTTGGCAAGTAAAGATTTGAGTGGGGTTTGAACCCACTATCTCCAGATCACGCAGCCAGTGTGCTAAGTCACTGATCTACTTGCTACCTGCCACAATGCAGTCTGCTGTTCCCTTTGAGTACAACATTGATACAAAGATAAAATAAAAAAAATAAAATAACAGGAGATTTGTCTATTGTTTCTTTTGCTGTTGTTTATCTTTAGACGCTCGAATGTTTATGAACCACAATGGAAACAAGTCTCTGGCTCTTCTGTCATTATCTATTCGGCCTTTTAAGAACAGCATGCACAGTGGCTCACTGGGTACAGAGCCTGCCTGGTAATCAGGAGCCTGCAGGTTCAAGTCCTGGCTCTGACATAGTGTCCCAAAATCATGAAAATATGACATAATATATTATGCCGTCCCAAACCATGGACTATAGTATGTCGTTTTTTCATGATTTTCATCTTTTTTTCAAATAGTCCTTAATCACGAAAAACGACATGCTATAGTATGCCGTCCGAAAAAAATTATAACTTTGGCATGCTACTAGTCCTACATACTTACACCTAGAATCCCCATTCAAACCTATTTAGGTTCATCTTACGGTGGACATGTTTGCCTGAAAAGGAATCTTTGAAATGTTTCATAGTTTTAGAAATATAGTGCTTTAAATGTGAGAAATTTACAATGGCAGATAGTGGCACGTCAAAATCACTTTCACCTAGAAACTCCATTCACACGTTTTATAATTCAGCTTACTGTGGAGACACATGCTGGAACTTTTTACTTTGAAATGTTTTGTAGTTTCTGAGTTATTTAACTTTAACGCCCAATGCATTCTCAATGGCAATAGCACAAACTTTGGCATGCTACTAGTCCTACATACTTACACCTAGAAACCCCATTCAAGCCTACTTAGGTTCATCTTACGGTGGACATGTTTGCCTGAAAAGGAATCTTTGAAATGTTTCATAGTTTTAGAAATATAGTGCTTTCAAATTTGAGAATTTTACAATGGGGCTCAATGGCAGATATTGGCACGTCAAAAAAGCACTTTCACCTAGAAACTCCATTCACACTTTTTATAATTCAGCTTACTGTGGAGACACAGGCTGGAACTTTTTACTTTGAAATGTTTTGTAGTTTCTGAGTTATTTAACTTTAACGCCCAATGCATTCTCAATGGCAATAGCACAAACTTTGGCATGCTACTAGTTCTACATACTTACACCTAGAAACCCCATTCAAGCCTACTTAGGTTCATCTTACGGTGGACATGTTTGCCTGAAAAGGAATCTTTGAAATGTTTCATAGTTTTAGAAATATAGTGCTTTCAAATTTGAGAATTTTACAATGGGGCTCAATGGCAGATATTGGCACGTCAAAAAAGCACTTTCACCTAGAAACTCCATTCACACTTTTTATAATTCAGCTTACTGTGGAGACACATGCTGGAACTTTTTACTTTGAAATGTTTTGTAGTTTCTGAGTTATTTAACTTTAACGCCCAATGCATTCTCAATGGCAATAGCACAAACTTTGGCATGCTACTAGTCCTACATACTTACACCTAGAAACCCCATTCAAGCCTACTTAGGTTCATCTTACGGTGGACATGTTTGCCTGAAAAGGAATATTTGAAATGTTTTATAGTTTTAGAAATATAGTGCTTTCAAATTTGAGAATTTTACAATGGGGCTCAATGGCAGATATTGGCACCTCAAAAAAGCACTTTCACCTAGAAACTCCATTCACACTTTTTATAATTCAGCTTACTGTGGAGACACAGGCTGGAACTTTTTACTTTGAAATGTTTTGTAGTTTCTGAGTTATTTAACTTTAACGCCCAATGCATTCTCAATGGCAATAGCACAAACTTTGGCATGCTAATAGTCCTACATACTTACACCTAGAAACCCCATTCAAGCCTACTTAGGTTCATTTTACGGTGGACATGTTTGCCTGAATAGGAATCTTTGAAATGTTTCATAGTTTTAGAAATATAGTGCTTTAAATGTGAGAAATTTACAATGGCAGATAGTGGCACGTCAAAATCACTTTCACCTAGAAACTCCATTCACACGTTTTATAATTCAGCTTACTGTGGAGACACATGCTGGAACTTTTTACTTTGAAATGTTTTGTAGTTTCTGAGTTATTTAACTTTAACGCCCAATGCATTCTCAATGGCAATAGCACAAACTTTGGCATGCTACTAGTCCTACATACTTACACCTAGAAACCCCATTCAAGCCTACTTAGGTTCATCTTACGGTGGACATGTTTGCCTGAAAAGGAATCTTTGAAATGTTTCATAGTTTTAGAAATATAGTGCTTTCAAATTTGAGAATTTTACAATGGGGCTCAATGGCAGATATTGGCACGTCAAAAAAGCACTTTCACCTAGAAACTCCATTCACACTTTTTATAATTCAGCTTACTGTGGAGACACATGCTGGAACTTTTTACTTTGAAATGTTTTGTAGTTTCTGAGTTATTTAACTTTAACGCCCAATGCATTCTCAATGGCAATAGCACAAACTTTGGCATGCTACTAGTCCTACATACTTACACCTAGAAACCCCATTCAAGCCTACTTAGGTTCATCTTACGGTGGACATGTTTGCCTGAAAAGGAATATTTGAAATGTTTTATAGTTTTAGAAATATAGTGCTTTCAAATTTGAGAATTTTACAATGGGGCTCAATGGCAGATATTGGCACCTCAAAAAAGCACTTTCACCTAGAAACTCCATTCACACTTTTTATAATTCAGCTTACTGTGGAGACACAGGCTGGAACTTTTTACTTTGAAATGTTTTGTAGTTTCTGAGTTATTTAACTTTAACGCCCAATGCATTCTCAATGGCAATAGCACAAACTTTGGCATGCTACTAGTCCTACATACTTACACCTAGAAACCCCATTCAAGCCTACTTAGGTTCATTTTACGGTGGACATGTTTGCCTGAATAGGAATCTTTGAAATGTTTCATAGTTTTAGAAATATAGTGCTTTAAATGTGAGAAATTTACAATGGCAGATAGTGGCACGTCAAAATCACTTTCACCTAGAAACTCCATTCACACGTTTTATAATTCAGCTTACTGTGGAGACACATGCTGGAACTTTTTACTTTGAAATGTTTTGTAGTTTCTGAGTTATTTAACTTTAACGCCCAATGCATTCTCAATGGCAATAGCACAAACTTTGGCATGCTACTAGTCCTACATACTTACACCTAGAAACCCCATTCAAGCCTACTTAGGTTCATTTTACGGTGGACATGTTTGCCTGAAAAGGAATCTTTGAAATGTTTCATAGTTTTAGAAATATAGTGCTTTCAAATTTGAGAATTTTACAATGGGGCTCAATGGCAGATATTGGCACCTCAAAAAAGCACTTTCACCTAGAAACTCCATTCACACTTTTTATAATTCAGCTTACTGTGGAGACACAGGCTGGAACTTTTTACTTTGAAATGTTTTGTAGTTTCTGAGTTATTTAACTTTAACGCCCAATGCATTCTCAATGGCAATAGCACAAACTTTGGCATGCTACTAGTCCTACATACTTACACCTAGAAACCCCATTCAAGCCTACTTAGGTTCATTTTACGGTGGACATGTTTGCCTGAATAGGAATCTTTGAAATGTTTCATAGTTTTAGAAATATAGTGCTTTAAATGTGAGAAATTTACAATGGCAGATAGTGGCACGTCAAAATCACTTTCACCTAGAAACTCCATTCACACGTTTTATAATTCAGCTTACTGTGGAGACACATGCTGGAACTTTTTACTTTGAAATGTTTTGTAGTTTCTGAGTTATTTAACTTTAACGCCCAATGCATTCTCAATGGCAATAGCACAAACTTTGGCATGCTACTAGTCCTACATACTTACACCTAGAAACCCCATTCAAGCCTACTTAGGTTCATTTTACGGTGGACATGTTTGCCTGAAAAGGAATCTTTGAAATGTTTCATAGTTTTAGAAATATAGTGCTTTCAAATTTGAAAATTTTACAATGGGGCTCAATGGCAGATATTGGCACGTCAAAAAAGCACTTTCACCTAGAAACTCCATTCACACGTTTTATAATTCAGCTTACTGTGGAGAGACACATGCTGGAACTTTTTACTTTGAAATGTTTTGTAGTTTCTGAGTTATTTAACTTTAACGCCCAATGCATTCTCAATGGCAATAGCACAAACTTTGGCATGCTACTAGTCCTACATACTTACACCTAGAAACCCCATTCAAGCCTACTTAGGTTCATCTTACGGTGGACATGTTTGCCTGGAAAGGAATCTTTGAAATGTTTCATAGTTTTAGAAATATAGTGCTTTCAAATTTGAGAATTTTACAATGGGGGTCAATGGCAGATTTTGGCAAGTAAAGATTTGAGTGGGGTTTGAACCCACTATCTCCAGATCACACAGCCAGTGTGCTAAGTCACTGATCTACTTGCTACCTGCCACAATGCAGTCTGCTGTTCCCTTTGAGTACAACATTGATACAAAAATAAAATACAAAAAATAAAATAACAGGAGATTTGTCTATTGTTTCTTTTGCTGTTGTTTATCTCTAGACGCTCGAATGTTTATGAACCACAATGGAAACAAGTCTCTGGCTCTTCTGTCATTATCTATTCGGCCTTTTAAGAACAGCATGCACAGTGGCTCACTGGGTACAGAGCCTGCCTGGTAATCAGGAGCCTGCAGGTTCAAGTCCTGGCTCTGACATAGTGTCCCAAAATCATGAAAATATGACATAATATATTATGCCGTCCCAAACCATGGACTATAGTATGTCGTTTTTTCATGATTTTCATCTTTTTTTTCAAATCCTCCAAAATCATGAAAAACGACATGCTATAGTATGCCGTCCGAAGCCATGAACTATAGTATGTCGTTTTTTCATGATTTTCATCTTTTTTTCAAATAGTCCTTAATCACGAAAAACGACATGCTATAGTATGCCGTCCGAAAAAAATTATAACTTTGGCATGCTACTAGTCCTACATACTTACACCTAGAATCCCCATTCAAACCTATTTAGGTTCATCTTACGGTGGACATGTTTGCCTGAAAAGGAATCTTTGAAATGTTTCATAGTTTTAGAAATATAGTGCTTTCAAATTTGAGAATTTTACAATGGGGCTCAATGGCAGATATTGGCACGTCAAAAAAGCACTTTGACCTAGAAACTCCATTCACACGTTTTATAATTCAGCTTACTGTGGAGACACATGCTGGAACTTTTTACTTTGAAATGTTTTGTAGTTTCTGAGTTATTTAACTTTAACGCCCAATGCATTCTCAATGGCAATAGCACAAACTTTGGCATGCTACTAGTCCTACATACTTACACCTAGAAACCCCATTCAAGCCTACTTAGGTTCATCTTACGGTGGACATGTTTGCCTGAAAAGGAATCTTTGAAATGTTTCATAGTTTTAGAAATATAGTGCTTTCAAATTTGAGAATTTTACAATGGGGCTAAATGGCAGATATTGGCACGTCAAAAAAGCACTTTCACCTAGAAACTCCATTCACACTTTTTATAATTCAGCTTACTGTGGAGACACATGCTGGAACTTTTTACTTTGAAATGTTTTGTAGTTTCTGAGTTATTTAACTTTAACGCCCAATGCATTCTCAATGGCAATAGCACAAACTTTGGCATGCTACTAGTCCTACATACTTACACCTAGAAACCCCATTCAAGCCTACTTAGGTTCATCTTACGGTGGACATGTTTGCCTGAAAAGGAATATTTGAAATGTTTCATAGTTTTAGAAATATAGTGCTTTTAAATTTGAGAAATTCAGAATGGGGGTCAATGGCAGATTTTGGCAAGTAAAGATTTGAGTGGGGTTTGAACCCACTATCTCCAGATCACGGAGCCAGTGTGCTAAGTCACTGATCTACTTGCTACCTGCCACAATGCAGTCTGCTGTTCCCTTTGAGTACAACATTGATACAAAAATAAAATACAAAAAATAAAATAACAGGAGATTTGTCTATTGTTTCTTTTGCTGTTGTTTATCTCTAGACGCTCGAATGTTTATGAACCACAATGGAAACAAGTCTCTGGCTCTTCTGTCATTATCTATTCGGCCTTTAAAGAACAGCATGCACAGTGGCTCACTGGGTACAGAGCCTGCCTGGTAATCAGGAGGCTGCAGGTTCAAGTCCTGGCTCTGACATAGTGTCCCAAAATCATGAAAATATGACATAATATATTATGCCGTCCCAAACCATGGACTATAATATGTCGTTTTTTCATGATTTTCATCTTTTTTTCAAATCCTCCAAAATCATGAAAAACGACATGCTATAGTATGCCGTCCGAAGCCATGAACTATAGTATGTCGTTTTTTCATGATTTTCATCTTTTTTTCAAATAGTCCTTAATCACGAAAAACGACATGCTATAGTATGCCGTCCGAAAAAAATTATAACTTTGGCATGCTACTAGTCCTACATACTTACACATAGAATCCCCATTCAAACCTATTTAGGTTCATCTTACGGTGGACATGTTTGCCTGAAAAGGAATCTTTGAAATGTTTCATAGTTTTAGAAATATAGTGCTTTAAATGTGAGAAATTTACAATGGCAGATAGTGGCACGTCAAAATCACTTTCACCTAGAAACTCCATTCACACGTTTTATAATTCAGCTTACTGTGGAGACACATGCTGGAACTTTTTACTTTGAAATGTTTTGTAGTTTCTGAGTTATTTAACTTTAACGCCCAATGCATTCTCAATGGCAATAGCACAAACTTTGGCATGCTACTAGTCCTACATACTTACACCTAGAAACCCCATTCAAGCCTACTTAGGTTCATCTTACGGTGGACATGTTTGCCTGAAAAGGAATCTTTGAAATGTTTCATAGTTTTAGAAATATAGTGCTTTCAAATTTGAAAGTTTTACAATGGGGCTCAATGGCAGATATTGGCACGTCAAAAAAGCACTTTCACCTAGAAACTCCATTCACACGTTTTATAATTCAGCTTACTGTGGAGACACATGCTGGAACTTTTTACTTTGAAATGTTTTGTAGTTTCTGAGTTATTTAACTTTAACGCCCAATGCATTCTCAATGGCAATAGCACAAACTTTGGCATGCTACTAGTCCTACATACTTACACCTAGAAACCCCATTCAAGCCTACTTAGGTTCATCTTACGGTGGACATGTTTGCCTGAAAAGGAATCTTTGAAATGTTTCATAGTTTTAGAAATATAGTGCTTTCAAATTTGAGAATTTTACAATGGGGCTCAATGGCAGATATTGGCACGTCAAAAAAGCACTTTCACCTAGAAACTCCATTCACACTTTTTATAATTCAGCTTACTGTGGAGACACATGCTGGAACTTTTTACTTTGAAATGTTTTGTAGTTTCTGAGTTATTTAACTTTAACGCCCAATGCATTCTCAATGGCAATAGCACAAACTTTGGCATGCTACTAGTCCTACATACTTACACCTAGAAACCCCATTCAAGCCTACTTAGGTTCATCTTACGGTGGACATGTTTGCCTGAAAAGGAATCTTTGAAATGTTTCATAGTTTTAGAAATATAGTGCTTTCAAATTTGAGAATTTTACAATGGGGCTCAATGGCAGATATTGGCACGTCAAAAAAGCACTTTCACCTAGAAACTCCATTCACACTTTTTATAATTCAGCTTACTGTGGAGACACATGCTGGAACTTTTTACTTTGAAATGTTTTGTAGTTTCTGAGTTATTTAACTTTAACGCCCAATGCATTCTCAATGGCAATAGCACAAACTTTGGCATGCTACTAGTCCTACATACTTACACCTAGAAACCCCATTCAAGCCTACTTAGGTTCATCTTACGGTGGACATGTTTGCCTGAAAAGGAATCTTTGAAATGTTTCATAGTTTTAGAAATATAGTGCTTTCAAATTTGAGAATTTTACAATGGGGCTCAATGGCAGATATTGGCACGTCAAAAAAGCACTTTCACCTAGAAACTCCATTCACACTTTTTATAATTCAGCTTACTGTGGAGACACATGCTGGAACTTTTTACTTTGAAATGTTTTGTAGTTTCTGAGTTATTTAACTTTAACGCCCAATGCATTCTCAATGGCAATAGCACAAACTTTGGCATGCTACTAGTCCTACATACTTACACCTAGAAACCCCATTCAAGCCTACTTAGGTTCATCTTACGGTGGACATGTTTGCCTGAAAAGGAATCTTTGAAATGTTTCATAGTTTTAGAAATATAGTGCTTTCAAATTTGAGAAATTCAGAATGGGGGTCAATGGCAGATTTTGGCAAGTAAAGATTTGAGTGGGGTTTGAACCCAATATCTCCAGATCACGCAGCCAGTGTGCTAAGTCACTGATCTACTTGCTACCTGCCACAATGCAGTCTGCTGTTCCCTTTGAGTACAACATTGATACAAAAATAAAATACAAAAAATAAAATAACAGGAGATTTGTCTATTGTTTATTTTGCTGTTGTTTATCTCTAGACGCTCGAATGTTTATGAACCACAATGGAAACAAGTCTCTGGCTCTTCTGTCATTATCTATTCGGCCTTTTAAGAACAGCATGCACAGTGGCTCACTGGGTACAGAGCCTGCCTGGTAATCAGGAGCCTGCAGGTTCAAGTCCTGGCTCTGACATAGTGTCCCAAAATCATGAAAATATGACATAATATATTATGCCGTCCCAAACCATGGACTATAGTATGTCGTTTTTTCATGATTTTCATCTTTTTTTCAAATCCTCCAAAATCATGAAAAACGACATGCTATAGTATGCCGTCCGAAGCCATGAACTATAGTATGTCGTTTTTTCATGATTTTCATCTTTTTTTCAAATAGTCCTTAATCACGAAAAACGACATGCTATAGTATGCCGTCCGAAAAAAATTATAACTTTGGCATGCTACTAGTCCTACATACTTACACCTAGAATCCCCATTCAAACCTATTTAGGTTCATCTTACGGTGGACATGTTTGCCTGAAAAGGAATCTTTGAAATGTTTCATAATTTTAGAAATATAGTGCTTTAAATGTGAGAAATTTACAATGGCAGATAGTGGCACGTCAAAATCACTTTCACCTAGAAACTCCATTCACACGTTTTATAATTCAGCTTACTGTGGAGACACATGCTGGAACTTTTTACTTTGAAATGTTTTGTAGTTTCTGAGTTATTTAACTTTAACGCCCAATGCATTCTCAATGGCAATAGCACAAACTTTGGCATGCTACTAGTCCTACATACTTACACCTAGAAACCCCATTCAAGCCTACTTAGGTTCATCTTACGGTGGACATGTTTGCCTGAAAAGGAATCTTTGAAATGTTTCATAGTTTTAGAAATATAGTGCTTTGTAGTGGCAGAAAATACTACACTGCCTGGAGCAAGGCTTCCACCTGTTGATTGTCTGTCAAGATGACCTATTCTTACCCAAGACCCATGTTTGAACATGTCCACTGACCACACCTCAAATGTATTTGTGTTCCTTCACTGTGTATAAGAGAAACTGATGTCGACAGCGAGGAGGGCTTGCATCCGTGCACCTCCCTGGGCTGGTACAGACCACTCCTTGTAATAAACGTGACATTGTTTCAGTCCACTCTCTACCTCGATTATTTCTTAAAGTCTCTGTTAGGAGTATTAATAATCCCACTACAATTATGGCGCAGTGAGCAGCGTGTTTCTACTGTCCGTCAGCATTCTCTTTTTCAGATGATAGCGCTGTGCATATGGATCTGAGATGCTGGTCCGACAGGGACAACACCTAAACGAACTTTGGGGTAAGAGTGTTTTGACTCAATGTACAACATTTTGTATTTTGAGGCTGTGATCGTTAGAGATACAGCCGTACAAAGTACTAGTTCATCGTATTCATCGTATTTGAAAGAGCTGGTAACAGTCCCTCATCGTATTCATCGTATTTAAAGGAGTGGTGACAGTCCCTCCTCATCGTATTTCATCGTTGCCGAGTGGTAACAGTCTTTTATAGACATTTATATAGTATTCATCGTATTTAAAGGAGTGGTGACAGTCCCTCCTCATCGTATTTCATCGTTGCCGAGTGGTAACAGTCTTTCATAGACATTTATATAGAAAAACTATAGCCTATATCAGTAGGATAGGGAATAGCATAGGAAATCATACAGACAGCGTCCACCGTTATTTTCTTTCTTTTCTCTCCTGTTGGGACCAAACAGCCCACAGGGAAGATTAAAAGAGAATGGTGAAACAGCAACTTGTATAACGCGTAAGACTCGAGCAGCAGGTATGAATGTGGAATGTGGAATGTTGAGTATGGAATGGAAGTGTGTGGGACGTACGTGTGGATGAACGGAAAATACTATTTTTGTGAAAAGTCAAATGGTGATTTCCTAGTATAAATGTGGCGTTGTGAACAAGTAAGTATGAAGAATGTAGTCCTGGTATTTTAGTTAAGTGTCACCACCCATGGTTAGTAGGACAGCAGTTAGCAGTTGTCAGCGGCAGACTCAAAATAGCAGGTCTACCCAGTAAGTGCTGTCTTGTATTTAAAGTAATTAACAAACAGTAACGTGGTTAGCTGATCATCATGGTCATATGTATTATCTTATTACGTCTTATTATAAAATAATGACAATATAACAATTTCCCAGAGTCACGGCAAGTTGAGTGTAATTGGGCTTTGTCACTCTCTATATTTGGACTAAATAGATAGGCAAAATTATACTCAAAGCATGAAATGTATAGGTAGTAAGTAACTCCTTACAATAGGCAATATTTGTAACTGTCATCACATTTTTTCCCAGTCAAGACAGGAACCCCTGTTTTTGTTTTTCCTAGGAACCTTTCGTTTTTGTCGCTATACAGAATATATCGGTATGGCATTTTTTGTGGAAAGATTAGAGAGGTCCTCAGGGAACTTAAGATCAGATTCAAGTAAGGGACATTTTTCAGGACAGGCAGTTCAGAAAGTAGCCCCGTTCTTCTCCCCTACCATTGACAGCAGCTGCTCTGAGTGGACACACTTGGGACGGGTCGAGCTGGGGAGTCGGGTGAGTGTGAATAAGTCTATTATTACAGTAATATGAGTGGTGGAGAAAGGTTCTGAAATGTGTTACTTATACATACACGATATAGGAATACTCTGTAGCAAGTAAATGTCCAGAATTCAAATGTAGGCTTAATAGTAAATTAGTGTTGGCTGTGGCTGTATTTAAGAAACTATAAAACTAAAACAATTTAGCAGAATGTCTCATTTTTAATTATAAAATAACTGTAAAATAAGCAGATCTACGAGCTCACAATGTGTTGTTCTTGTAAATTAGTTATTTGCAACATGGAAAAAATGTATATAGGGCTGGAGTGGTTAATGTATGATTTGTAATAACCATAATCTACACAGTAACCAGTAATTACAGTATTCAACTACATGCGTATTACGGTCCCATATACGGACAGGTCATCCATTAGGGAAGACATGGTTTGAAGTTGTGTTGAGTTGATCATATGGACAAGCGCAATTCCCTCATGAGAAAACTTGAAGTGAGACACAGAACTCATACGTTAGTGTGAGTGACGTGCAATTAGATATGTAAAGGTTATTATTGGCCAAGTTGATTCACCAGACATATAAATGAGTAGTACTGTGTTTTGCGTAACCTGGGTACTGCTGGACCATTGAGTGCACCGCTTGTCACATCGCACGATTGCTAAAAGAGAGGTCAATAAGTCACATGTACAGTCAGTAGACTGCTTCCGCACTTTGATGTTTGAACGATATATGCATGTGTTGGTTTGGGGCCCAACACACGGGAAAGGACTGTTTTCCGAAAAGTGACATTTTGTGAACATGGACACGTGAGTGACAGGAGGCATTCGGACAGAGGGACAATGGAGGATTTTGTGAAAAAGGGAACATTCCAGGCTTGATGAACTAATGAGTGTTCTTTTTCCTTTCATGTGATTGAACACTGGGCATCTCTTGAGGCGGTGTGCGATTGTGATCGTGGTTTGCGTTGGTGGTCTCGCAGTGACTGGGTGAGTAAAGTGGCATATGAGCCTAAGTGCTATTTCTTGTCAGCATTATGGATAGCTTCAATTCAACTTTATTGTGGTGAGCAACAACCCAGTGCTCCTGGGCCACGGTCTCTTGGTGTCATTCATGGTGTTGATTTCGTCACCTCCGTTGGTGCAGGGTGACGGCGTTGACATTGTTGGTGCCTAAAAGAAGCAGTTTTGCGACGTGGGTAACAGGATACTGTCTTTTGGCTTGTGAGTTGAGATGACATGCAGTATAGTATTTACGTGAACCAGCACTATGCCTATTGCTAGCTGACATGTCATATTTGTTTTAGATGAGATACTGGTGATTTGATTTGGATAAGGAATGGCATGTCGATATGATCATACAACTGTCCTATAGTCAATAATATATCAGACAATTGAATGAGGGGAGGTTAAGGACTCACTCATTTTGTAGTAAATTGGTCTTGATTCAAACGTAATATTAATGAACAAATAGGTCAAATCAGACAACCCCACAGCCAAATAGGGGATGATTCCCTATGTAATGTTTAATGCAGAGTGGTCAATTGCCACTCAGAGACATCATGCAAATAGGGATAAAGAATTGGCATGAGCACACAAGGTTCGACTTTATACATTGACTAATTATGTAGATTTAAAATGCGTAAATACTACTGTAGCACCCTTAAACAAAATAGGTAATTCACAACATAGATATGGAACAGTAAAGTAAGAAATAAGTTGTTGTCACCAACAGTGGATGGCATGACGTCATGTCTCCCTCCCATGCGTGCCCAGGAGCACTGAAGAATATATATAACACAGGCAGATAGATACCGTATACTACTGAGTATCTCATATTGTAAGTAAGACTCACATATCAAGGGGTACCTAAATCATTGGGCTTGACTAGTTCACCAGCCCCCCCCCAACGCCTAAGGCAAGGTAGCATAGGCATTTTCACACGCAAAATGTAAACTTGTCCGCAGAAATAGCCTGATCACAGCTGTTAAAATAACAATGGGGGCTCATATTGTTCAGTTTTCAGTTCAGTTTAGTTTCTCTAATTTAAGGAGAGTTTCACAGCATGACATGTCACTTACGCCAACCAGGTGTCCATTTGCACCCCTCCTTTCAGAGTAGCAGTGTGATTGACAGGCATCAGTGTTTGGGGGGGGGGGGGCAAGAGAAGGTCCCCTAATAGTGGCCTCTGTCATAAAACATTGTCTCTGGTCAGCAAGATGTGTAAATTAGACTTTAGACCAATGTGAACCTTTACTGTCCTCTACGAGGACTGGTGATGATTATTATTCTGGATAACTCACACTCATGGCAAATGCCCTGTTGGCTCATTTTTGTAGTCAACATTTACCTAATACCTCTCCTACCTCACTTTATTCAGCTAGAGATCGTGGTCAGGCATTTCACTTAACTATATTCTTGATTCCAAGCAGTGATGTAAATAGATTATCGATGTAATGAGTCCTGGGATGCAGGAATGATTTTGTAAATAAGTCAGGGGGATCTATCAGTCCCATGTCAATAACGTTAGGAGTTATATTTTGCCATTTTTACAAAGTGCAGCATACTCCACAGTTCAGTAGGATGCGTAATACACACATGCACTGTCACTGAGGGTGCATGGTTACAGCTGCTGTTGCATTGTAGTCAGAGGAGGACTTTAGAAGGAAGGATTTTTATTATCTGGACTTTCCATCAAACAATCAAGCAGCAAGCATACTGGTCAATTAATTAAGACGCATACACATTTGTATGATAAGCTATGAGGTTCAATTTGAATGTCTAGTTGATCATGGTGTTCATTTATATATCAATAAATATATCAATAATAGTGTAAACCATATACAGCAGAGTCATGTACATACTAAATACTATTTTAAGTTACGAGTCATGTAAATACTAGCATTTTATTTTAAGAAATCAGTTGAGTGAACCCGTGGATCAGCTATTTTCAATGAACAAGATTTAACAGTTAAAAACCATTTAACCAAGTCGGCCTTCCTTCCTTAGTTTATTTCTTTATAGATGTGAGATCATTTTATTTGAAGTTAGGAGAAAAAAAAAATGTACCGAAAGATAGAAAAGGATTTTTAAAAATAGCAGATCTGCGTGCACAAAACATACCTAGCACGTTGTTTCAATTATAGATAGACTGGCAGGAGGAAGTGACGAATAGGGTAAAATAGCTTAGTGTTAATAGGATGTTGATGCTGTTAAATAGCTTAGGTAATATTAAAAATGTTTAAAGTAAAGCGATGGTTCTAGCAATTATGAGCAATTCTATGGATAAATTCTATCTATATCCGACAGAAGTGCTCAGAGGGGGGACATGTATAGTTTAAGAAGTGTATAGTTTATGAAGTATAGTTTAAGTTGAACATGTATAGTTTAAGAAGTGTATAGTTTATGAAGTATAGTTTAAGTTGAACATAATTTAATTCAAATTCATTTTAAGCATTGGAACATAATTTATTCTTGAGTCTATGGCGACATATTGTCAAACCTCTAAAACTACATTCAGTAGGCTGCTGAAACAATAAACAAACAAAACCTCTACGGCATTTTAGATTGCATGTCAAATTGTAGATGTACCGAGTAGAATTGCGGGCCCACATTTGTCTGAAAGATCTGATGAGTAAATTAATGTTATTTCAAAGGACCTGGCCTCATGTCGCCTATTTAGACTACACATGGGGAAGTTTTTTCACTCAAGTACTACACTATATTTAAATATTTATAAAATACTGCAAAACCATACACACACACATAGTGCAAACTGACAGCGACCACATTCTAACTTACCTCAAACAAAGGGTAAAACGTAGGTAGTCACAGCAGCAGATTACATGTAAAATCTCATTCCCCATTGACCATTCAAATAATTTGGCCAATAGCTTTTTGAAAAACAAAAGGTAAAAGGGAAAAAAAAAAAGGTAAGATGTTAGTGTATGTAAAATAGTTTGTTTTCATGTTCTCGGTCAAAACCGGTTTAAGTCACTCTTAGTGCACGTCTGTGAACGTATTATTGTTAGAAGGAAACTTTATGCGTAGGTTCCCCCAGTGATGAGTAGTTCGTAGGCGGGGTCTCGGCTCCACCTGCAGAGTACCACACATGCACACAGCATCCCCAGCATCTGAATTGCAGCAAATGTTAGTGCAGCCCAGATGACATACATCATGATTTTTTTTAGTTTCTTCACAACTAGAACTTCACATCCCTCCGGGTAGAGGTCTTCAGTATGAGCAAGAGATCCAGTGCAGGCTTCTGTATTACTTTTGCAGCAGCTAATGGGGACGCTGTTGTTTTTAGTTTCATTAAACCAGCGAGTGTTCATCCAATCCGAGTAATTGTGGATTCCGCAGCACTGAAGCTGTCTCTGCACATAGTCGATGGCACGGCTCGGGGCATCACTGTTGGTGCCACTGTACTCGTCATACACGTTCCGGATGGAACCGTTAACCTCATCTTCAACCTTTGCTCTGTAAATATATCCAAGAACCACCACAGCCACTTCCGTCATGAACACTAGCAGAAGGATGATTTGCAAGTCCACAGTAGCTCTCTCGTACTGTAGCACAGCATCCAATGAGTCCAATAATGAACAAGAGGGCTCCGACAGCAATGATGGTCACAGCAGGGATAAAGGTATACACATCCTCAAAGAAGTGGTCATAGTCATCATATGTGATGAAGACATAGGCTCCAACATAGCATAAAATACCAGCTGCTGCCCAAAATATCAGATTTAGAAAGACCACGTTATGCCGCACTGCCCCATGCCTGATACTGAGAAGGAATCCAGTATTGCTATAAAAGTTAAAAGGCTTTTCTTCTATTCAGACATATTGTCCTGGGCCGCTGACATCCCGATACCGACCGACTGAACCCCTCAAAAACAATCAAGGACAGGGGGGAGCAGTTGTCACAGAGACTTTGTCCAAGGAAGCTATTTCCATTCATTCCATATCCAGAACCTCATCCTCATCGGGAGACTGGGGCACAGCACTCAGAAATAGACACATATTCTTCAACAGTACATGTGCAGCGACGCTGGACACCTGATGAACTGAAAGACATCATGAAGGACCTTCCAGACCACAAAGTCAACATGGAGCGCTGGTGTGCAGCTGTGTTAGACTTGATTGAGATGTATGAGCCATCGGCAAGAATGCTCGAATCTGTATTTCGCAAAGTCTTTGGATTAAAATGGCTACATCTCAGGGAACATTTTGATGTGAATGGAGCACAAAATCACATTGTCACTGGACAGCTGCTGGATCACGGTGGTCTTTTTGACAGCATCAAAGCAGCATTTCCAGTACCCACTGATTGGCCAAAAATTCACAGCACTAAGCAATGGCCTGATGAAACCTGTGACACCTACAGAAATAGACTGGAGAACTGCTTTCAGAAGCACTGTGGTGTGCCACTAGACAACCCCGCTTACAATGACTTGTTAAAAACCTCCTTGATCAATGGCCTGCTCCCTGCAATCTACAGTGTTATGACCTCTTGCATTGGCTGGGAAACCCGACCTTTGACTGAGGTGTGGGGTCACGCATTGCATGCTGAGAGGAACGCACTCTCACAGGACTTCATGAAAAAGAAGAAATTGGAGACAGCACAGCTGATGTTCTATGAGAACACTGTCAGCAACCTACCAACCAAGTTAAGCAGACAGGTGGGGCCCAGCCGGGGGTCAAGTGGCGACCTATGGGTTAGGCCACTACACAGATTTGGTGTGATATGGAGCGAAGTAGAATGAAGACCTACGCAGTGGCAAGTGTGGAGAATGAATGGCCCGGGTATGTGTGGAATGTGATGTTTATCGAGTAGGCCTATAAGTAAGTAAAATGTTTTAAGGTATCACTGTGTACAACAGTGTTATTTTTAGGAAAAGTCATCCTAATGAAAATTGTTCTTTCCTACTTTCCAGGACTGGATGGTGAATCAATGAGATGGTCTAAATGTGTTGACAATTTAATGAATATCTTCCTTTCCCAGTGTGCATGGCATGGTTAATATGGCGATATTGACTAACTCACTAAAAACTTAGAATAACTCGTCTAGGAAGAGTGTTGTGATACAATGCAATTACAGGAGGAAGGAAAAAGGGAAAAATGAGTATCTATAGACATTACGTCGACAAGGTAAGAACCCACTCACTCCCAAACGATCTCATACATTATTGAAATATTTGTATTGACAGGAGGATACTAGTAGTGATGAAATACAGTGTAAAGATGCAATAATGTGTAACCTGTCAATGTAGCTAATAACCATAAGAGAGGGAGTTAACCATAAATCAGACTGTGAAAGATTGTGATCAACTGTGATCAAGATAGATCTTAATAAATTCCTAATTATGTATTATCATCTGGGGAAAAGTATAGAACAAATGTTTTAGAATAGGGGTAGTGTGTTGTTTTGTTTTTTTCCAGCTCTGAAATCCAATAAATTAAGAGAAACATATCAGGAGATGTGTTTAAACAAGGGAAAAAACAAACAAGCAAATGAAGACAGCCGGAGAAAGCACTAAAAGGATTTGGGTTTGTATGATGGGTAAATATACACACATACATTGACGTCAGTCTAGTGTTATATGAATTACAATTTAGGCATTTAGCAGACGCTCTTAATCCAGAGCGACTTACATTAAGCAATAACAAAAAGCATGGCATACATCACATGTATAAAAAGTAGTTATCATGAATCATGCGTAAACTAAGAACGTAACATTGGAGTATCTATGTAAACTATACATACTATACTATATAATATATTATACATGTGTACTATAAAGTGCTATGACTACATAAAGTGCAATTCTAGAGCTGTCTACATAACAAGCTGAAGCTGAAGACAATTAATGTAAAATAATAATAATAATAATAATAATATTGAAATGAATTTTGTATAACCACCTTTTTAACCACGGTGGAAATAATTCAAGTGAACAAAATTACCTGCAAGTTGTTCTCCCTCTAAAAAAACCCTGACAGACATATAAATATGTCACATGGGCCAGTGACACCAATGAGAGCCAAGCCACATCATCATGTCTGTCCAGAGACTCCAGACGTCCCTACAAGGCCCACACGCATTCGATCCCCGCAGTCACCCCCCAGTGACAACGATGGGAGCCGGATAAAGACGAGATACTGGGCCCACCATGGGGAAAAAAGACTAAAATGCCATGCCACAACGTGTGACAGAAACATAAGGAGAGGAGAACATTTGCATGGAGGAAAGAACCACGGAAAAAGACTACACCTGATGCTGGCTTATGAGTGATCGCTCAAGACAAATCGAGGGTCGTAGGTTGGAATTTCCCAATAAGAAGGAAAAGGGTTTTCGCCCCTACCAGCCATCAGAAGTTGTGTGTAATAAAAAGAAAATTATCATGTGGATGAACATTGAATACACTTAAATGTGAACCTTTCTTACTCTAGGAGATAGTCCATATATAAGTCATCTTTTTGTAGTAAATTTGCAGACAGTATAGTATCTCATGTTCCTTGGTATAAATTAATATGAGACATTTAATTTACATATTTGAAATGGAGGAATGTAGTGGCAGAAAATACTACACTGCCTGGAGCAAGGCTTCCACCTGTTGATTGTCTGTCAAGATGACCTATTCTTACCCAAGACCCATGTTTGAACATGTCCACTGACCACACCTCAAATGTATTTGTGTTCCTTCACTGTGTATAAGAGAAACTGATGTCGACAGCGAGGAGGGCTTGCATCCGTGCACCTCCCTGGGCTGGTACAGACCACTCCTTGTAATAAACGTGACATTGTTTCAGTCCACTCTCTACCTCGATTATTTCTTAAAGTCTCTGTTAGGAGTATTAATAATCCCACTACAGCTTTCAAATTTGAGAATTTTACAATGGGGCTCAATGGCAGATATTGGCACGTCAAAAAAGCACTTTGACCTAGAAACTCCATTCACACGTTTTATAATTCAGCTTACTGTGGAGACACATGCTGGAACTTTTTACTTTGAAATGTTTTGTAGTTTCTGAGTTATTTAACTTTAACGCCCAATGCATTCTCAATGGCAATAGCACAAACTTTGGCATGCTACTAGTCCTACATACTTACACCTAGAAACCCCATTCAAGCCTACTTAGGTTCATCTTACGGTGGACATGTTTGCCTGAAAAGGAATCTTTGAAATGTTTCATAGTTTTAGAAATAAAGTGCTTTCAAATTTGAGAATTTTACAATGGGGCTCAATGGCAGATATTGGCACGTCAAAAAAGCACTTTCACCTAGAAACTCCATTCACACTTTTTATAATTCAGCTTACTGTGGAGACACATGCTGGAACTTTTTACTTTGAAATGTTTTGTAGTTTCTGAGTTATTTAACTTTAACGCCCAATGCATTCTCAATGGCAATAGCACAAACTTTGGCATGCTACTAGTCCTACATACTTACACCTAGAAACCCCATTCAAGCCTACTTAGGTTCATCTTACGGTGGACATGTTTGCCTGAAAAGGAATCTTTGAAATGTTTCATAGTTTTAGAAATATAGTGCTTTCAAATTTGAGAATTTTACAATGGGGCTCAATGGCAGATATTGGCACGTCAAAAAAGCACTTTCACCTAGAAACTCCATTCACACTTTTTATAATTCAGCTTACTGTGGAGACACATGCTGGAACTTTTTACTTTGAAATGTTTTGTAGTTTCTGAGTTATTTAACTTTAACGACCAATGCATTCTCAATGGCAATAGCACAAACTTTGGCATGCTACTAGTCCTACATACTTACACCTAGAAACCCCATTCAAGCCTACTTAGGTTCATCTTACGGTGGACATGTTTGCCTGAAAAGGAATCTTTGAAATGTTTCATAGTTTTAGAAATATAGTGCTTTCAAATTTGAGAAATTCAGAATGGGGGTCAATGGCAGATTTTGGCAAGTAAAGATTTGAGTGGGGTTTGAACCCACTATCTCCAGATCACGCAGCCAGTGTGCTAAGTCACTGATCTACTTGCTACCTGCCACAATGCAGTCTGCTGTTCCCTTTGAGTACAACATTGATACAAAAATAAAATACAAAAAATAAAATAACAGGAGATTTGTCTATTGTTTCTTTTGCTGTTGTTTATCTCTAGACGCTCGAATGTTTATGAACCACAATGGAAACAAGTCTCTGGCTCTTCTGTCATTATCTATTCGGCCTTTTAAGAACAGCATGCACAGTGGCTCACTGGGTACAGAGCCTGCCTGGTAATCAGGAGGCTGCAGGTTCAAGTCCTGGCTCTGACATAGTGTCCCAAAATCATGAAAATATGACATAATATATTATGCCGTCCCAAACCATGGACTATAGTATGTCGTTTTTTCATGATTTTCATCTTTTTTTCAAATCCTCCAAAATCATGAAAAACGACATGCTATAGTATGCCGTCCGAAGCCATGAACTATAGTATGTCGTTTTTTCATGATTTTCATCTTTTTTTCAAATAGTCCTTAATCACGAAAAACGACATGCTATAGTATGCCGTCCGAAAAAAATTATAACTTTGGCATGCTACTAGTCCTACATACTTACACCTAGAATCCCCATTCAAACCTATTTAGGTTCATCTTACGGTGGACATGTTTGCCTGAAAAGGAATCTTTGAAATGTTTCATAGTTTTAGAAATATAGTGCTTTAAATGTGAGAAATTTACAATGGCAGATAGTGGCACGTCAAAATCACTTTCACCTAGATACTCCATTCACACGTTTTATAATTCAGCTTACTGTGGAGACACATGCTGGAACTTTTTACTTTGAAATGTTTTGTAGTTTCTGAGTTATTTAACTTTAACGCCCAATGCATTCTCAATGGCAATAGCACAAACTTTGGCATGCTACTAGTCCTACATACTTACACCTAGAAACCCCATTCAAGCCTACTTAGGTTCATCTTACGGTGGACATGTTTGCCTGAAAAGGAATCTTTGAAATGTTTCATAGTTTTAGAAATATAGTGCTTTCAAATTTGAGAAATTCAGAATGGGGGTCAATGGCAGATTTTGGCAAGTAAAGATTTGAGTGGGGTTTGAACCCACTATCTCCAGATCACGCAGCCAGTGTGCTAAGTCACTGATCTACTTGCTACCTGCCACAATGCAGTCTGCTGTTCCCTTTGAGTACAACATTGATACAAAAATAAAATACAAAAAATAAAATAACAGGAGATTTGTCTATTGTTTCTTTTGCTGTTGTTTATCTCTA
Organism: Electrona antarctica; assembly: GCF_951216825.1. Taxonomy (NCBI): domain Eukaryota; kingdom Metazoa; phylum Chordata; class Actinopteri; order Myctophiformes; family Myctophidae; genus Electrona; species Electrona antarctica. Next base: position 13,885,796 of record NC_136794.1, on the reverse strand, counting down.
GACGCTCGAATGTTTATGAACCACAATGGAAACAAGTCTCTGGCTCTTCTGTCATTATCTATTCGGCCTTTTAAGAACAGCATGCACAGTGGCTCACTGGGTACAGAGCCTTCCTGGTAATCAGGAGGCTGCAGGTTCAAGTCCTGGCTCTGACATAGTGTCCCAAAATCATGAAAATATGACATAATATATTATGCCGTCCCAAACCATGGACTATAGTATGTCGTTTTTTCATGATTTTCATCTTTTTTTCAAATCCTCCAAAATCATGAAAAACGACATGCTATAGTATGCCGTCCGAAGCCATGAACTATAGTATGTCGTTTTTTCATGATTTTCATCTTTTTTTCAAATAGTCCTTAATCACGAAAAACGACATGCTATAGTATGCCGTCCGAAAAAATATATAACTTTGGCATGCTACTAGTCCTACATACTTACACCTAGAATCCCCATTCAAACCTATTTAGGTTCATCTTACGGTGGACATGTTTGCCTGAAAAGGAATCTTTGAAATGTTTCATAGTTTTAGAAATATAGTGCTTTAAATGTGAGAAATTTACAATGGCAGATAGTGGCACGTCAAAATCACTTTCACCTAGAAACTCCATTCACACGTTTTATAATTCAGCTTACTGTGGAGACACATGCTGGAACTTTTTACTTTGAAATGTTTTGTAGTTTCTGAGTTATTTAACTTTAACGCCCAATGCATTCTCAATGGCAATAGCACAAACTTTGGCATGCTACTAGTCCTACATACTTACACCTAGAAACCCCATTCAAGCCTACTTAGGTTCATCTTACGGTGGACATGTTTGCCTGAAAAGGAATCTTTGAAATGTTTCATAGTTTTAGAAATATAGTGCTTTCAAATTTGAAAATTTTACAATGGGGCTCAATGGCAGATATTGGCACGTCAAAAAAGCACTTTCACCTAGAAACTCCATTCACACGTTTTATAATTCAGCTTACTGTGGAGACACATGCTGGAACTTTTTACTTTGAAATGTTTTGTAGTTTCTGAGTTATTTAACTTTAACGCCCAATGCATTCTCAATGGCAATAGCACAAACTTTGGCATGCTACTAGTCCTACATACTTACACCTAGAAACCCCATTCAAGCCTACTTAGGTTCATCTTACGGTGGACATGTTTGCCTGAAAAGGAATCTTTGAAATGTTTCATAGTTTTAGAAATATAGTGCTTTCAAATTTGAGAATTTTACAATGGGGCTCAATGGCAGATATTGGCACGTCAAAAAAGCACTTTCACCTAGAAACTCCATTCACACTTTTTATAATTCAGCTTACTGTGGAGACACATGCTGGAACTTTTTACTTTGAAATGTTTTGTAGTTTCTGAGTTATTTAACTTTAACGCCCAATGCATTCTCAATGGCAATAGCACAAACTTTGGCATGCTACTAGTCCTACATACTTACACCTAGAAACCCCATTCAAGCCTACTTAGGTTCATCTTACGGTGGACATGTTTGCCTGAAAAGGAATCTTTGAAATGTTTCATAGTTTTAGAAATATAGTGCTTTCAAATTTGAGAAATTCAGAATGGGGGTCAATGGCAGATTTTGGCAAGTAAAGATTTGAGTGGGGTTTGAACCCACTATCTCCAGATCACGCAGCCAGTGTGCTAAGTCACTGATCTACTTGCTACCTGCCACAATGCAGTCTGCTGTTCCCTTTGAGTACAACATTGATACAAAAATAAAATACAAAAAATAAAATAACAGGAGATTTGTCTATTGTTTCTTTTGCTGTTGTTTATCTCTAGACGCTCGAATGTTTATGAACCACAATGGAAACAAGTCTCTGGCTCTTCTGTCATTATCTATTCGGCCTTTTAAGAACAGCATGCACAGTGGCTCACTGGGTACAGAGCCTGCCTGGTAATCAGGAGGCTGCAGGTTCAAGTCCTGGCTCTGACATAGTGTCCCAAAATCATGAAAATATGACATAATATATTATGCCGTCCCAAACCATGGACTATAGTATGTCGTTTTTTCATGATTTTCATCTTTTTTTCAAATCCTCCAAAATCATGAAAAACGACATGCTATAGTATGCCGTCCGAAGCCATGAACTATAGTATGTCGTTTTTTCATGATTTTCATCTTTTTTTCAAATAGTCCTTAATCACGAAAAACGACATGCTATAGTATGCCGTCCGAAAAAAATTATAACTTTGGCATGCTACTAGTCCTACATACTTACACCTAGAATCCCCATTCAAACCTATTTAGGTTCATCTTACGGTGGACATGTTTGCCTGAAAAGGAATCTTTGAAATGTTTCATAGTTTTAGAAATATAGTGCTTTAAATGTGAGAAATTTACAATGGCAGATAGTGGCACGTCAAAATCACTTTCACCTAGATACTCCATTCACACGTTTTATAATTCAGCTTACTGTGGAGACACATGCTGGAACTTTTTACTTTGAAATGTTTTGTAGTTTCTGAGTTATTTAACTTTAACGCCCAATGCATTCTCAATGGCAATAGCACAAACTTTGGCATGCTACTAGTCCTACATACTTACACCTAGAAACCCCATTCAAGCCTACTTAGGTTCATCTTACGGTGGACATGTTTGCCTGAAAAGGAATCTTTGAAATGTTTCATAGTTTTAGAAATATAGTGCTTTCAAATTTGAGAAATTCAGAATGGGGGTCAATGGCAGATTTTGGCAAGTAAAGATTTGAGTGGGGTTTGAACCCACTATCTCCAGATCACGCAGCCAGTGTGCTAAGTCACTGATCTACTTGCTACCTGCCACAATGCAGTCTGCTGTTCCCTTTGAGTACAACATTGATACAAAAATAAAATACAAAAAATAAAATAACAGGAGATTTGTCTATTGTTTCTTTTGCTGTTGTTTATCTCTAGACGCTCGAATGTTTATGAACCACAATGGAAACAAGTCTCTGGCTCTTCTGTCATTATCTATTCGGCCTTTTAAGAACAGCATGCACAGTGGCTCACTGGGTACAGAGCCTTCCTGGTAATCAGGAGGCTGCAGGTTCAAGTCCTGGCTCTGACATAGTGTCCCAAAATCATGAAAATATGACATAATATATTATGCCGTCCCAAACCATGGACTATAGTATGTCGTTTTTTCATGATTTTCATCTTTTTTTCAAATCCTCCAAAATCATGAAAAACGACATGCTATAGTATGCCGTCCGAAGCCATGAACTATAGTATGTCGTTTTTTCATGATTTTCATCTTTTTTTCAAATAGTCCTTAATCACGAAAAACGACATGCTATAGTATGCCGTCCGAAAAAAAATATAACTTTGGCATGCTACTAGTCCTACATACTTACACCTAGAATCCCCATTCAAACCTATTTAGGTTCATCTTACGGTGGACATGTTTGCCTGAAAAGGAATCTTTGAAATGTTTCATAGTTTTAGAAATATAGTGCTTTAAATGTGAGAAATTTACAATGGCAGATAGTGGCACGTCAAAATCACTTTCACCTAGAAACTCCATTCACACGTTTTATAATTCAGCTTACTGTGGAGACACATGCTGGAACTTTTTACTTTGAAATGTTTTGTAGTTTCTGAGTTATTTAACTTTAACGCCCAATGCATTCTCAATGGCAATAGCACAAACTTTGGCATGCTACTAGTCCTACATACTTACACCTAGAAACCCCATTCAAGCCTACTTAGGTTCATCTTACGGTGGACATGTTTGCCTGAAAAGGAATCTTTGAAATGTTTCATAGTTTTAGAAATATAGTGCTTTCAAATTTGAAAATTTTACAATGGGGCTCAATGGCAGATATTGGCACGTCAAAAAAGCACTTTCACCTAGAAACTCCATTCACACGTTTTATAATTCAGCTTACTGTGGAGACACATGCTGGAACTTTTTACTTTGAAATGTTTTGTAGTTTCTGAGTTATTTAACTTTAACGCCCAATGCATTCTCAATGGCAATAGCACAAACTTTGGCATGCTACTAGTCCTACATACTTACACCTAGAAACCCCATTCAAGCCTACTTAGGTTCATCTTACGGTGGACATGTTTGCCTGAAAAGGAATCTTTGAAATGTTTCATAGTTTTAGAAATATAGTGCTTTCAAATTTGAGAATTTTACAATGGGGGTCAATGGCAGATTTTGGCAAGTAAAGATTTGAGTGGGGTTTGAACCCACTATGGCCAGATCACGCAGCCAGTGTGCTAAGTCACTGATCTACTTGCTACCTGCCACAATGCAGTCTGCTGTTCCCTTTGAGTACAACATTGATACAAAAATAAAATACAAAAAATAAAATAACAGGAGATTTGTCTATTGTTTATTTTGCTGTTGTTTATCTCTAGACGCTCGAATGTTTATGAACCACAATGGAAACAAGTCTCTGGCACTTCTGTCATTATCTATTCGGCCTTTTAAGAACAGCATTCACAGTGGCTCACGGGGTACAGAGCCTGCCTGGTAATCAGGAGCCTGCAGGTTCAAGTCCTGGCTCTGACATAGTGTCCCAAAATCATGAAAATATGACATAATATATTATGCCGTCCCAAACCATGGACTATAGTATGTCGTTTTTTCATGATTTTCATCTTTTTTTCAAATCCTCCAAAATCATGAAAAACGACATGCTATAGTATGCCGTCCGAAGCCATGAACTATAGTATGTCGTTTTTTCATGATTTTCATCTTTTTTTCAAATAGTCCTTAATCACGAAAAACGACATGCTATAGTATGCCGTCCGAAAAAAATTATAACTTTGGCATGCTACTAGTCCTACATACTTACACCTAGAATCCCCATTCAAACCTATTTAGGTTCATCTTACGGTGGACATGTTTGCCTGAAAAGGAATCTTTGAAATGTTTCATAGTTTTAGAAATATAGTGCTTTAAATGTGAGAAATTTACAATGGCAGATAGTGGCACGTCAAAATCACTTTCACCTAGAAACTCCATTCACACGTTTTATAATTCAGCTTACTGTGGAGACACATGCTGGAACTTTTTACTTTGAAATGTTTTGTAGTTTCTGAGTTATTTAACTTTAACGCCCAATGCATTCTCAATGGCAATAGCACAAACTTTGGCATGCTACTAGTCCTACATACTTACACCTAGAAACCCCATTCAAGCCTACTTAGGTTCATCTTACGGTGGACATGTTTGCCTGAAAAGGAATCTTTGAAATGTTTCATAGTTTTAGAAATATAGTGCTTTCAAATTTGAGAATTTTACAATGGGGCTCAATGGCAGATATTGGCACGTCAAAAAAGCACTTTGACCTAGAAACTCCATTCACACGTTTTATAATTCAGCTTACTGTGGAGACACATGCTGGAACTTTTTACTTTGAAATGTTTTGTAGTTTCTGAGTTATTTAACTTTAACGCCCAATGCATTCTCAATGGCAATAGCACAAACTTTGGCATGCTACTAGTCCTACATACTTACACCTAGAAACCCCATTCAAGCCTACTTAGGTTCATCTTACGGTGGACATGTTTGCCTGAAAAGGAATCTTTGAAATGTTTCATAGTTTTAGAAATATAGTGCTTTCAAATTTGAGAATTTTACAATGGGGCTCAATGGCAGATATTGGCACGTCAAAAAAGCACTTTCACCTAGAAACTCCATTCACACTTTTTATAATTCAGCTTACTGTGGAGACACATGCTGGAACTTTTTACTTTGAAATGTTTTGTAGTTTCTGAGTTATTTAACTTTAACGCCCAATGCATTCTCAATGGCAATAGCACAAACTTTGGCATGCTACTAGTCCTACATACTTACACCTAGAAACCCCATTCAAGCCTACTTAGGTTCATCTTACGGTGGACATGTTTGCCTGAAAAGGAATCTTTGAAATGTTTCATAGTTTTAGAAATATAGTGCTTTCAAATTTGAGAATTTTACAATGGGGCTCAATGGCAGATATTGGCACGTCAAAAAAGCACTTTGACCTAGAAACTCCATTCACACGTTTTATAATTCAGCTTACTGTGGAGACACATGCTGGAACTTTTTACTTTGAAATTATTTGTAGTTTCTGAGTTATTTAACTTTAACGCCCAATGCATTCTCAATGGCAATAGCACAAACTTTGGCATGCTACTAGTCCTACATACTTACACCTAGAAACCCCATTCAAGCCTACTTAGGTTCATCTTACGGTGGACATGTTTGCCTGAAAAGGAATCTTTGAAATGTTTCATAGTTTTAGAAATATAGTGCTTTCAAATGTGAGAATTTTACAATGGGGCTCAATGGCAGATATTGGCACGTCAAAAAAGCACTTTCACCTAGAAACTCCATTCACACTTTTTTAAATTCAGCTTACTGTGGAGACACATGCTGGAACTTTTTACTTTGAAATGTTTTGTAGTTTCTGAGTTATTTAACTTTAACGCCCAATGCATTCTCAATGGCAATAGCACAAACTTTGGCATGCTACTAGTCCTACATACTTACACCTAGAAACCCCATTCAAGCCTACTTAGGTTCATCTTACGGTGGACATGTTTGCCTGAAAAGGAATATTTGAAATGTTTCATAGTTTTAGAAATATAGTGCTTTCAAATTTGAGAATTTTACAATCGGGCTCAATGGCAGATATTGGCACGTCAAAAAAGCACTTTCACCTAGAAACTCCATTCACACTTTTTATAATTCAGCTTACTGTGGAGACACATGCTGGAACCTTTTACTTTGAAATGTTTTGTAGTTTCTGAGTTATTTAACTTTAACGCCCAATGCATTCTCAATGGCAATAGCACAAACTTTGGCATGCTACTAGTCCTACATACTTACACCTAGAAACCCCATTCAAGCCTACTTAGGTTCATCTTACGGTGGACATGTTTGCCTGAAAAGGAATCTTTGAAATGTTTCATAGTTTTAGAAATATAGTGCTTTCAAATTTGAGAATTTTACAATGGGGCTCAATGGCAGATATTGGCACGTCAAAAAAGCACTTTCACCTAGAAACTCCATTCACACTTTTTATAATTCAGCTTACTGTGGAGACACATGCTGGAACTTTTTACTTTGAAATGTTTTGTAGTTTCTGAGTTATTTAACTTTAACGCCCAATGCATTCTCAATGGCAATAGCACAAACTTTGGCATGCTACTAGTCCTACATACTTACACCTAGAAACCCCATTCAAGCCTACTTAGGTTCATCTTACGGTGGACATGTTTGCCTGAAAAGGAATCTTTGAAATGTTTCATAGTTTTAGAAATATAGTGCTTTCAAATTTGAAAATTTTACAATGGGGCTCAATGGCAGATATTGGCACGTCAAAAAAGCACTTTCACCTAGAAACTCCATTCACACGTTTTATAATTCAGCTTACTGTGGAGACACATGCTGGAACTTTTTACTTTGAAATGTTTTGTAGTTTCTGAGTTATTTAACTTTAACGCCCAATGCATTCTCAATGGCAATAGCACAAACTTTGGCATGCTACTAGTCCTACATACTTACACCTAGAAACCCCATTCAAGCCTACTTAGGTTCATCTTACGGTGGACATGTTTGCCTGAAAAGGAATCTTTGAAATGTTTCATAGTTTTAGAAATATAGTGCTTTCAAATTTGAGAATTTTACAATGGGGGTCAATGGCAGATTTTGGCAAGTAAAGATTTGAGTGGGGTTTGAACCCACTATGGCCAGATCACGCAGCCAGTGTGCTAAGTCACTGATCTACTTGCTACCTGCCACAATGCAGTCTGCTGTTCCCTTTGAGTACAACATTGATACAAAAATAAAATACAAAAAATAAAATAACAGGAGATTTGTCTATTGTTTATTTTGCTGTTGTTTATCTCTAGACGCTCGAATGTTTATGAACCACAATGGAAACAAGTCTCTGGCTCTTCTGTCATTATCTATTCTGCCTTTTAAGAACAGCATTCACAGTGGCTCACGGGGTACAGAGCCTGCCTGGTAATCAGGAGCCTGCAGGTTCAAGTCCTGGCTCTGACATAGTGTCCCAAAATCATGAAAATATGACATAATATATTATGCCGTCCCAAACCATGGACTATAGTATGTCGTTTTTTCATGATTTTCATCTTTTTTTCAAATCCTCCAAAATCATGAAAAACGACATGCTATAGTATGCCGTCCGAAGCCATGAACTATAGTATGTCGTTTTTTCATGATTTTCATCTTTTTTTCAAATAGTCCTTAATCACGAAAAACGACATGCTATAGTATGCCGTCCGAAAAAAATTATAACTTTGGCATGCTACTAGTCCTACATACTTACACCTAGAATCCCCATTCAAACCTATTTAGGTTCATCTTACGGTGGACATGTTTGCCTGAAAAGGAATCTTTGAAATGTTTCATAGTTTTAGAAATATAGTGCTTTAAATGTGAGAAATTTACAATGGCAGATAGTGGCACGTCAAAATCACTTTCACCTAGAAACTCCATTCACACGTTTTATAATTCAGCTTACTGTGGAGACACATGCTGGAACTTTTTACTTTGAAATGTTTTGTAGTTTCTGAGTTATTTAACTTTAACGCCCAATGCATTCTCAATGGCAATAGCACAAACTTTGGCATGCTACTAGTCCTACATACTTACACCTAGAAACCCCATTCAAGCCTACTTAGGTTCATCTTACGGTGGACATGTTTGCCTGAAAAGGAATCTTTGAAATGTTTCATAGTTTTAGAAATATAGTGCTTTCAAATTTGAGAATTTTACAATGGGGCTCAATGGCAGATATTGGCACGTCAAAAAAGCACTTTGACCTAGAAACTCCATTCACACGTTTTATAATTCAGCTTACTGTGGAGACACATGCTGGAACTTTTTACTTTGAAATGTTTTGTAGTTTCTGAGTTATTTAACTTTAACGCCCAATGCATTCTCAATGGCAATAGCACAAACTTTGGCATGCTACTAGTCCTACATACTTACACCTAGAAACCCCATTCAAGCCTACTTAGGTTCATCTTACGGTGGACATGTTTGCCTGAAAAGGAATCTTTGAAATGTTTCATAGTTTTAGAAATATAGTGCTTTCAAATTTGAGAATTTTACAATGGGGCTCAATGGCAGATATTGGCACGTCAAAAAAGCACTTTCACCTAGAAACTCCATTCACACTTTTTATAATTCAGCTTACTGTGGAGACACATGCTGGAACTTTTTACTTTGAAATGTTTTGTAGTTTCTGAGTTATTTAACTTTAACGCCCAATGCATTCTCAATGGCAATAGCACAAACTTTGGCATGCTACTAGTCCTACATACTTACACCTAGAAACCCCATTCAAGCCTACGTAGGTTCATCTTACGGTGGACATGTTTGCCTGAAAAGGAATCTTTGAAATGTTTCATAGTTTTAGAAATATAGTGCTTTCAAATTTGAGAATTTTACAATGGGGCTCAATGGCAGATATTGGCACGTCAAAAAAGCACTTTGACCTAGAAACTCCATTCACACGTTTTATAATTCAGCTTACTGTGGAGACACATGCTGGAACTTTTTACTTTGAAATTATTTGTAGTTTCTGAGTTATTTAACTTTAACGCCCAATGCATTCTCAATGGCAATAGCACAAACTTTGGCATGCTACTAGTCCTACATACTTACACCTAGAAACCCCATTCAAGCCTACTTAGGTTCATCTTACGGTGGACATGTTTGCCTGAAAAGGAATCTTTGAAATGTTTCATAGTTTTAGAAATATAGTGCTTTCAAATGTGAGAATTTTACAATGGGGCTCAATGGCAGATATTGGCACGTCAAAAAAGCACTTTCACCTAGAAACTCCATTCACACTTTTTTAAATTCAGCTTACTGTGGAGACACATGCTGGAACTTTTTACTTTGAAATGTTTTGTAGTTTCTGAGTTATTTAACTTTAACGCCCAATGCATTCTCAATGGCAATAGCACAAACTTTGGCATGCTACTAGTCCTACATACTTACACCTAGAAACCCCATTCAAGCCTACTTAGGTTCATCTTACGGTGGACATGTTTGCCTGAAAAGGAATATTTGAAATGTTTCATAGTTTTAGAAATATAGTGCTTTCAAATTTGAGAATTTTACAATGGGGCTCAATGGCAGATATTGGCACGTCAAAAAAGCACTTTCACCTAGAAACTCCATTCACACTTTTTATAATTCAGCTTACTGTGGAGACACATGCTGGAACCTTTTACTTTGAAATGTTTTGTAGTTTCTGAGTTATTTAACTTTAACGCCCAATGCATTCTCAATGGCAATAGCACAAACTTTGGCATGCTACTAGTCCTACATACTTACACCTAGAAACCCCATTCAAGCCTACTTAGGTTCATCTTACGGTGGACATGTTTGCCTGAAAAGGAATCTTTGAAATGTTTCATAGTTTTAGAAATATAGTGCTTTCAAATTTGAGAATTTTACAATGGGGCTCAATGGCAGATATTGGCACGTCAAAAAAGCACTTTCACCTAGAAACTCCATTCACACTTTTTATAATTCAGCTTACTGTGGAGACACATGCTGGAACTTTTTACTTTGAAATGTTTTGTAGTTTCTGAGTTATTTAACTTTAACGCCCAATGCATTCTCAATGGCAATAGCACAAACTTTGGCATGCTACTAGTCCTACATACTTACACCTAGAAACCCCATTCAAGCCTACTTAGGTTCATCTTACGGTGGACATGTTTGCCTGAAAAGGAATCTTTGAAATGTTTCATAGTTTTAGAAATATAGTGCTTTCAAATTTGAGAATTTTACAATGGGGCTCAATGGCAGATATTGGCACGTCAAAAAAGCACTTTGACCTAGAAACTCCATTCACACGTTTTATAATTCAGCTTACTGTGGAGACACATGCTGGAACTTTTTACTTTGAAATTATTTGTAGTTTCTGAGTTATTTAACTTTAACGCCCAATGCATTCTCAATGGCAATAGCACAAACTTTGGCATGCTACTAGTCCTACATACTTACACCTAGAAACCCCATTCAAGCCTACTTAGGTTCATCTTACGGTGGACATGTTTGCCTGAAAAGGAATCTTTGAAATGTTTCATAGTTTTAGAAATATAGTGCTTTCAAATGTGAGAATTTTACAATGGGGCTCAATGGCAGATATTGGCACGTCAAAAAAGCACTTTCACCTAGAAACTCCATTCACACTTTTTTAAATTCAGCTTACTGTGGAGACACATGCTGGAACTTTTTACTTTGAAATGTTTTGTAGTTTCTGAGTTATTTAACTTTAACGCCCAATGCATTCTCAATGGCAATAGCACAAACTTTGGCATGCTACTAGTCCTACATACTTACACCTAGAAACCCCATTCAAGCCTACTTAGGTTCATCTTACGGTGGACATGTTTGCCTGAAAAGGAATCTTTGAAATGTTTCATAGTTTTAGAAATATAGTGCTTTCAAATTTGAGAATTTTACAATGGGGGTCAATGGCAGATTTTGGCAAGTAAAGATTTGAGTGGGGTTTGAACCCACTATGGCCAGATCACGCAGCCAGTGTGCTAAGTCACTGATCTACTTGCTACCTGCCACAATGCAGTCTGCTGTTCCCTTTGAGTACAACATTGATACAAAAATAAAATACAAAAAATAAAATAACAGGAGATTTGTCTATTGTTTCTTTTGCTGTTGTTTATCTCTAGACGCTCGAATGTTTATGAACCACAATGGAAACAAGTCTCTGGCTCTTCTGTCATTATCTATTCGGCCTTTTAAGAACAGCATTCACAGTGGCTCACGGGGTACAGAGCCTGCCTGGTAATCAGGAGCCTGCAGGTTCAAGTCCTGGCTCTGACATAGTGTCCCAAAATCATGAAAATATGACATAATATATTATGCCGTCCCAAACCATGGACTATAGTATGTCGTTTTTTCATGATTTTCATATTTTTTTCAAATCCTCCAAAATCATGAAAAACGACATGCTATAGTATGCCGTCCGAAGCCATGAACTATAGTATGTCGTTTTTTCATGATTTTCATCTTTTTTTCAAATAGTCCTTAATCACGAAAAACGACATGCTATAGTATGCCGTCCGAAAAAAATTATAACTTTGGCATGCTACTAGTCCTACATACTTACACCTAGAATCCCCATTCAAACCTATTTAGGTTCATCTTACGGTGGACATGTTTGCCTGAAAAGGAATCTTTGAAATGTTTCATAGTTTTAGAAATATAGTGCTTTAAATGTGAGAAATTTACAATGGCAGATAGTGGCACGTCAAAATCACTTTCACCTAGAAACTCCATTCACACGTTTTATAATTCAGCTTACTGTGGAGACACATGCTGGAACTTTTTACTTTGAAATGTTTTGTAGTTTCTGAGTTATTTAACTTTAACGCCCAATGCATTCTCAATGGCAATAGCACAAACTTTGGCATGCTACTAGTCCTACATACTTACACCTAGAAACCCCATTCAAGCCTACTTAGGTTCATCTTACGGTGGACATGTTTGCCTGAAAAGGAATCTTTGAAATGTTTCATAGTTTTAGAAATATAGTGCTTTCAAATTTGAGAATTTTACAATGGGGCTCAATGGCAGATATTGGCACGTCAAAAAAGCACTTTGACCTAGAAACTCCATTCACACGTTTTATAATTCAGCTTACTGTGGAGACACATGCTGGAACTTTTTACTTTGAAATGTTTTGTAGTTTCTGAGTTATTTAACTTTAACGCCCAATGCATTCTCAATGGCAATAGCACAAACTTTGGCATGCTACTAGTCCTACATACTTACACCTAGAAACCCCATTCAAGCCTACTTAGGTTCATCTTACGGTGGATATGTTTGCCTGAAAAGGAATCTTTGAAATGTTTCATAGTTTTAGAAATATAGTGCTTTCAAATTTGAGAATTTTACAATGGGGCTCAATGGCAGATATTGGCACGTCAAAAAAGCACTTTCACCTAGAAACTCCATTCACACTTTTTATAATTCAGCTTACTGTGGAGACACATGCTGGAACTTTTTACTTTGAAATGTTTTGTAGTTTCTGAGTTATTTAACTTTAACGCCCAATGCATTCTCAATGGCAATAGCACAAACTTTGGCATGCTACTAGTCCTACATACTTACACCTAGAAACCCCATTCAAGCCTACTTAGGTTCATCTTACGGTGGACATGTTTGCCTGAAAAGGAATCTTTGAAATGTTTCATAGTTTTAGAAATATAGTGCTTTCAAATTTGAGAATTTTACAATGGGGCTCAATGGCAGATATTGGCACGTCAAAAAAGCACTTTGACCTAGAAACTCCATTCACACGTTTTATAATTCAGCTTACTGTGGAGACACATGCTGGAACTTTTTACTTTGAAATTATTTGTAGTTTCTGAGTTATTTAACTTTAACGCCCAATGCATTCTCAATGGCAATAGCACAAACTTTGGCATGCTACTAGTCCTACATACTTACACCTAGAAACCCCATTCAAGCCTACTTAGGTTCATCTTACGGTGGACATGTTTGCCTGAAAAGGAATCTTTGAAATGTTTCATAGTTTTAGAAATATAGTGCTTTCAAATGTGAGAATTTTACAATGGGGCTCAATGGCAGATATTGGCACGTCAAAAAAGCACTTTCACCTAGAAACTCCATTCACACTTTTTTAAATTCAGCTTACTGTGGAGACACATGCTGGAACTTTTTACTTTGAAATGTTTTGTAGTTTCTGAGTTATTTAACTTTAACGCCCAATGCATTCTCAATGGCAATAGCACAAACTTTGGCATGCTACTAGTCCTACATACTTACACCTAGAAACCCCATTCAAGCCTACTTAGGTTCATCTTACGGTGGACATGTTTGCCTGAAAAGGAATCTTTGAAATGTTTCATAGTTTTAGAAATATAGTGCTTTCAAATTTGAGAATTTTACAATGGGGCTCAATGGCAGATATTGGCACGTCAAAAAAGCACTTTCACCTAGAAACTCCATTCACACTTTTTATAATTCAGCTTACTGTGGAGACACATGCTGGAACTTTTTACTTTGAAATGTTTTGTAGTTTCTGAGTTATTTAACTTTAACGCCCAATGCATTCTCAATGGCAATAGCACAAACTTTGGCATGCTACTAGTCCTACATACTTACACCTAGAAACCCCATTCAAGCCTACTTAGGTTCATCTTACGGTGGACATGTTGGCCTGAAAAGGAATATTTGAAATGTTTCATAGTTTTAGAAATATAGTGCTTTTAAATTTGAGAAATTCAGAATGGGGGTCAATGGCAGATTTTGGCAAGTAAAGATTTGAGTGGGGTTTGAACACACTATCTCCAGATCACGCAGCCAGTTTGCTAAGTCACTGATCTACTTGCTACCTGCCACAATGCAGTCTGCTGTTCCCTTTGAGTACAACATTGATACAAAAATAAAATACAAAAAATAAAATAACAGGAGATTTGTCTATTGTTTCTTTTGCTGTTGTTTATCTCTAGACGCTCGAATGTTTATGAACCACAATGGAAACAAGTCTCTGGCTCTTCTGTCATTATCTATTCGGCCTTTTAAGAACAGCATGCACAGTGGCTCACTGGGTACAGAGCCTGCCTGGTAATCAGGAGCCTGCAGGTTCAAGTCCTGGCTCTGACATAGTGTCCCAAAATCATGAAAATATGACATAATATATTATGCCGTCCCAAACCATGGACTATAGTATGTCGTTTTTTCATGATTTTCATCTTTTTTTCAAATCCTCCAAAATCATGAAAAACGACATGCTATAGTATGCCGTCCGAAGCCATGAACTATAGTATGTCGTTTTTTCATGATTTTCATCTTTTTTTCAAATAGTCCTTAATCACGAAAAACGACATGCTATAGTATGCCGTCCGAAAAAATTTATAACTTTGGCATGCTACTAGTCCTACATACTTACACCTAGAATCCCCATTCAAACCTATTTAGGTTCATCTTACGGTGGACATGTTTGCCTGAAAAGGAATCTTTTAAATGTTTCATAGTTTTAGAAATATAGTGCTTTAAATGTGAGAAATTTACAATGGCAGATAGTGGCACGTCAAAATCACTTTCACCTAGAAACTCCATTCACACGTTTTATAATTCAGCTTACTGTGGAGACACATGCTGGAACTTTTTACTTTGAAATGTTTTGTAGTTTCTGAGTTATTTAACTTTAACGCCCAATGCATTCTCAATGGCAATAGCACAAACTTTGGCATGCTACTAGTCCTACATACTTACACCTAGAAACCCCATTCAAGCCTACTTAGGTTCATCTTACGGTGGACATGTTTGCCTGAAAAGGAATCTTTGAAATGTTTCATAGTTTTAGAAATATAGTGCTTTCAAATTTGAGAATTTTACAATGGGGCTCAATGGCAGATATTGGCACGTCAAAAAAGCACTTTGACCTAGAAACTCCATTCACACGTTTTATAATTCAGCTTACTGTGGAGACACATGCTGGAACTTTTTACTTTGAAATGTTTTGTAGTTTCTGAGTTATTTAACTTTAACGCCCAATGCATTCTCAATGACAATAGCACAAACTTTGGCATGCTACTAGTCCTACATACTTACACCTAGAAACCCCATTCAAGCCTACTTAGGTTCATCTTACGGTGGACATGTTTGCCTGAAAAGGAATCTTTGAAATGTTTCATAGTTTTAGAAATATAGTGCTTTCAAATTTGAGAATTTTACAATGGGGCTCAATGGCAGATATTGGCACGTCAAAAAAGCACTTTCACCTAGAAACTCCATTCACACTTTTTTAAATTCAGCTTACTGTGGAGACACATGCTGGAACATTTTACTTTGAAATGTTTTGTAGTTTCTGAGTTATTTAACTTTAACGCCCAATGCATTCTCAATGGCAATAGCACAAACTTTGGCATGCTACTAGTCCTACATACTTACACCTAGAAACCCCATTCAAGCCTACTTAGGTTCATCTTACGGTGGACATGTTTGCCTGAAAAGGAATCTTTGAAATGTTTCATAGTTTTAGAAATATAGTGCTTTCAAATTTGAGAATTTTACAATGGGGCTCAATGGCAGATATTGGCACGTCAAAAAAGCACTTTCACCTAGAAACTCCATTCACACTTTTTATAATTCAGCTTACTGTGGAGACACATGCTGGAACTTTTTACTTTGAAATGTTTTGTAGTTTCTGAGTTATTTAACTTTAACGCCCAATGCATTCTCAATGGCAATAGCACAAACTTTGGCATGCTACTAGTCCTACATACTTACACCTAGAAACCCCATTCAAGCCTACTTAGGTTCATCTTACGGTGGACATGTTTGCCTGAAAAGGAATATTTGAAATGTTTCATAGTTTTAGAAATATAGTGCTTTTAAATTTGAGAAATTCAGAATGGGGGTCAATGGCAGATTTTGGCAAGTAAAGATTTGAGTGGGGTTTGAACCCACTATCTCCAGATCACGCAGCCAGTGTGCTAAGTCACTGATCTACTTGCTACCTGCCACAATGCAGTCTGCTGTTCCCTTTGAGTACAACATTGATACAAAAATAAAATACAAAAAATAAAATAACAGGAGATTTGTCTATTGTTTCTTTTGCTGTTGTTTATCTCTAGACGCTCGAATGTTTATGAACCACAATGGAAACAAGTCTCTGGCTCTTCTGTCATTATCTATTCGGCCTTTTAAGAACAGCATTCACAGTGGCTCACGGGGTACAGAGCCTGCCTGGTAATCAGGAGCCTGCAGGTTCAAGTCCTGGCTCTGACATAGTGTCCCAAAATCATGAAAATATGACATAATATATTATGCCGTCCCAAACCATGGACTATAGTATGTCGTTTTTTCATGATTTTCATCTTTTTTTCAAATCCTCCAAAATCATGAAAAACGACATGCTATAGTATGCCGTCCGAAGCCATGAACTATAGTATGTCGTTTTTTCATGATTTTCATCTTTTTTTCAAATAGTCCTTAATCACGAAAAACGACATGCTATAGTATGCCGTCCGAAAAAAATTATAACTTTGGCATGCTACTAGTCCTACATACTTACACCTAGAATCCCCATTCAAACCTATTTAGGTTCATCTTACGGTGGACATGTTTGCCTGAAAAGGAATCTTTGAAATGTTTCATAGTTTTAGAAATATAGTGCTTTAAATGTGAGAAATTTACAATGGCAGATAGTGGCACGTCAAAATCACTTTCACCTAGAAACTCCATTCACACGTTTTATAATTCAGCTTACTGTGGAGACACATGCTGGAACTTTTTACTTTGAAATGTTTTGTAGTTTCTGAGTTATTTAACTTTAACGCCCAATGCATTCTCAATGGCAATAGCACAAACTTTGGCATGCTACTAGTCCTACATACTTACACCTAGAAACCCCATTCAAGCCTACTTAGGTTCATCTTACGGTGGACATGTTTGCCTGAAAAGGAATCTTTGAAATGTTTCATAGTTTTAGAAATATAGTGCTTTCAAATTTGAGAATTTTACAATGGGGCTCAATGGCAGATATTGGCACGTCAAAAAAGCACTTTGACCTAGAAACTCCATTCACACGTTTTATAATTCAGCTTACTGTGGAGACACATGCTGGAACTTTTTACTTTGAAATGTTTTGTAGTTTCTGAGTTATTTAACTTTAACGCCCAATGCATTCTCAATGGCAATAGCACAAACTTTGGCATGCTACTAGTCCTACATACTTACACCTAGAAACCCCATTCAAGCCTACTTAGGTTCATCTTACGGTGGACATGTTTGCCTGAAAAGGAATCTTTGAAATGTTTCATAGTTTTAGAAATATAGTGCTTTCAAATTTGAGAATTTTACAATGGGGCTCAATGGCAGATATTGGCACGTCAAAAAAGCACTTTCACCTAGAAACTCCATTCACACTTTTTATAATTCAGCTTACTGTGGAGACACATGCTGGAACTTTTTACTTTGAAATGTTTTGTAGTTTCTGAGTTATTTAACTTTAACGCCCAATGCATTCTCAATGGCAATAGCACAAACTTTGGCATGCTACTAGTCCTACATACTTACACCTAGAAACCCCATTCAAGCCTACTTAGGTTCATCTTACGGTGGACATGTTTGCCTGAAAAGGAATCTTTGAAATGTTTCATAGTTTTAGAAATATAGTGCTTTCAAATTTGAGAATTTTACAATGGGGCTCAATGGCAGATATTGGCACGTCAAAAAAGCACTTTGACCTAGAAACTCCATTCACACGTTTTATAATTCAGCTTACTGTGGAGACACATGCTGGAACTTTTTACTTTGAAATTATTTGTAGTTTCTGAGTTATTTAACTTTAACGCCCAATGCATTCTCAATGGCAATAGCACAAACTTTGGCATGCTACTAGTCCTACATACTTACACCTAGAAACCCCATTCAAGCCTACTTAGGTTCATCTTACGGTGGACATGTTTGCCTGAAAAGGAATCTTTGAAATGTTTCATAGTTTTAGAAATATAGTGCTTTCAAATGTGAGAATTTTACAATGGGGCTCAATGGCAGATATTGGCACGTCAAAAAAGCACTTTCACCTAGAAACTCCATTCACACTTTTTTAAATTCAGCTTACTGTGGAGACACATGCTGGAACTTTTTACTTTGAAATGTTTTGTAGTTTCTGAGTTATTTAACTTTAACGCCCAATGCATTCTCAATGGCAATAGCACAAACTTTGGCATGCTACTAGTCCTACATACTTACACCTAGAAACCCCATTCAAGCCTACTTAGGTTCATCTTACGGTGGACATGTTTGCCTGAAAAGGAATATTTGAAATGTTTCATAGTTTTAGAAATATAGTGCTTTCAAATTTGAGAATTTTACAATGGGGCTCAATGGCAGATATTGGCACGTCAAAAAAGCACTTTCACCTAGAAACTCCATTCACACTTTTTATAATTCAGCTTACTGTGGAGACACATGCTGGAACCTTTTACTTTGAAATGTTTTGTAGTTTCTGAGTTATTTAACTTTAACGCCCAATGCATTCTCAATGGCAATAGCACAAACTTTGGCATGCTACTAGTCCTACATACTTACACCTAGAAACCCCATTCAAGCCTACTTAGGTTCATCTTACGGTGGACATGTTTGCCTGAAAAGGAATCTTTGAAATGTTTCATAGTTTTAGAAATATAGTGCTTTCAAATTTGAGAATTTTACAATGGGGCTCAATGGCAGATATTGGCACGTCAAAAAAGCACTTTCACCTAGAAACTCCATTCACACTTTTTATAATTCAGCTTACTGTGGAGACACATGCTGGAACTTTTTACTTTGAAATGTTTTGTAGTTTCTGAGTTATTTAACTTTAACGCCCAATGCATTCTCAATGGCAATAGCACAAACTTTGGCATGCTACTAGTCCTACATACTTACACCTAGAAACCCCATTCAAGCCTACTTAGGTTCATCTTACGGTGGACATGTTGGCCTGAAAAGGAATATTTGAAATGTTTCATAGTTTTAGAAATATAGTGCTTTTAAATTTGAGAAATTCAGAATGGGGGTCAATGGCAGATTTTGGCAAGTAAAGATTTGAGTGGGGTTTGAACCCACTATCTCCAGATCACGCAGCCAGTTTGCTAAGTCACTGATCTACTTGCTACCTGCCACAATGCAGTCTGCTGTTCCCTTTGAGTACAACATTGATAAAAAAATAAAATACAAAAAATAAAATAACAGGAGATTTGTCTATTGTTTCTTTTGCTGTTGTTTATCTCTAGACGCTCGAATGTTTATGAACCACAATGGAAACAAGTCTCTGGCTCTTCTGTCATTATCTATTCGGCCTTTTA
The DNA here is from genome assembly GCF_951216825.1 of Electrona antarctica. Taxonomy (NCBI): domain Eukaryota; kingdom Metazoa; phylum Chordata; class Actinopteri; order Myctophiformes; family Myctophidae; genus Electrona; species Electrona antarctica. The sequence goes on along the minus strand of NC_136794.1, from coordinate 13,865,971 downwards.
AGAACAGCATGCACAGTGGCTCACTGGGTACAGAGCCTGCCTGGTAATCAGGAGCCTGCAGGTTCAAGTCCTGGCTCTGACATAGTGTCCCAAAATCATGAAAATATGACATAATATATTATGCCGTCCCAAACCATGGACTATAGTATGTCGTTTTTTCATGATTTTCATCTTTTTTTCAAATCCTCCAAAATCATGAAAAACGACATGCTATAGTATGCCGTCCGAAGCCATGAACTATAGTATGTCGTTTTTTCATGATTTTCATCTTTTTTTCAAATAGTCCTTAATCACGAAAAACGACATGCTATAGTATGCCGTCCGAAAAAAATTATAACTTTGGCATGCTACTAGTCCTACATACTTACACCTAGAATCCCCATTCAAACCTATTTAGGTTCATCTTACGGTGGACATGTTTGCCTGAAAAGGAATCTTTTAAATGTTTCATAGTTTTAGAAATATAGTGCTTTAAATGTGAGAAATTTACAATGGCAGATAGTGGCACGTCAAAATCACTTTCACCTAGAAACTCCATTCACACGTTTTATAATTCAGCTTACTGTGGAGACACATGCTGGAACTTTTTACTTTGAAATGTTTTGTAGTTTCTGAGTTATTTAACTTTAACGCCCAATGCATTCTCAATGGCAATAGCACAAACTTTGGCATGCTACTAGTCCTACATACTTACACTTAGAAACCCCATTCAAGCCTACTTAGGTTCATCTTACGGTGGACATGTTTGCCTGAAAAGGAATCTTTGAAATGTTTCATAGTTTTAGAAATATAGTGCTTTCAAATTTGAGAATTTTACAATGGGGCTCAATGGCAGATATTGGCACGTCAAAAAAGCACTTTGACCTAGAAACTCCATTCACACGTTTTATAATTCAGCTTACTGTGGAGACACATGCTGGAACTTTTTACTTTGAAATTATTTGTAGTTTCTGAGTTATTTAACTTTAACGCCCAATGCATTCTCAATGGCAATAGCACAAACTTTGGCATGCTACTAGTCCTACATACTTACACCTAGAAACCCCATTCAAGCCTACTTAGGTTCATCTTACGGTGGACATGTTTGCCTGAAAAGGAATCTTTGAAATGTTTCATAGTTTTAGAAATATAGTGCTTTCAAATTTGAGAATTTTACAATGGGGCTCAATGGCAGATATTGGCACGTCAAAAAAGCACTTTCACCTAGAAACTCCATTCACACTTTTTTAAATTCAGCTTACTGTGGAGACACATGCTGGAACATTTTACTTTGAAATGTTTTGTAGTTTCTGAGTTATTTAACTTTAACGCCCAATGCATTCTCAATGGCAATAGCACAAACTTTGGCATGCTACTAGTCCTACATACTTACACCTAGAAACCCCATTCAAGCCTACTTAGGTTCATCTTACGGTGGACATGTTTGCCTGAAAAGGAATCTTTGAAATGTTTCATAGTTTTAGAAATATAGTGCTTTCAAATTTGAGAATTTTACAATGGGGCTCAATGGCAGATATTGGCACGTCAAAAAAGCACTTTCACCTAGAAACTCCATTCACACTTTTTATAATTCAGCTTACTGTGGAGACACATGCTGGAACTTTTTACTTTGAAATGTTTTGTAGTTTCTGAGTTATTTAACTTTAACGCCCAATGCATTCTCAATGGCAATAGCACAAACTTTGGCATGCTACTAGTCCTACATACTTACACCTAGAAACCCCATTCAAGCCTACTTAGGTTCATCTTACGGTGGACATGTTTGCCTGAAAAGGAATATTTGAAATGTTTCATAGTTTTAGAAATATAGTGCTTTTAAATTTGAGAAATTCAGAATGGGGGTCAATGGCAGATTTTGGCAAGTAAAGATTTGAGTGGGGTTTGAACCCACTATCTCCAGATCACGCAGCCAGTGTGCTAAGTCACTGATCTACTTGCTACCTGCCACAATGCAGTCTGCTGTTCCCTTTGAGTACAACATTGATACAAAAATAAAATACAAAAAATAAAATAACAGGAGATTTGTCTATTGTTTCTTTTGCTGTTGTTTATCTCTAGACGCTCGAATGTTTATGAACCACAATGGAAACAAGTCTCTGGCTCTTCTGTCATTATCTATTCGGCCTTTTAAGAACAGCATGCACAGTGGCTCACTGGGTACAGAGCCTGCCTGGTAATCAGGAGCCTGCAGGTTCAAGTCCTGGCTCTGACATAGTGTCCCAAAATCATGAAAATATGACATAATATATTATGCCGTCCCAAACCATGGACTATAGTATGTCGTTTTTTCATGATTTTCAACTTTTTTTCAAATCCTCCAAAATCATGAAAAACGACATGCTATAGTATGCCGTCCGAAGCCATGAACTATAGTATGTCGTTTTTTCATGATTTTCATCTTTTTTTCAAATAGTCCTTAATCACGAAAAACGACATGCTATAGTATGCCGTCCGAAAAAAATTATAACTTTGGCATGCTACTAGACCTACATACTTACACCTAGAATCCCCATTCAAACCTATTTAGGTTCATCTTACGGTGGACATGTTTGCCTAAAAAGGAATCTTTGAAATGTTTCATAGTTTTAGAAATATAGTGCTTTAAATGTGAGAAATTTACAATGGCAGATAGTGGCACGTCAAAATCACTTTCACCTAGAAACTCCATTCACACGTTTTATAATTCAGCTTACTGTGGAGACACATGCTGGAACTTTTTACTTTGAAATGTTTTGTAGTTTCTGAGTTATTTAACTTTAACGCCCAATGCATTCTCAATGGCAATAGCACAAACTTTGGCATGCTACTAGTCCTACATACTTACACCTAGAAACCCCATTCAAGCCTACTTAGGTTCATCTTACGGTGGACATGTTTGCCTGAAAAGGAATCTTTGAAATGTTTCATAGTTTTAGAAATATAGTGCTTTCAAATTTGAGAATTTTACAATGGGGCTCAATGGCAGATATTGGCACGTCAAAAAAGCACTTTCACCTAGAAACTCCATTCACACTTTTTTAAATTCAGCTTACTGTGGAGACACATGCTGGAACATTTTACTTTGAAATGTTTTGTAGTTTCTGAGTTATTTAACTTTAACGCCCAATGCATTCTCAATGGCAATAGCACAAACTTTGGCATGCTACTAGTCCTACATACTTACACCTAGAAACCCCATTCAAGCCTACTTAGGTTCATCTTACGGTGGACATGTTTGCCTGAAAAGGAATCTTTGAAATGTTTCATAGTTTTAGAAATATAGTGCTTTCAAATTTGAGAATTTTACAATGGGGCTCAATGGCAGATATTGGCACGTCAAAAAAGCACTTTCACCTAGAAACTCCATTCACACTTTTTATAATTCAGCTTACTGTGGAGACACATGCTGGAACTTTTTACTTTGAAATGTTTTGTAGTTTCTGAGTTATTTAACTTTAACGCCCAATGCATTCTCAATGGCAATAGCACAAACTTTGGCATGCTACTAGTCCTACATACTTACACCTAGAAACCCCATTCAAGCCTACTTAGGTTCATCTTACGGTGGACATGTTTGCCTGAAAAGGAATATTTGAAATGTTTCATAGTTTTAGAAATATAGTGCTTTTAAATTTGAGAAATTCAGAATGGGGGTCAATGGCAGATTTTGGCAAGTAAAGATTTGAGTGGGGTTTGAACCCACTATCTCCAGATCACGCAGCCAGTGTGCTAAGTCACTGATCTACTTGCTACCTGCCACAATGCAGTCTGCTGTTCCCTTTGAGTACAACATTGATACAAAAATAAAATACAAAAAATAAAATAACAGGAGATTTGTCTATTGTTTCTTTTGCTGTTGTTTATCTCTAGACGCTCGAATGTTTATGAACCACAATGGAAACAAGTCTCTGGCTCTTCTGTCATTATCTATTCGGCCTTTTAAGAACAGCATGCACAGTGGCTCACTGGGTACAGAGCCTGCCTGGTAATCAGGAGCCTGCAGGTTCAAGTCCTGGCTCTGACATAGTGTCCCAAAATCATGAAAATATGACATAATATATTATGCCGTCCCAAACCATGGACTATAGTATGTCGTTTTTTCATGATTTTCAACTTTTTTTCAAATCCTCCAAAATCATGAAAAACTACATGCTATAGTATGCCGTCCGAAGCCATGAACTATAGTATGTCGTTTTTTCATGATTTTCATCTTTTTTTCAAATAGTCCTTAATCACGAAAAACGACATGCTATAGTATGCCGTCCGAAAAAAATTATAACTTTGGCATGCTACTAGACCTACATACTTACACCTAGAATCCCCATTCAAACCTATTTAGGTTCATCTTACGGTGGACATGTTTGCCTAAAAAGGAATCTTTGAAATGTTTCATAGTTTTAGAAATATAGTGCTTTAAATGTGAGAAATTTACAATGGCAGATAGTGGCACGTCAAAATCACTTTCACCTAGAAACTCCATTCACACGTTTTATAATTCAGCTTACTGTGGAGACACATGCTGGAACTTTTTACTTTGAAATGTTTTGTAGTTTCTGAGTTATTTAACTTTAACGCCCAATGCATTCTCAATGGCAATAGCACAAACTTTGGCATGCTACTAGTCCTACATACTTACACCTAGAAACCCCATTCAAGCCTACTTAGGTTCATCTTACGGTGGACATGTTTGCCTGAAAAGGAATCTTTGAAATGTTTCATAGTTTTAGAAATATAGTGCTTTCAAATTTGAGAATTTTACAATGGGGCTCAATGGCAGATATTGGCACGTCAAAAAAGCACTTTGACCTAGAAACTCCATTCACACGTTTTATAATTCAGCTTACTGTGGAGACACATGCTGGAACTTTTTACTTTGAAATTATTTGTAGTTTCTGAGTTATTTAACTTTAACGCCCAATGCATTCTCAATGGCAATAGCACAAACTTTGGCATGCTACTAGTCCTACATACTTACACCTAGAAACCCCATTCAAGCCTACTTAGGTTCATCTTACGGTGGACATGTTTGCCTGAAAAGGAATCTTTGAAATGTTTCATAGTTTTAGAAATATAGTGCTTTCAAATGTGAGAATTTTACAATGGGGCTCAATGGCAGATATTGGCACGTCAAAAAAGCACTTTCACCTAGAAACTCCATTCACACTTTTTTAAATTCAGCTTACTGTGGAGACACATGCTGGAACTTTTTACTTTGAAATGTTTTGTAGTTTCTGAGTTATTTAACTTTAACGCCCAATGCATTCTCAATGGCAATAGCACAAACTTTGGCATGCTACTAGTCCTACATACTTACACCTAGAAACCCCATTCAAGCCTACTTAGGTTCATCTTACGGTGGACATGTTTGCCTGAAAAGGAATATTTGAAATGTTTCATAGTTTTAGAAATATAGTGCTTTCAAATTTGAGAATTTTACAATGGGGCTCAATGGCAGATATTGGCACGTCAAAAAAGCACTTTCACCTAGAAACTCCATTCACACTTTTTATAATTCAGCTTACTGTGGAGACACATGCTGGAACCTTTTACTTTGAAATGTTTTGTAGTTTCTGAGTTATTTAACTTTAACGCCCAATGCATTCTCAATGGCAATAGCACAAACTTTGGCATGCTACTAGTCCTACATACTTACACCTAGAAACCCCATTCAAGCCTACTTAGGTTCATCTTACGGTGGACATGTTTGCCTGAAAAGGAATCTTTGAAATGTTTCATAGTTTTAGAAATATAGTGCTTTCAAATTTGAGAATTTTACAATGGGGCTCAATGGCAGATATTGGCACGTCAAAAAAGCACTTTCACCTAGAAACTCCATTCACACTTTTTATAATTCAGCTTACTGTGGAGACACATGCTGGAACTTTTTACTTTGAAATGTTTTGTAGTTTCTGAGTTATTTAACTTTAACGCCCAATGCATTCTCAATGGCAATAGCACAAACTTTGGCATGCTACTAGTCCTACATACTTACACCTAGAAACCCCATTCAAGCCTACTTAGGTTCATCTTACGGTGGACATGTTTGCCTGAAAAGGAATCTTTGAAATGTTTCATAGTTTTAGAAATATAGTGCTTTCAAATTTGAAAATTTTACAATGGGGCTCAATGGCAGATATTGGCACGTCAAAAAAGCACTTTCACCTAGAAACTCCATTCACACGTTTTATAATTCAGCTTACTGTGGAGACACATGCTGGAACTTTTTACTTTGAAATGTTTTGTAGTTTCTGAGTTATTTAACTTTAACGCCCAATGCATTCTCAATGGCAATAGCACAAACTTTGGCATGCTACTAGTCCTACATACTTACACCTAGAAACCCCATTCAAGCCTACTTAGGTTCATCTTACGGTGGACATGTTTGCCTGAAAAGGAATCTTTGAAATGTTTCATAGTTTTAGAAATATAGTGCTTTCAAATTTGAGAATTTTACAATGGGGGTCAATGGCAGATTTTGGCAAGTAAAGATTTGAGTGGGGTTTGAACCCACTATGGCCAGATCACGCAGCCAGTGTGCTAAGTCACTGATCTACTTGCTACCTGCCACAATGCAGTCTGCTGTTCCCTTTGAGTACAACATTGATACAAAAATAAAATACAAAAAATAAAATAACAGGAGATTTGTCTATTGTTTCTTTTGCTGTTGTTTATCTCTAGACGCTCGAATGTTTATGAACCACAATGGAAACAAGTCTCTGGCTCTTCTGTCATTATCTATTCGGCCTTTTAAGAACAGCATTCACAGTGGCTCACGGGGTACAGAGCCTGCCTGGTAATCAGGAGCCTGCAGGTTCAAGTCCTGGCTCTGACATAGTGTCCCAAAATCATGAAAATATGACATAATATATTATGCCGTCCCAAACCATGGACTATAGTATGTCGTTTTTTCATGATTTTCATATTTTTTTCAAATCCTCCAAAATCATGAAAAACGACATGCTATAGTATGCCGTCCGAAGCCATGAACTATAGTATGTCGTTTTTTCATGATTTTCATCTTTTTTTCAAATAGTCCTTAATCACGAAAAACGACATGCTATAGTATGCCGTCCGAAAAAAATTATAACTTTGGCATGCTACTAGTCCTACATACTTACACCTAGAATCCCCATTCAAACCTATTTAGGTTCATCTTACGGTGGACATGTTTGCCTGAAAAGGAATCTTTGAAATGTTTCATAGTTTTAGAAATATAGTGCTTTAAATGTGAGAAATTTACAATGGCAGATAGTGGCACGTCAAAATCACTTTCACCTAGAAACTCCATTCACACGTTTTATAATTCAGCTTACTGTGGAGACACATGCTGGAACTTTTTACTTTGAAATGTTTTGTAGTTTCTGAGTTATTTAACTTTAACGCCCAATGCATTCTCAATGGCAATAGCACAAACTTTGGCATGCTACTAGTCCTACATACTTACACCTAGAAACCCCATTCAAGCCTACTTAGGTTCATCTTACGGTGGACATGTTTGCCTGAAAAGGAATCTTTGAAATGTTTCATAGTTTTAGAAATATAGTGCTTTCAAATTTGAGAATTTTACAATGGGGCTCAATGGCAGATATTGGCACGTCAAAAAAGCACTTTGACCTAGAAACTCCATTCACACGTTTTATAATTCAGCTTACTGTGGAGACACATGCTGGAACTTTTTACTTTGAAATGTTTTGTAGTTTCTGAGTTATTTAACTTTAACGCCCAATGCATTCTCAATGGCAATAGCACAAACTTTGGCATGCTACTAGTCCTACATACTTACACCTAGAAACCCCATTCAAGCCTACTTAGGTTCATCTTACGGTGGACATGTTTGCCTGAAAAGGAATCTTTGAAATGTTTCATAGTTTTAGAAATATAGTGCTTTCAAATTTGAGAATTTTACAATGGGGCTCAATGGCAGATATTGGCACGTCAAAAAAGCACTTTCACCTAGAAACTCCATTCACACTTTTTATAATTCAGCTTACTGTGGAGACACATGCTGGAACTTTTTACTTTGAAATGTTTTGTAGTTTCTGAGTTATTTAACTTTAACGCCCAATGCATTCTCAATGGCAATAGCACAAACTTTGGCATGCTACTAGTCCTACATACTTACACCTAGAAACCCCATTCAAGCCTACTTAGGTTCATCTTACGGTGGACATGTTTGCCTGAAAAGGAATCTTTGAAATGTTTCATAGTTTTAGAAATATAGTGCTTTCAAATTTGAGAATTTTACAATGGGGCTCAATGGCAGATATTGGCACGTCAAAAAAGCACTTTGACCTAGAAACTCCATTCACACGTTTTATAATTCAGCTTACTGTGGAGACACATGCTGGAACTTTTTACTTTGAAATTATTTGTAGTTTCTGAGTTATTTAACTTTAACGCCCAATGCATTCTCAATGGCAATAGCACAAACTTTGGCATGCTACTAGTCCTACATACTTACACCTAGAAACCCCATTCAAGCCTACTTAGGTTCATCTTACGGTGGACATGTTTGCCTGAAAAGGAATCTTTGAAATGTTTCATAGTTTTAGAAATATAGTGCTTTCAAATGTGAGAATTTTACAATGGGGCTCAATGGCAGATATTGGCACGTCAAAAAAGCACTTTCACCTAGAAACTCCATTCACACTTTTTTAAATTCAGCTTACTGTGGAGACACATGCTGGAACTTTTTACTTTGAAATGTTTTGTAGTTTCTGAGTTATTTAACTTTAACGCCCAATGCATTCTCAATGGCAATAGCACAAACTTTGGCATGCTACTAGTCCTACATACTTACACCTAGAAACCCCATTCAAGCCTACTTAGGTTCATCTTACGGTGGACATGTTTGCCTGAAAAGGAATCTTTGAAATGTTTCATAGTTTTAGAAATATAGTGCTTTCAAATTTGAGAATTTTACAATGGGGCTCAATGGCAGATATTGGCACGTCAAAAAAGCACTTTCACCTAGAAACTCCATTCACACTTTTTATAATTCAGCTTACTGTGGAGACACATGCTGGAACTTTTTACTTTGAAATGTTTTGTAGTTTCTGAGTTATTTAACTTTAACGCCCAATGCATTCTCAATGGCAATAGCACAAACTTTGGCATGCTACTAGTCCTACATACTTACACCTAGAAACCCCATTCAAGCCTACTTAGGTTCATCTTACGGTGGACATGTTGGCCTGAAAAGGAATATTTGAAATGTTTCATAGTTTTAGAAATATAGTGCTTTTAAATTTGAGAAATTCAGAATGGGGGTCAATGGCAGATTTTGGCAAGTAAAGATTTGAGTGGGGTTTGAACCCACTATCTCCAGATCACGCAGCCAGTTTGCTAAGTCACTGATCTACTTGCTACCTGCCACTAGAGATGTGACATTCGTGAACGAGTCGGATCTTTTGAACGGCTCTTTGAAAGGAACGATGGGATCCGGTTCACAGTAGGGAGCCGTTCCTTTTTAGAGGAGGAGGGGGGCAGGGGGGGTTTCAACTGGGGGGGGGGGGGCACTGGGGAGACACTGGGGAGGCACTGGGGAGTAGGGAGTCCCTAGGGAGGCCCTGGGCAGATATTGGGGAGGTACTGGGGAGGCACTGGGGGGGGACACTGGCCCCCTTCCCTCCCCCCCCCCCCCCCCCCCCCCCCCCCCCCCCCCCCCCCCCATCGGGAACGTCGTTCAAAAGAGCCAGTCTTTTGAACGACTCTTTGAAAGGAACGGATCCCAGAGATCCGGCTCCCTTCAAAGAGCCATAAATCCCATCTCTACCTGCCACAATGCAGTCTGCTGTTCCCTTTGAGTACAACATTGATACAAAAATAAAATACAAAAAATAAAATAACAGGAGATTTGTCTATTGTTTCTTTTGCTGTTGTTTATCTCTAGACGCTCGAATGTTTATGAACCACAATGGAAACAAGTCTCTGGCTCTTCTGTCATTATCTATTCGGCCTTTTAAGAACAGCATGCACAGTGGCTCACTGGGTACAGAGCCTGCCTGGTAATCAGGAGCCTGCAGGTTCAAGTCCTGGCTCTGACATAGTGTCCCAAAATCATGAAAATATGACATAATATATTATGCCGTCCCAAACCATGGACTATAGTATGTCGTTTTTTCATGATTTTCATCTTTTTTTCAAATCCTCCAAAATCATGAAAAACGACATGCTATAGTATGCCGTCCGAAGCCATGAACTATAGTATGTCGTTTTTTCATGATTTTCATCTTTTTTTCAAATAGTCCTTAATCACGAAAAACGACATGCTATAGTATGCCGTCCGAAAAAAATTATAACTTTGGCATGCTACTAGTCCTACATACTTACACCTAGAATCCCCATTCAAACCTATTTAGGTTCATCTTACGGTGGACATGTTTGCCTGAAAAGGAATCTTTTAAATGTTTCATAGTTTTAGAAATATAGTGCTTTAAATGTGAGAAATTTACAATGGCAGATAGTGGCACGTCAAAATCACTTTCACCTAGAAACTCCATTCACACGTTTTATAATTCAGCTTACTGTGGAGACACATGCTGGAACTTTTTACTTTGAAATGTTTTGTAGTTTCTGAGTTATTTAACTTTAACGCCCAATGCATTCTCAATGGCAATAGCACAAACTTTGGCATGCTACTAGTCCTACATACTTACACCTAGAAACCCCATTCAAGCCTACTTAGGTTCATCTTACGGTGGACATGTTTGCCTGAAAAGGAATCTTTGAAATGTTTCATAGTTTTAGAAATATAGTGCTTTCAAATTTGAGAATTTTACAATGGGGCTCAATGGCAGATATTGGCACGTCAAAAAAGCACTTTGACCTAGAAACTCCATTCACACGTTTTATAATTCAGCTTACTGTGGAGACACATGCTGGAACTTTTTACTTTGAAATGTTTTGTAGTTTCTGAGTTATTTAACTTTAACGCCCAATGCATTCTCAATGGCAATAGCACAAACTTTGGCATGCTACTAGTCCTACATACTTACACCTAGAAACCCCATTCAAGCCTACTTAGGTTCATCTTACGGTGGACATGTTTGCCTGAAAAGGAATCTTTGAAATGTTTCATAGTTTTAGAAATATAGTGCTTTCAAATTTGAGAATTTTACAATGGGGCTCAATGGCAGATATTGGCACGTCAAAAAAGCACTTTCACCTAGAAACTCCATTCACACTTTTTTAAATTCAGCTTACTGTGGAGACACATGCTGGAACATTTTACTTTGAAATGTTTTGTAGTTTCTGAGTTATTTAACTTTAACGCCCAATGCATTCTCAATGGCAATAGCACAAACTTTGGCATGCTACTAGTCCTACATACTTACACCTAGAAACCCCATTCAAGCCTACTTAGGTTCATCTTACGGTGGACATGTTTGCCTGAAAAGGAATCTTTGAAATGTTTCATAGTTTTAGAAATATAGTGCTTTCAAATTTGAGAATTTTACAATGGGGCTCAATGGCAGATATTGGCACGTCAAAAAAGCACTTTCACCTAGAAACTCCATTCACACTTTTTATAATTCAGCTTACTGTGGAGACACATGCTGGAACTTTTTACTTTGAAATGTTTTGTAGTTTCTGAGTTATTTAACTTTAACGCCCAATGCATTCTCAATGGCAATAGCACAAACTTTGGCATGCTACTAGTCCTACATACTTACACCTAGAAACCCCATTCAAGCCTACTTAGGTTCATCTTACGGTGGACATGTTTGCCTGAAAAGGAATATTTGAAATGTTTCATAGTTTTAGAAATATAGTGCTTTTAAATTTGAGAAATTCAGAATGGGGGTCAATGGCAGATTTTGGCAAGTAAAGATTTGAGTGGGGTTTGAACCCACTATCTCCAGATCACGCAGCCAGTGTGCTAAGTCACTGATCTACTTGCTACCTGCCACAATGCAGTCTGCTGTTCCCTTTGAGTACAACATTGATACAAAAATAAAATACAAAAAATAAAATAACAGGAGATTTGTCTATTGTTTCTTTTGCTGTTGTTTATCTCTAGACGCTCGAATGTTTATGAACCACAATGGAAACAAGTCTCTGGCTCTTCTGTCATTATCTATTCGGCCTTTTAAGAACAGCATTCACAGTGGCTCACGGGGTACAGAGCCTGCCTGGTAATCAGGAGCCTGCAGGTTCAAGTCCTGGCTCTGACATAGTGTCCCAAAATCATGAAAATATGACATAATATATTATGCCGTCCCAAACCATGGACTATAGTATGTCGTTTTTTCATGATTTTCATCTTTTTTTCAAATCCTCCAAAATCATGAAAAACGACATGCTATAGTATGCCGTCCGAAGCCATGAACTATAGTATGTCGTTTTTTCATGATTTTCATCTTTTTTTCAAATAGTCCTTAATCACGAAAAACGACATGCTATAGTATGCCGTCCGAAAAAAATTATAACTTTGGCATGCTACTAGTCCTACATACTTACACCTAGAATCCCCATTCAAACCTATTTAGGTTCATCTTACGGTGGACATGTTTGCCTGAAAAGGAATCTTTGAAATGTTTCATAGTTTTAGAAATATAGTGCTTTAAATGTGAGAAATTTACAATGGCAGATAGTGGCACGTCAAAATCACTTTCACCTAGAAACTCCATTCACACGTTTTATAATTCAGCTTACTGTGGAGACACATGCTGGAACTTTTTACTTTGAAATGTTTTGTAGTTTCTGAGTTATTTAACTTTAACGCCCAATGCATTCTCAATGGCAATAGCACAAACTTTGGCATGCTACTAGTCCTACATACTTACACCTAGAAACCCCATTCAAGCCTACTTAGGTTCATCTTACGGTGGACATGTTTGCCTGAAAAGGAATCTTTGAAATGTTTCATAGTTTTAGAAATATAGTGCTTTCAAATTTGAGAATTTTACAATGGGGCTCAATGGCAGATATTGGCACGTCAAAAAAGCACTTTGACCTAGAAACTCCATTCACACGTTTTATAATTCAGCTTACTGTGGAGACACATGCTGGAACTTTTTACTTTGAAATGTTTTGTAGTTTCTGAGTTATTTAACTTTAACGCCCAATGCATTCTCAATGGCAATAGCACAAACTTTGGCATGCTACTAGTCCTACATACTTACACCTAGAAACCCCATTCAAGCCTACTTAGGTTCATCTTACGGTGGACATGTTTGCCTGAAAAGGAATCTTTGAAATGTTTCATAGTTTTAGAAATATAGTGCTTTCAAATTTGAGAATTTTACAATGGGGCTCAATGGCAGATATTGGCACGTCAAAAAAGCACTTTCACCTAGAAACTCCATTCACACTTTTTATAATTCAGCTTACTGTGGAGACACATGCTGGAACTTTTTACTTTGAAATGTTTTGTAGTTTCTGAGTTATTTAACTTTAACGCCCAATGCATTCTCAATGGCAATAGCACAAACTTTGGCATGCTACTAGTCCTACATACTTACACCTAGAAACCCCATTCAAGCCTACTTAGGTTCATCTTACGGTGGACATGTTTGCCTGAAAAGGAATCTTTGAAATGTTTCATAGTTTTAGAAATATAGTGCTTTCAAATTTGAGAATTTTACAATGGGGCTCAATGGCAGATATTGGCACGTCAAAAAAGCACTTTGACCTAGAAACTCCATTCACACGTTTTATAATTCAGCTTACTGTGGAGACACATGCTGGAACTTTTTACTTTGAAATTATTTGTAGTTTCTGAGTTATTTAACTTTAACGCCCAATGCATTCTCAATGGCAATAGCACAAACTTTGGCATGCTACTAGTCCTACATACTTACACCTAGAAACCCCATTCAAGCCTACTTAGGTTCATCTTACGGTGGACATGTTTGCCTGAAAAGGAATCTTTGAAATGTTTCATAGTTTTAGAAATATAGTGCTTTCAAATGTGAGAATTTTACAATGGGGCTCAATGGCAGATATTGGCACGTCAAAAAAGCACTTTCACCTAGAAACTCCATTCACACTTTTTTAAATTCAGCTTACTGTGGAGACACATGCTGGAACTTTTTACTTTGAAATGTTTTGTAGTTTCTGAGTTATTTAACTTTAACGCCCAATGCATTCTCAATGGCAATAGCACAAACTTTGGCATGCTACTAGTCCTACATACTTACACCTAGAAACCCCATTCAAGCCTACTTAGGTTCATCTTACGGTGGACATGTTTGCCTGAAAAGGAATATTTGAAATGTTTCATAGTTTTAGAAATATAGTGCTTTCAAATTTGAGAATTTTACAATGGGGCTCAATGGCAGATATTGGCACGTCAAAAAAGCACTTTCACCTAGAAACTCCATTCACACTTTTTATAATTCAGCTTACTGTGGAGACACATGCTGGAACCTTTTACTTTGAAATGTTTTGTAGTTTCTGAGTTATTTAACTTTAACGCCCAATGCATTCTCAATGGCAATAGCACAAACTTTGGAATGCTACTAGTCCTACATACTTACACCTAGAAACCCCATTCAAGCCTACTTAGGTTCATCTTACGGTGGACATGTTTGCCTGAAAAGGAATCTTTGAAATGTTTCATAGTTTTAGAAATATAGTGCTTTCAAATTTGAGAATTTTACAATGGGGCTCAATGGCAGATATTGGCACGTCAAAAAAGCACTTTCACCTAGAAACTCCATTCACACTTTTTATAATTCAGCTTACTGTGGAGACACATGCTGGAACTTTTTACTTTGAAATGTTTTGTAGTTTCTGAGTTATTTAACTTTAACGCCCAATGCATTCTCAATGGCAATAGCACAAACTTTGGCATGCTACTAGTCCTACATACTTACACCTAGAAACCCCATTCAAGCCTACTTAGGTTCATCTTACGGTGGACATGTTGGCCTGAAAAGGAATATTTGAAATGTTTCATAGTTTTAGAAATATAGTGCTTTTAAATTTGAGAAATTCAGAATGGGGGTCAATGGCAGATTTTGGCAAGTAAAGATTTGAGTGGGGTTTGAACCCACTATCTCCAGATCACGCAGCCAGTTTGCTAAGTCACTGATCTACTTGCTACCTGCCACAATGCAGTCTGCTGTTCCCTTTGAGTACAACATTGATACAAAAATAAAATACAAAAAATAAAATAACAGGAGATTTGTCTATTGTTTCTTTTGCTGTTGTTTATCTCTAGACGCTCGAATGTTTATGAACCACAATGGAAACAAGTCTCTGGCTCTTCTGTCATTATCTATTCGGCCTTTTAAGAACAGCATGCACAGTGGCTCACTGGGTACAGAGCCTGCCTGGTAATCAGGAGCCTGCAGGTTCAAGTCCTGGCTCTGACATAGTGTCCCAAAATCATGAAAATATGACATAATATATTATGCCGTCCCAAACCATGGACTATAGTATGTCGTTTTTTCATGATTTTCATCTTTTTTTCAAATCCTCCAAAATCATGAAAAACGACATGCTATAGTATGCCGTCCGAAGCCATGAACTATAGTATGTCGTTTTTTCATGATTTTCATCTTTTTTTCAAATAGTCCTTAATCACGAAAAACGACATGCTATAGTATGCCGTCCGAAAAAAATTATAACTTTGGCATGCTACTAGTCCTACATACTTACACCTAGAATCCCCATTCAAACCTATTTAGGTTCATCTTACGGTGGACATGTTTGCCTGAAAAGGAATCTTTTAAATGTTTCATAGTTTTAGAAATATAGTGCTTTAAATGTGAGAAATTTACAATGGCAGATAGTGGCACGTCAAAATCACTTTCACCTAGAAACTCCATTCACACGTTTTATAATTCAGCTTACTGTGGAGACACATGCTGGAACTTTTTACTTTGAAATGTTTTGTAGTTTCTGAGTTATTTAACTTTAACGCCCAATGCATTCTCAATGGCAATAGCACAAACTTTGGCATGCTACTAGTCCTACATACTTACACTTAGAAACCCCATTCAAGCCTACTTAGGTTCATCTTACGGTGGACATGTTTGCCTGAAAAGGAATCTTTGAAATGTTTCATAGTTTTAGAAATATAGTGCTTTCAAATTTGAGAATTTTACAATGGGGCTCAATGGCAGATATTGGCACGTCAAAAAAGCACTTTGACCTAGAAACTCCATTCACACGTTTTATAATTCAGCTTACTGTGGAGACACATGCTGGAACTTTTTACTTTGAAATTATTTGTAGTTTCTGAGTTATTTAACTTTAACGCCCAATGCATTCTCAATGGCAATAGCACAAACTTTGGCATGCTACTAGTCCTACATACTTACACCTAGAAACCCCATTCAAGCCTACTTAGGTTCATCTTACGGTGGACATGTTTGCCTGAAAAGGAATCTTTGAAATGTTTCATAGTTTTAGAAATATAGTGCTTTCAAATTTGAGAATTTTACAATGGGGCTCAATGGCAGATATTGGCACGTCAAAAAAGCACTTTCACCTAGAAACTCCATTCACACTTTTTTAAATTCAGCTTACTGTGGAGACACATGCTGGAACATTTTACTTTGAAATGTTTTGTAGTTTCTGAGTTATTTAACTTTAACGCCCAATGCATTCTCAATGGCAATAGCACAAACTTTGGCATGCTACTAGTCCTACATACTTACACCTAGAAACCCCATTCAAGCCTACTTAGGTTCATCTTACGGTGGACATGTTTGCCTGAAAAGGAATCTTTGAAATGTTTCATAGTTTTAGAAATATAGTGCTTTCAAATTTGAGAATTTTACAATGGGGCTCAATGGCAGATATTGGCACGTCAAAAAAGCACTTTCACCTAGAAACTCCATTCACACTTTTTATAATTCAGCTTACTGTGGAGACACATGCTGGAACTTTTTACTTTGAAATGTTTTGTAGTTTCTGAGTTATTTAACTTTAACGCCCAATGCATTCTCAATGGCAATAGCACAAACTTTGGCATGCTACTAGTCCTACATACTTACACCTAGAAACCCCATTCAAGCCTACTTAGGTTCATCTTACGGTGGACATGTTTGCCTGAAAAGGAATATTTGAAATGTTTCATAGTTTTAGAAATATAGTGCTTTTAAATTTGAGAAATTCAGAATGGGGGTCAATGGCAGATTTTGGCAAGTAAAGATTTGAGTGGGGTTTGAACCCACTATCTCCAGATCACGCAGCCAGTGTGCTAAGTCACTGATCTACTTGCTACCTGCCACAATGCAGTCTGCTGTTCCCTTTGAGTACAACATTGATACAAAAATAAAATACAAAAAATAAAATAACAGGAGATTTGTCTATTGTTTCTTTTGCTGTTGTTTATCTCTAGACGCTCGAATGTTTATGAACCACAATGGAAACAAGTCTCTGGCTCTTCTGTCATTATCTATTCGGCCTTTTAAGAACAGCATGCACAGTGGCTCACTGGGTACAGAGCCTGCCTGGTAATCAGGAGCCTGCAGGTTCAAGTCCTGGCTCTGACATAGTGTCCCAAAATCATGAAAATATGACATAATATATTATGCCGTCCCAAACCATGGACTATAGTATGTCGTTTTTTCATGATTTTCAACTTTTTTTCAAATCCTCCAAAATCATGAAAAACGACATGCTATAGTATGCCGTCCGAAGCCATGAACTATAGTATGTCGTTTTTTCATGATTTTCATCTTTTTTTCAAATAGTCCTTAATCACGAAAAACGACATGCTATAGTATGCCGTCCGAAAAAAATTATAACTTTGGCATGCTACTAGACCTACATACTTACACCTAGAATCCCCATTCAAACCTATTTAGGTTCATCTTACGGTGGACATGTTTGCCTAAAAAGGAATCTTTGAAATGTTTCATAGTTTTAGAAATATAGTGCTTTAAATGTGAGAAATTTACAATGGCAGATAGTGGCACGTCAAAATCACTTTCACCTAGAAACTCCATTCACACGTTTTATAATTCAGCTTACTGTGGAGACACATGCTGGAACTTTTTACTTTGAAATGTTTTGTAGTTTCTGAGTTATTTAACTTTAACGCCCAATGCATTCTCAATGGCAATAGCACAAACTTTGGCATGCTACTAGTCCTACATACTTACACCTAGAAACCCCATTCAAGCCTACTTAGGTTCATCTTACGGTGGACATGTTTGCCTGAAAAGGAATCTTTGAAATGTTTCATAGTTTTAGAAATATAGTGCTTTCAAATTTGAGAATTTTACAATGGGGCTCAATGGCAGATATTGGCACGTCAAAAAAGCACTTTCACCTAGAAACTCCATTCACACTTTTTTAAATTCAGCTTACTGTGGAGACACATGCTGGAACATTTTACTTTGAAATGTTTTGTAGTTTCTGAGTTATTTAACTTTAACGCCCAATGCATTCTCAATGGCAATAGCACAAACTTTGGCATGCTACTAGTCCTACATACTTACACCTAGAAACCCCATTCAAGCCTACTTAGGTTCATCTTACGGTGGACATGTTTGCCTGAAAAGGAATCTTTGAAATGTTTCATAGTTTTAGAAATATAGTGCTTTCAAATTTGAGAATTTTACAATGGGGCTCAATGGCAGATATTGGCACGTCAAAAAAGCACTTTCACCTAGAAACTCCATTCACACTTTTTATAATTCAGCTTACTGTGGAGACACATGCTGGAACTTTTTACTTTGAAATGTTTTGTAGTTTCTGAGTTATTTAACTTTAACGCCCAATGCATTCTCAATGGCAATAGCACAAACTTTGGCATGCTACTAGTCCTACATACTTACACCTAGAAACCCCATTCAAGCCTACTTAGGTTCATCTTACGGTGGACATGTTTGCCTGAAAAGGAATATTTGAAATGTTTCATAGTTTTAGAAATATAGTGCTTTTAAATTTGAGAAATTCAGAATGGGGGTCAATGGCAGATTTTGGCAAGTAAAGATTTGAGTGGGGTTTGAACCCACTATCTCCAGATCACGCAGCCAGTGTGCTAAGTCACTGATCTACTTGCTACCTGCCACAATGCAGTCTGCTGTTCCCTTTGAGTACAACATTGATACAAAAATAAAATACAAAAAATAAAATAACAGGAGATTTGTCTATTGTTTCTTTTGCTGTTGTTTATCTCTAGACGCTCGAATGTTTATGAACCACAATGGAAACAAGTCTCTGGCTCTTCTGTCATTATCTATTCGGCCTTTTAAGAACAGCATGCACAGTGGCTCACTGGGTACAGAGCCTGCCTGGTAATCAGGAGCCTGCAGGTTCAAGTCCTGGCTCTGACATAGTGTCCCAAAATCATGAAAATATGACATAATATATTATGCCGTCCCAAACCATGGACTATAGTATGTCGTTTTTTCATGATTTTCAACTTTTTTTCAAATCCTCCAAAATCATGAAAAACGACATGCTATAGTATGCCGTCCGAAGCCATGAACTATAGTATGTCGTTTTTTCATGATTTTCATCTTTTTTTCAAATAGTCCTTAATCACGAAAAACGACATGCTATAGTATGCCGTCCGAAAAAAATTATAACTTTGGCATGCTACTAGACCTACATACTTACACCTAGAATCCCCATTCAAACCTATTTAGGTTCATCTTACGGTGGACATGTTTGCCTAAAAAGGAATCTTTGAAATGTTTCATAGTTTTAGAAATATAGTGCTTTAAATGTGAGAAATTTACAATGGCAGATAGTGGCACGTCAAAATCACTTTCACCTAGAAACTCCATTCACACGTTTTATAATTCAGCTTACTGTGGAGACACATGCTGGAACTTTTTACTTTGAAATGTTTTGTAGTTTCTGAGTTATTTAACTTTAACGCCCAATGCATTCTCAATGGCAATAGCACAAACTTTGGCATGCTACTAGTCCTACATACTTACACCTAGAAACCCCATTCAAGCCTACTTAGGTTCATCTTACGGTGGACATGTTTGCCTGAAAAGGAATCTTTGAAATGTTTCATAGTTTTAGAAATATAGTGCTTTCAAATTTGAGAATTTTACAATGGGGCTCAATGGCAGATATTGGCACGTCAAAAAAGCACTTTCACCTAGAAACTCCATTCACACTTTTTTAAATTCAGCTTACTGTGGAGACACATGCTGGAACATTTTACTTTGAAATGTTTTGTAGTTTCTGAGTTATTTAACTTTAACGCCCAATGCATTCTCAATGGCAATAGCACAAACTTTGGCATGCTACTAGTCCTACATACTTACACCTAGAAACCCCATTCAAGCCTACTTAGGTTCATCTTACGGTGGACATGTTTGCCTGAAAAGGAATCTTTGAAATGTTTCATAGTTTTAGAAATATAGTGCTTTCAAATTTGAGAATTTTACAATGGGGCTCAATGGCAGATATTGGCACGTCAAAAAAGCACTTTCACCTAGAAACTCCATTCACACTTTTTATAATTCAGCTTACTGTGGAGACACATGCTGGAACTTTTTACTTTGAAATGTTTTGTAGTTTCTGAGTTATTTAACTTTAACGCCCAATGCATTCTCAATGGCAATAGCACAAACTTTGGCATGCTACTAGTCCTACATACTTACACCTAGAAACCCCATTCAAGCCTACTTAGGTTCATCTTACGGTGGACATGTTTGCCTGAAAAGGAATATTTGAAATGTTTCATAGTTTTAGAAATATAGTGCTTTTAAATTTGAGAAATTCAGAATGGGGGTCAATGGCAGATTTTGGCAAGTAAAGATTTGAGTGGGGTTTGAACCCACTATCTCCAGATCACGCAGCCAGTGTGCTAAGTCACTGATCTACTTGCTACCTGCCACAATGCAGTCTGCTGTTCCCTTTGAGTACAACATTGATACAAAAATAAAATACAAAAAATAAAATAACAGGAGATTTGTCTATTGTTTCTTTTGCTGTTGTTTATCTCTAGACGCTCGAATGTTTATGAACCACAATGGAAACAAGTCTCTGGCTCTTCTGTCATTATCTATTCGGCCTTTTAAGAACAGCATGCACAGTGGCTCACTGGGTACAGAGCCTGCCTGGTAATCAGGAGCCTGCAGGTTCAAGTCCTGGCTCTGACATAGTGTCCCAAAATCATGAAAATATGACATAATATATTATGCTGTCCCAAACCATGGACTATAGTATGTCGTTTTTTCATGATTTTCATCTTTTTTTCAAATCCTCCAAAATCATGAAAAACGACATGCTATAGTATGCCGTCCGAAGCCATGAACTATAGTATGTAGTTTTTTCATGATTTTCATCTTTTTTTCAAATAGTCCTTAATCACGAAAAACGACATGCTATAGTATGCCGTCCGAAAAAAATTATAACTTTGGCATGCTACTAGACCTACATACTTACACCTAGAATCCCCATTCAAACCTATTTAGGTTCATCTTACGGTGGACATGTTTGCCTAAAAAGGAATCTTTGAAATGTTTCATAGTTTTAGAAATATAGTGCTTTAAATGTGAGAAATTTACAATGGCAGATAGTGGCACGTCAAAATCACTTTCACCTAGAAACTCCATTCACACGTTTTATAATTCAGCTTACTGTGGAGACACATGCTGGAACTTTTTACTTTGAAATGTTTTGTAGTTTCTGAGTTATTTAACTTTAACGCCCAATGCATTCTCAATGGCAATAGCACAAACTTTGGCATGCTACTAGTCCTACATACTTACACCTAGAAACCCCATTCAAGCCTACTTAGGTTCATCTTACGGTGGACATGTTTGCCTGAAAAGGAATCTTTGAAATGTTTCATAGTTTTAGAAATATAGTGCTTTCAAATTTGAGAATTTTACAATGGGGCTCAATGTCAGATATTGGCACGTCAAAAAAGCACTTTGACCTAGAAACTCCATTCACACGTTTTTTAATTCAGCTTACTGTGGAGACACATGCTGGAACTTTTTACTTTGAAATTATTTGTAGTTTCTGAGTTATTTAACTTTAACGCCCAATGCATTCTCAATGGCAATAGCACAAACTTTGGCATGCTACTAGTCCTACATACTTACACCTAGAAACCCCATTCAAGCCTACTTAGTTTCATCTTACGGTGGACATGTTTGCCTGAAAAGGAATCTTTGAAATGTTTCATAGTTTTAGAAATATAGTGCTTTCAAATTTGAGAATTTTACAATGGGGCTCAATGGCAGATATTGGCACGTCAAAAAAGCACTTTCACCTAGAAACTCCATTCACACTTTTTTAAATTCAGCTTACTGTGGAGACACATGCTGGAACTTTTTACTTTGAAATGTTTTGTAGTTTCTGAGTTATTTAACTTTAACGCCCAATGCATTCTCAATGGCAATAGCACAAACTTTGGCATGCTACTAGTCCTACATACTTACACCTAGAAACCCCATTCAAGCCTACTTAGGTTCATCTTACGGTGGACATGTTTGCCTGAAAAGGAATATTTGAAATGTTTCATAGTTTTAGAAATATAGTGCTTTTAAATTTGAGAAATTCAGAATGGGGGTCAATGGCAGATTTTGGCAAGTAAAGATTTGAGTGGGGTTTGAACCCCCTATCTCCAGATCACGCAGCCAGTGTGCTAAGTCACTGATCTACTTGCTACCTGCCACAATGCAGTCTGCTGTTCCCTTTGAGTACAACATTGATACAAAAATAAAATACAAAAAATAAAATAACAGGAGATTTGTCTATTGTTTCTTTTGCTGTTGTTTATCTCTAGACGCTCGAATGTTTATGAACCACAATGGAAACAAGTCTCTGGCTCTTCTGTCATTATCTATTCGGCCTTTTAAGAACAGCATGCACAGTGGCTCACTGGGTACAGAGCCTGCCTGGTAATCAGGAGCCTGCAGGTTCAAGTCCTGGCTCTGACATAGTGTCCCAAAATCATGAAAATATGACATAATATATTATGCCGTCCCAAACCATGGACTATAGTATGTCGTTTTTTCATGATTTTCATCTTTTTTTCAAATCCTCCAAAATCATGAAAAACGACATGCTATAGTATGCCGTCCGAAGCCATGAACTATAGTATGTCGTTTTTTCATGATTTTCATCTTTTTTTCAAATAGTCCTTAATCACGAAAAACGACATGCTATAGTATGCCGTCCGAAAAAAAATATAACTTTGGCATGCTACTAGTCCTACATACTTACACCTAGAATCCCCATTCAAACCTATTTAGGTTCATCTTACGGTGGACATGTTTGCCTGAAAAGGAATCTTTGAAATGTTTCATAGTTTTAGAAATATAGTGCTTTAAATGTGAGAAATTTACAATGGCAGATAGTGGCACGTCAAAATCACTTTCACCTAGAAACTCCATTCACACGTTTTATAATTCAGCTTACTGTGGAGACACATGCTGGAACTTTTTACTTTGAAATGTTTTGTAGTTTCTGAGTTATTTAACTTTAACGCCCAATGCATTCTCAATGGCAATAGCACAAACTTTGGCATGCTACTAGTCCTACATACTTACACCTAGAAACCCCATTCAAGCCTATTTAGGTTCATCTTACGGTGGACATGTTTGCCTGAAAAGGAATCTTTGAAATGTTTCATCGTTTTAGAAATATAGTGCTTTCAAATTTGAGACATTTACAATGGGGCTCAATGGCAGATATTGGCACGTCAAAAAAGCACTTTCACCTAGAAACTCCATTTACACTTTTTATAATTCAGCTTACTGTGGAGACACATGCTGGAACTTTTTACTTTGAAATGTTTTGTAGTTTCTGAGTTATTTAACTTAAACGCCCAATGCATTCCCAATGGCAATAGCACAAACTTTGGCATGCTACTAGTCCTACATACTTACACCTAGAAACCCCATTCAAACCTATTTAGGTTCATCTTACGGTGGACATGTTTGCCTGAAAAGGAATCTTTGAAATGTTTCATCGTTTTAGAAATATAGTGCTTTCAAATTTGAGACATTTACAATGGGGCTCAATGGCAGATATTGGCACGTCAAAAAAGCACTTTCACCTAGAAACTCCATTCACACTTTTTATAATTCAGCTTACTGTGGAGACACATGCTGGAACTTTTTACTTTGAAATGTTTTGTAGTTTCTGAGTTATTTAACTTAAACGCCCAATGCATTCCCAATGGCAATAGCACAAACTTTGGCATGCTACTAGTCCTACATACTTACACCTAGAAACCCCATTCAAACCTATTTAGGTTCATCTTACGGTGGACATGTTTGCCTGAAAAGGAATCTTTGAAATGTTTCATCGTTTTAGAAATATAGTGCTTTAAATTTGAGAAATTTATAATGGCAGATATTGGCACGTCAAAAAAGCACTTTCACCTAGAAACTCCATTCACACTTTTTATAATTCAGCTTACTGTGGAGACACATGCTGGAACTTTTTACTTTGAAATGTGCCTGAAAAGGAATCTTTGAAATGTTTCATCGTTTTAGAAATATAGTGCTTTTAAATTTGAGAAATTCAGAATGGGGGTCAATGGCAGATTTTGGCAAGTGATTTGAGTGGGGTTTGAACCCACAATCTCCAGATCATGCAGCCAGTGTGCTAAGTCACTGATCTACTTGCTACCTGCCACAATGCAGTCTGCTGTTCCCTTTGAGTACAACATTGATACAAAAATAAAATACAAAAAATAAAATAACAGGAGATTTGTCTATTGTTTCTTTTGCTGTTGTTTATCTCTAGACGCTCGAATGTTTATGAACCACAATGGAAACAAGTCTCTGGCTCTTCTGTCATTATCTATTCGGCCTTTTAAGAACAGCATGCACAGTGGCTCACTGGGTACAGAGCCTGCCTGGTAATCAGGAGCCTGCAGGTTCAAGTCCTGGCTCTGACATAGTGTCCCAAAATCATGAAAATATGACATAATATATTATGCCGTCCCAAACCATGGACTATAGTATGTCGTTTTTTCATGATTTTCATCTTTTTTTCAAATCCTCCAAAATCATGAAAAACGACATGCTATAGTATGCCGTCCGAAGCCATGAACTATAGTATGTCGTTTTTTCATGATTTTCATCTTTTTTTCAAATAGTCCTTAATCACGAAAAACGACATGCTATAGTATGCCGTCCGAAAAAAAATATAACTTTGGCATGCTACTAGTCCTACATACTTACACCTAGAATCCCCATTCAAACCTATTTAGGTTCATCTTACGGTGGACATGTTTGCCTGAAAAGGAATCTTTGAAATGTTTCATAGTTTTAGAAATATAGTGCTTTAAATGTGAGAAATTTACAATGGCAGATAGTGGCACGTCAAAATCACTTTCACCTAGAAACTCCATTCACACGTTTTATAATTCAGCTTACTGTGGAGACACATGCTGGAACTTTTTACTTTGAAATGTTTTGTAGTTTCTGAGTTATTTAACTTTAACGCCCAATGCATTCTCAATGGCAATAGCACAAACTTTGGCATGCTACTAGTCCTACATACTTACACCTAGAAACCCCATTCAAGCCTATTTAGGTTCATCTTACGGTGGACATGTTTGCCTGAAAAGGAATCTTTGAAATGTTTCATCGTTTTAGAAATATAGTGCTTTCAAATTTGAGACATTTACAATGGGGCTCAATGGCAGATATTGGCACGTCAAAAAAGCACTTTCACCTAGAAACTCCATTTACACTTTTTATAATTCAGCTTACTGTGGAGACACATGCTGGAACTTTTTACTTTGAAATGTTTTGTAGTTTCTGAGTTATTTAACTTAAACGCCCAATGCATTCCCAATGGCAATAGCACAAACTTTGGCATGCTACTAGTCCTACATACTTACACCTAGAAACCCCATTCAAACCTATTTAGGTTCATCTTACGGTGGACATGTTTGCCTGAAAAGGAATCTTTGAAATGTTTCATCGTTTTAGAAATATAGTGCTTTCAAATTTGAGACATTTACAATGGGGCTCAATGGCAGATATTGGCACGTCAAAAAAGCACTTTCACCTAGAAACTCCATTCACACTTTTTATAATTCAGCTTACTGTGGAGACACATGCTGGAACTTTTTACTTTGAAATGTTTTGTAGTTTCTGAGTTATTTAACTTAAACGCCCAATGCATTCCCAATGGCAATAGCACAAACTTTGGCATGCTACTAGTCCTACATACTTACACCTAGAAACCCCATTCAAACCTATTTAGGTTCATCTTACGGTGGACATGTTTGCCTGAAAAGGAATCTTTGAAATGTTTCATCGTTTTAGAAATATAGTGCTTTAAATTTGAGAAATTTATAATGGCAGATATTGGCACGTCAAAAAAGCACTTTCACCTAGAAACTCCATTCACACTTTTTATAATTCAGCTTACTGTGGAGACACATGCTGGAACTTTTTACTTTGAAATGTGCCTGAAAAGGAATCTTTGAAATGTTTCATCGTTTTAGAAATATAGTGCTTTTAAATTTGAGAAATTCAGAATGGGGGTCAATGGCAGATTTTGGCAAGTGATTTGAGTGGGGTTTGAACCCACAATCTCCAGATCATGCAGCCAGTGTGCTAAGTCACTGATCTACTTGCTACCTGCCACAATGCAGTCTGCTGTTCCCTTTGAGTACAACATTGATACAAAAATAAAATACAAAAAATAAAATAACAGGAGATTTGTCTATTGTTTCTTTTGCTGTTGTTTATCTCTAGACGCTCGAATGTTTATGAACCACAATGGAAACAAGTCTCTGGCTCTTCTGTCATTATCTATTCGGCCTTTTAAGAACAGCATGCACAGTGGCTCACTGGGTACAGAGCCTGCCTGGTAATCAGGAGCCTGCAGGTTCAAGTCCTGGCTCTGACATAGTGTCCCAAAATCATGAAAATATGACATAATATATTATGCCGTCCCAAACCATGGACTATAGTATGTCGTTTTTTCATGATTTTCATCTTTTTTTCAAATCCTCCAAAATCATGAAAAACGACATGCTATAGTATGCCGTCCGAAGCCATGAACTATAGTATGTAGTTTTTTCATGATTTTCATCTTTTTTTCAAATAGTCCTTAATCACGAAAAACGACATGCTATAGTATGCCGTCCGAAAAAAAATATAACTTTGGCATGCTACTAGTCCTACATACTTACACCTAGAATCCCCATTCAAACCTATTTAGGTTCATCTTACGGTGGACATGTTTGCCTGAAAAGGAATCTTTGAAATGTTTCATAGTTTTAGAAATATAGTGCTTTAAATGTGAGAAATTTACAATGGCAGATAGTGGCACGTCAAAATCACTTTCACCTAGAAACTCCATTCACACGTTTTATAATTCAGCTTACTGTGGAGACACATGCTGGAACTTTTTACTTTGAAATGTTTTGTAGTTTCTGAGTTATTTAACTTTAACGCCCAATGCATTCTCAATGGCAATAGCACAAACTTTGGCATGCTACTAGTCCTACATACTTACACCTAGAAACCCCATTCAAGCCTATTTAGGTTCATCTTACGGTGGACATGTTTGCCTGAAAAGGAATCTTTGAAATGTTTCATCGTTTTAGAAATATAGTGCTTTCAAATTTGAGACATTTACAATGGGGCTCAATGGCAGATATTGGCACGTCAAAAAAGCACTTTCACCTAGAAACTCCATTCACACTTTTTATAATTCAGCTTACTGTGGAGACACATGCTGGAACTTTTTACTTTGAAATGTTTTGTAGTTTCTGAGTTATTTAACTTAAACGCCCAATGCATTCCCAATGGCAATAGCACAAACTTTGGCATGCTACTAGTCCTACATACTTACACCTAGAAACCCCATTCAAACCTATTTAGGTTCATCTTACGGTGGACATGTTTGCCTGAAAAGGAATCTTTGAAATGTTTCATCGTTTTAGAAATATAGTGCTTTAAATTTGAGAAATTTATAATGGCAGATATTGGCACGTCAAAAAAGCACTTTCACCTAGAAACTCCATTCACACTTTTTATAATTCAGCTTACTGTGGAGACACATGCTGGAACTTTTTACTTTGAAATGTGCCTGAAAAGGAATCTTTGAAATGTTTCATCGTTTTAGAAATATAGTGCTTTTAAATTTGAGAAATTCAGAATGGGGGTCAATGGCAGATTTTGGCAAGTGATTTGAGTGGGGTTTGAACCCACAATCTCCAGATCATGCAGCCAGTGTGCTAAGTCACTGATCTACTTGCTACCTGCCACAATGCAGTCTGCTGTTCCCTTTGAGTACAACATTGATACAAAAATAAAATACAAAAAATAAAATAACAGGAGATTTGTCTATTGTTTCTTTTGCTGTTGTTTATCTCTAGACGCTCGAATGTTTATGAACCACAATGGAAACAAGTCTCTGGCTCTTCTGTCATTATCTATTCGGCCTTTTAAGAACAGCATGCACAGTGGCTCACTGGGTACAGAGCCTGCCTGGTAATCAGGAGCCTGCAGGTTCAAGTCCTGGCTCTGACATAGTGTCCCAAAATCATGAAAATATGACATAATATATTATGCCGTCCCAAACCATGGACTATAGTATGTCGTTTTTTCATGATTTTCATCTTTTTTTCAAATCCTCCAAAATCATGAAAAACGACATGCTATAGTATGCCGTCCGAAGCCATGAACTATAGTATGTCGTTTTTTCATGATTTTCATCTTTTTTTCAAATAGTCCTTAATCACGAAAAACGACATGCTATAGTATGCCGTCCGAAAAAAAATATAACTTTGGCATGCTACTAGTCCTAGATACTTACACCTAGAATCCCCATTCAAACCTATTTAGGTTCATCTTACGGTGGACATGTTTGCCTGAAAAGGAATCTTTGAAATGTTTCATAGTTTTAGAAATATAGTGCTTTAAATGTGAGAAATTTACAATGGCAGATAGTGGCACGTCAAAATCACTTTCACCTAGAAACTCCATTCACACGTTTTATAATTCAGCTTACTGTGGAGACACATGCTGGAACTTTTTACTTTGAAATGTTTTGTAGTTTCTGAGTTATTTAACTTTAACGCCCAATGCATTCTCAATGGCAATAGCACAAACTTTGGCATGCTACTAGTCCTACATACTTACACCTAGAAACCCCATTCAAGCCTATTTAGGTTCATCTTACGGTGGACATGTTTGCCTGAAAAGGAATCTTTGAAATGTTTCATCGTTTTAGAAATATAGTGCTTTCAAATTTGAGACATTTACAATGGGGCTCAATGGCAGATATTGGCACGTCAAAAAAGCACTTTCACCTAGAAACTCCATTTACACTTTTTATAATTCAGCTTACTGTGGAGACACATGCTGGAACTTTTTACTTTGAAATGTTTTGTAGTTTCTGAGTTATTTAACTTAAACGCCCAATGCATTCCCAATGGCAATAGCACAAACTTTGGCATGCTACTAGTCCTACATACTTACACCTAGAAACCCCATTCAAACCTATTTAGGTTCATCTTACGGTGGACATGTTTGCCTGAAAAGGAATCTTTGAAATGTTTCATCGTTTTAGAAATATAGTGCTTTCAAATTTGAGACATTTACAATGGGGCTCAATGGCAGATATTGGCACGTCAAAAAAGCACTTTCACCTAGAAACTCCATTCACACTTTTTATAATTCAGCTTACTGTGGAGACACATGCTGGAACTTTTTACTTTGAAATGTTTTGTAGTTTCTGAGTTATTTAACTTAAACGCCCAATGCATTCCCAATGGCAATAGCACAAACTTTGGCATGCTACTAGTCCTACATACTTACACCTAGAAACCCCATTCAAACCTATTTAGGTTCATCTTACGGTGGACATGTTTGCCTGAAAAGGAATCTTTGAAATGTTTCATCGTTTTAGAAATATAGTGCTTTAAATTTGAGAAATTTATAATGGCAGATATTGGCACGTCAAAAAAGCACTTTCACCTAGAAACTCCATTCACACTTTTTATAATTCAGCTTACTGTGGAGACACATGCTGGAACTTTTTACTTTGAAATGTGCCTGAAAAGGAATCTTTGAAATGTTTCATCGTTTTAGAAATATAGTGCTTTTAAATTTGAGAAATTCAGAATGGGGGTCAATGGCAGATTTTGGCAAGTGATTTGAGTGGGGTTTGAACCCACAATCTCCAGATCATGCAGCCAGTGTGCTAAGTCACTGATCTACTTGCTACCTGCCACAATGCAGTCTGCTGTTCCCTTTGAGTACAACATTGATACAAAAAATTAAATAACAGGAGATTTGTCTATTGTTTCTTTTGCTGTTGTTTATCTCTAGACGTTTGAATGTTTATGAACCACAATGGAAACAAGTCTCTGAGCTTCTGTCATTATCTATTCGGCCTTTTAAGAACAGCATGCACAGTGGTTCGCTGGGTACAGAGCCTGCCTGGGAATCAGGAGGCTGCAGGTTCAAGTCCTGGCTCTGACATAGTGTCCCAAAATTATGAAAATATCACATAATATATTATGCCGTCCCAAACCATGGACTATAGTATGTCGTTTTTTCATGATTTTCATCTTTTTTTCAAACAGTCCAAAATCACGAAAAACGACATGCTATAGTATGCCGTCCGAATTTTTTTTTAAATTGGCATGCTACTAGTCCTACATACTTACACCTAGAATCCCCATTCAAACCTATTTAGGTTCATCTTATGGTGGACATGTTTGCCTGAAAAGGAATCTTTGAAATGTTTCATCGTTTTAGAAATATAGTGCTTTAAATTTGAGAAATTTATAATGGCAGATAGTGGCACGTCAAAATCACTTTCACCTAGAAACTCCATTCACACGTTTTATAATTCAGCTTTCTGTGGAGACACATGCTGGAACTTTTTACTTTGAAATGTTTTGTAGTTTCTGAGTTATTTAACTTAAACGCCCAATGCATTCCCAATGGCAATAGCACAAACTTTGGCATGCTACTAGTCCTACATACTTACACCTAAAACCCCCATTCAAACCTATATAGGTTCATCTTACGGTGGACATGTTTGCCTGAAAAGGAATCTTTGAAATGTTTCATCGTTTTAGAAATATAGTGCTTTCAAATTTGAGACATTTACAATGGGGCTCAATGGCAGATATTGGCACGTCAAAAAAGCACTTTCACCTAGAAACTCCATTCACACTTTTTATTATTCAGCTTTCTGTGGAGACACATGCTGGAACTTTTTACTTTGAAATGTTTTGTAGTTTCTGAGTTATTTAACTTAAACGCCCAATGCATTCCCAATGGCAATAGCACAAACTTTGGCATGCTACTAGTCCTACATACTTACACCTAGAAACCCCATTCAAACCTATTTAGGTTCATCTTACGGTGGACATGTTTGCCTGAAAAGGAATCTTTGAAATGTTTCATCGTTTTAGAAATATAGTGCTTTCAAATTTGAGACATTTACAATGGGGCTCAATGGCAGATATTGGCACGTCAAAAAAGCACTTTCACCTAGAAACTCCATTTACACTTTTTATAATTCAGCTTACTGTGGAGACACATGCTGGAACTTTTTACTTTGAAATGTTTTGTAGTTTCTGAGTTATTTAACTTAAACGCCCAATGCATTCCCAATGGCAATAGCACAAACTTTGGCATGCTACTAGTCCTACATACTTACACCTAGAAACCCCATTCAAACCTATTTAGGTTCATCTTACGGTGGACATGTTTGCCTGAAAAGGAATCTTTGAAATGTTTCATCGTTTTAGAAATATAGTGCTTTCAAATTTGAGACATTTACAATGGGGCTCAATGGCAGATATTGGCACGTCAAAAAAGCACTTTCACCTAGAAACTCCATTCACACTTTTTATAATTCAGCTTACTGTGGAGACACATGCTGGAACTTTTTACTTTGAAATGTTTTGTAGTTTCTGAGTTATTTAACTTAAACGCCCAATGCATTCCCAATGGCAATAGCACAAACTTTGGCATGCTACTAGTCCTACATACTTACACCTAGTGGCTGAGGGAAGTAGGGGTGCTGGGGGGGCTGTAGCACCCCCTCCCCCCAGGCACAGCCCCCCCTCGAACAGGAGGGGAAGAAAAAAAAAAGATAAATAAATATGCTGTATCACAGTATTGGCACCTTATCCTGGTTAATTGCCTGTGTCAGTTCGTTCATATAACTTGCGTGTGGAGAGGGAAAGTAAAGGCCACGTTTGCGAGTGAAAATGCGCTAAAATGCGCGTGCATGATGCGCGTGCACGCGCATTTTTGCGGCGCGCGCTGCGCGCGCACCCCCTACTAGACGCTCAGCCCCTGCGAGTGTAAAGTACTTCCCGCGGGCCTGCTAGAAACCCCATTCAAACCTATTTAGGTTCATCTTACGGTGGACATGTTTGCCTGAAAAGGAATCTTTGAAATGTTTTATCGTTTTAGAAATATAGTGCTTTCAAATTTGAGAAATGTATAATGGCAGATAGTGGCACGTCAAAATCACTTTCACCTAGAAACTCCATTCACACGTTTTATAATTCAGCTTTCTGTGGAGACACATGCTGGAACTTTTTACTTTGAAATGTTTTGTAGTTTCTGAGTTATTTAACTTAAACGCCCAATGCATTCCCAATGGCAAACTTTGGCATGCTACCCCGGTGGCGTGAGCGGACGTCCAACTACGCCGACACGCCGTGCATACGACGTTGATACACCGACCTCTCTCTTGACGGCGTATCAACGGCGTATCAACGTCCGCTCACGCCGTCGGACTGTTTTTGTGATTTCAGACAGTTGAAAGTGAACTGAAAATGAACTACGCCGACACGCCGTGCATACGACATTGATACGCCGTCAAGAGAGAGTTCGGCGTATCAACGTCGTATGCACGGCGTGTCGGCGTAGTTCACTTTCAGTTCACTTTCAACTGTCTGAAATCGCAAAAACAACTCTACGGGTGTTGGCGTCGTTTCAAGTTCAACCCCTTTTGCTATTTTGCTTTTGATTGCTTATTTTATTTTTGTGTCCTGCACACAAAGTGCCCAACCCTCATTAGTTATAAGACACCATTTTACATTTCATTATATTCATAATAATTGAATTAAAGTGAGCTGACATGAACGTTGTGTGGCCATCTGCTAATTGTGCAGAGAGAATATTATCATCTTTGTGCAATGTTTAATTTATACTCAGCTCATGCACTTTACTAGAAATATATATAGTAAATTTCAAAGTAGTGCAGAATGTGGGACTTGAACACAGAATCTCTGGATTGTGAGCCTGCTCGTGAGAACAGTAGACCATCTCTCAGTCACTCCTAGCACATGTTTCTTGTTTTATTGAAGCATTCTTTTGTACTTTAGCAGTTCATTAGGTAAAGTTGAAAAGCAATGAACTGTAAATTGACTGGGATTTGAACATGAAATATCTGTGCTGAGAGTCTGATCATTAGACTACACCATCATTCAGTCGATCCTCTGCAAATGTCCATTAGTACTGTTGAATTAAGCGTTCTTTGGTATGTTAATCCACTTAAAAGCAGAAAATGGAACACATGTGCTGAAATGAGCAAAAAGAGTCAGTTGTAATAATAATAATAACTTTCGCCTAAGACTTTCGCCTTTTTTTCAAATCCTCAAAAATGATGAAAAACGGCGTGCTATAGTATGCCGTCCGATATGGGCTATAGCCCACGGTCAAAAATTATGAAAAGCGAGGATCCATTGTCTCGGAGTGATTTTCGTCTTTTTTTCAAATCCTCAAAAATGATGAAAAACGGCGTGCTATAATATTCCGTCTGAGATGGGCTATAGCCAACGGTCAAAAATGTTGAAAAACGAGGATTTGAAAAAAATATGAAAATCACTCCGAGACCATGGGCTATAGTCCATTGTCTTGAGTGACTTTCGTCTTTTTTTCAAATCCTCAAAAATTATGAAAAACAGCATGCTATAGTCTGCAGTCTGAGGCCATGGGCTGAACTTGAACCCATGACCTGTGGCTCACATAGACAGCAGCTTATCACAGAGAGCTTGAGAATCTTCTCAGCTTTCCATTGTTCTTCTGGGTGTTATTCTCCAAAATGAGGTCCACAGTGAAGAGTAGAAGAAACTCAGCTAGACTTGAACCAACAACCTGTGGCTCACATAGACAGCATCTTATCACAGAGTGCCACCATGCTCTCTGAGAAACTCCTCAGCTTTCCATCTTTCCAGTTTTCTTCTGGATGTTATTCCCCAAAACATGCTGCAGAGTGAAAATAGGAGGAACTCAGCTGGATTTGATCTCATAGACATCATCTTAACAAGGGTGCCACTGAGCTCTCTGTGATTTAAGGTTTTAAATTGTTCTTCTTGGTGTCACTTTTCAAATGGGGCCTTGGGATCATGTACAGAGCATTTTAATGGTGTTTTGCTGTGCACCAAATGTGTCTTTAGTGCTTTTAAGTGTTATCATGGATGGTAATCAGATAATACAGAGGCGAAATCTTGACAGAACATAGACAGCCTGGTAGCTCAGTTTGTTAAGTGGCTGTCCACATGATCCAGATGTTGAGGGTTCATATCCCACTCTGGTCTTTACTCTGAAACTTTACTTTGAAGAAAGAAGATAAAAGCGCTCGGAAATCTTAGGCAAAGGTAGTGATGGTGCAGGTTGTAAAGAAAAGGACCTTGAAGTAAAAAACAAACACTTTCACCTATAAACTCCATTTACACATTTTATAATTCAGCTTACTGTGGGCACACATGCTGGAACCTTTTACTTTGAAATGTTTTGTAGTTACTGAGTTATTTAACTTAAACGCCCAATGCATTCTCAATGGCAATAGCACAAACTTTGGCATGCTACTAGTCCTACATACTTACACCTAGAAACCCCATTCAAACCTATTCAGGTTCATCTTACGGTGGAAAAGTTTGCCTGAAAAGGAATCTTTGAAACGTTTCATTGGTATTTAGAACTAGTTCGTTTGTTAGTTAGTTAGAAATAGGCCTATAGTGCTTTCAAATTTGAGAAATTTATAATGGGGCTCAATGGCAGCTTTTGCCAAAAAATTATGATTTGAACCAGCACCCTCCTACAGAGTGTGTTGGGTTTGAACCAGCACAATTTGACTAGGAATTCTACAGATATCATCTGATTTATTCGCCCACTTAGCGGCACACAGTTCAGCTGGAATTTCCGGGCTAGGCCTACTTGATGTCAGTGTCGAAAGGAAAACTTCACAGTAAAGAGTTGAGTGGGGTTTGAACCCACAATCTCCAGACAATGGTGACAGCACCCTAACTCAGTGACTTGCTACCTGCCACAACAGTCTTCCTTTGGCTGTGAGTTGGATTTGGAATTTGCCTGATTTTATTTTTTTAAATCCTCCAAATCATGGAAAAAGGCATACTATGTCTTTCGAACTATAGTATGTCGTTTTTTTACTTCATATTTCTATGAATTCCACTTAAGCCCCATTTCAAATAGGCCTATAGTGAAATTATGGCAGCGCTCTTATATTGACAATAGCAGATATACAAGCTCACGTGTTGCATCATGACACATGCTTGTAGATCTATTTTTGCTACTTTCAAGTGACACTTCTGTAGGACTCAAAGTAGGGCATTAATTTGCCAAACAATAATAATCGTCCTGTTGTCTGTATGTATATATATATATATATATATATATATATATATATATATATATATATATAGTATTGCATATTTGATTAAATAATATCAAAAACATTGTCAAAAACTAGAGCCAGTGATACTTTAGCAAGACTTTTTTTCCACAATAATAAAGGACCGTCTGGTTAAATCATGCCATTGTGATCGGCTTAATTCAGTCGGTCTCATTCAGTGTCACTGGCAAACACAGACTTGATCTTGAATGCAGCGGGGGGGGGGGGGGGGGGGGGGGGGGGGTATGTATAATGTAATAACACTAATGAAAGCAGAAAACTAGTTCATATTTGATCTCTTTCCGGATACAATGTTTTTAAATAACCCATGACGCCATGAGACAGTACCGATACATATCACTAAAACCTTTATTATTTTAAAAGTACTGTAAGAATAAAATCAGTACATCCTTTCATAAGAGATAGCAAACAGTTCAAAACAAAGTTTAAGATGACAGCAGCATTAACAAGTCCTACAAACATATACAGATGAAGTGTTGTATGTAAATATGACAGCCTAAAAGACAATACTGGCAGCAGTAAGTGACTGTAAAGAAGAAGTTACCTACAGTATTTGGGCTGTATTCTTGATACCAAACTGACAGGGGAAAATATGGCATGGTCAAAGGTGATCATGGAAGTCAATCAAAGAACACATTTTTTGGTCAGGATTTTATTTCTTCTTTTGTCAACAAGAGTGGACTAAAGACTAGCTGGAGCCCTTGTTCAATGTCATTTTGATTATGGTTGCATTGCACCACAGCAAGCTTAGATCTCCCAAAACTAAATGATATGACTACTACTCAGCCTAAAGCCCATGATGACCCACCTAATTCCAACCCACTTTGCTAGTTTGGGATGGCTCAGAGTAGAAGACAGGGTTAAGCAAATATCCTTGGGATTTGTATTTAAGGGCAGATTCACACTATGGTCCCAGGTGCACACTCAGCGCCACTTGGCAGATGTTGTGGTAGTGTGAATGCTGTGTACCGTTCCTGGGAGTGGATCAACCAACTGTTCCCGGGACCACATGGAGGTAGTCTCAGGACCGATTGAAGTGTACTCTGATACGGATTGCTGCAATATGAAAGCATTAAGTGTACTCGGGTGAGATCATAGAATCAAGGCCAATGTGAATCATGGCCAGAGGGGACCAGACAATTGTGTTCTAGAACAGTTTGACTCAAACGGACTCAGTATGAATCTGCCCATATGATACTCAGAGGCACAGTGCACACATACCTCTCCAACTACAGTACTGTACTTCTCCAAAGTGAGTGACATCCACAGCCACAACACCAGAGGGAGTTTCTATGATCTGGTACCTTTTAGGCAAAGTGTTTTACTGTACCTCTGGGTTATTTACATGTTTGACCATTAAAGTAATCCATAAAAAAGTAATAAAAGAAAAATGTTTGAGCATGCACAAAAATATGCAACTGAAAGGGCAAGAATGAACAATGGATAGTTCTAGGAATATCAGAGTTGAGTCTGAGGATTAAGCAAAACAAATGTTTAAAAAAATGTTTAAAAAGTTATTCTACAGGCTATTCACAATAATAAAACAATGTTGCTTCATGTTATTCACCTGGAGTGTGACACTGTCTGCTTCCCTTTCACCATAACTGCGATGTCAGTTAAACCGCCTCAGAGCTCATGCTAAATACAAATGGTTAAAAACAAAGCCAATTATGTAAAATATGCTTTATTTGTTTACAGGTCAGGAGGAATGAAAAAATGGGTTAAACAAATAATTGTGAATTAAAAAACATGAAGTCCTATTTAAAAGGACCATGCCATCAGGCCATGGTCTTTCTGTCCAAGAACTTGGCAATTGTTCTGGCCCTTCAACATACAAACCATGTTACCAGTTCACTGCTGGCAATAAATCATTCACACAGTGGCTCGTACTTTGCTCTTGTTTTCATACTTGGGGTGGAAAATATCACACTGTGCCGGTGCAAGATGACTGCCACATGACTATGACCAATTGTGTAATGACCAAAATCCCGTCGTCAAGACTCTGAACTCCCATTGACGGTCACAAATAGATCCACCAGTCTGTATCATTTGTTATGTGTCATGAGTCTGACCAAGTCACAAACACCCCTACAACCGTCTCATTTGGCTGAAATGATGTTTTCCCGTCAAGCATTGCTGCCTCTTTGCTGCAGGCGTGCCCGTTGCTCCTGCACCACCCTCATCATCAAGTGAACCATCTGATCCTGCAAGTGGACCAGCTGCTCATCTGAACAGTGACCAAGTTCCTGTGGAATCACCTTAGAGACCAGGGCCCCCAAATCCACTGGCTGCCCATCATGACTCAACAGGTCTATGGGCCGCTCATCCGCTATCAGAGCGTTGGAGTGGTCCTCATCTGGCTTCAGGTCCTCATCTGGCTTCAGGTCCTCTGACGCAGGCTCTTCAACCAGCTCTGTGGCTGTTGACAAAGTAGGGAATTACAATTTACTTAATCCAGAGCGATTTACATTAAGCAAGAACAAAAAGCATGGCAATACATCACATACATAAAAAGTAGTTATCATGAAACATGCGTAAGCTAAGAACGTAACAGTGGAATATCCATTTAATGAAACTATACATAACTATACATACTATACTATGTCTACGTAACATGCTATAAGTCTGTATAAAATGCTAAGTCTACATAAAGTGCTATCTAAGGGCTAGGGCAAGTGCTACGGCCATGATGGAGTCTGAAAAGGTGGGTTTTCAGACTACGGCGGAAGATTGGGAGTGAGGCTGCAGTTCTGATTGTAATGGGAAGTGCATTCCATAGTTTTGGAGCCAGAAGGGAGAAGAGTTTGGGACGTGTGGAGCGTTAATTGGCCCGGTGTTTTTAGTGAAGGTACTTCCAGCTTCCCTGCGTTGGCTGATCTGAGTGCGAGGGAGGGTTTGTAGGGTTCGAAAAAAAAGGTTTAACTTGAGAATCAAATAAAAAGCAGCATATTGAGACCCATCACTCTCTGATGGGTCTGATGTAGTACTAGACAGAACCTGTCTAGTGCTACATTAGTTTGAAACATACCCAAAGGCTCGCCTGGGGACTTGTCATCCTCTTCCTGGTTTTGTGGACTGTTGGTCTCGGGTGTCTCGGGTTCGGAGGTCATTTTTTCCGTTTCGTCAAAGCTCTTCAACTCATCGCCACCCTGACCTTTGCGCTGTGGAAAACGAGAGAGGGAGGTTGGGACTGCAGTTCCATTATAATTGTCCTACATAACTGAATAAAAACTGTAGAATTACACAAACATGACAATAAACTGTGCAATCCATCATCCCTTTTCATCACTGATACACGCTACTCTACGCTACATCTCCTATGCACAACTAAACCTTTAAAAGGTAGTTGGACACATAGTTGGACACATATTTTTGACGTCTATTTCACAGGCCCAAAAACATTTGTCTTCTTTAAACTAGTAAAGTTTTAACTTGATTTTGTTAATTACATTTTATCTGACCATGACATAACGGTAGTGAGAAATTGTACTTGTAACAATTCTGCACGATTTTATGAAAGACGGAGGACTGTATATGAGCTGACGCGATGAGTAACATGAAATAATGAGTAGGAAAGAACCTGACTTATGTGTGCATTATTTTCCTATTAACATCCCAATTTCTGTTCTAACTTCAGATTTTGACAGGACAGTGAACAGAGACAGGAGTGAGAGGATGACATGCAACCTTTTCTTTTTGGGTACCCATCACATCCCACAGGGGAACTTCAGTTTTTCAGCTTCACCCAGCTGGGTGCTGCCCACAGAGGAGCACCCAGCTGGGAGCACCCACTGCTGAGAGCTGGCATCGTACCTGGGACCTCCGGAGTCCTAGGCGGGCTCACTATCCATTCAGCTATGGCAGTTCCTTGTGTGCGATTAACCGTCTTAGATTCATGATTTGCACTGTGGAAGGAATATTGCTACAATTTCATTGTACAAATCACCTGCTGTTCATGATAGGTTCTAAGTGCCTTCTTGACATTGGAAATCTTTGGGGAGCGAATTGGTAGAGTCTTGATCTCACTGGGGGTAAGTGCGCTGAGATCACCCACGGTTCTGATGTTCCTGGCTCGTACAAGCTGCCCAAAACCTCGTGGCCTGCACAGATGACATCAACAGGAAGGATATGACGTTTATAAAGTCAAAACTTTTATTCAAAGATAAATAAATTAAGCACGAGGGATTCGTGCTGATGCAATCATGCAACAACCATTTGTCAGACAAAACAGCAGCTGTGTACACTTGGATCATCCCTTTAACCCTGATTTAGGCCCGACCTCGAAAAAAAATAAAAAATCTTCTAAATCCTCCAGTTTTCTGAAATAAATATTTTCACGATTTTTCAAAAATAGCAGACCTACAAGCTGGCATGCGCTTGTAGATCTGCTATTTTTCAATAGCTAAATTATAACATGTTTAAAACACCAAAAGGGGTTACCGCCCAAAATGGGTTAATGTGCTCACCACATGTTGGAGGTGATCTGAGGCAGCACAGCCTCCACGGGGGTAGAGCATCCAACCAAGGCAGGGAACACACAATCCTTGGGGATTGGCCGTGGCTCATGACTCATTTCTGATATCTGAAACGAATGTGTTCAAAACTCCATCAAGAGATAAATCTAGCTTTCGGTATGCGATGATCATAACAAGAAATGCTTAGGGTGTTGACTTGAACGTCAAATTGATAGAGAATACAGCTAGGGCACATACCAAGCATTTCTTGGAGCTCTTGTACCCAGGACTGTGGAGATTCCTTGGACTGAGGAGGAGTGGGCCCTTTGTTGGAGTAGTGACGTACTGCAATACAGAGAATAATCAAAATGATTACATTTAGGGTGTGAAGGGGGGGAGAGCACAATCAGTTGTCCAATTTAACTTTTCTGTGGGGAAAAAAATAATAGTAAGATATGACTATATCTGACCTTATGGTGAAGGATGCTACTAGTAGTTTTAGATCTTTTTGGTGAACTGGTTCTGATGACTGGGCTGCGACGGTCGATGTCATCTGCCAGTTCCTGGTGTTGGATTGGGTTGGCAAAAGAAACTCTTCTTGACTGCAAGATTTTAAAAAAAAAGAAAGAAAAAGGAACACACATTGTAAGATGTGTGTTTCAAAAAACAATGTATGCACACGTCACTACATTTATTGCTTGGATTTAAATTGTAACACATATTTAAAATAAGTGTCAGTAGAATGTAAATTAAATGACATTTACCTTTACAAGAGGTGAAGGCGAGTCCTCCTCCATTGGTCTCTTTTGGCATTTCTTGAGAATACTGGTAGAGGGGGAGGCAGAGGGCGACCAAGTCCCTCTAGCTTTCCTGCTGCTGGGGCTTTCAATGACCTCTAGCCCATTGACATCCTCCAGAACCTTCTGCTTAGCTGGAGAGTCCTGGTACACTTCTTTACAGGTGCTCACTGAAGGAACTACATCCAAATCAACTGCATCTGTGTCAGTCTGGTCAATTTGAGTTTCCTCTTCTTGTTCACACTGCACTTCTTGGACATCGTCTTTCCCTATGCTCTCTCCGAGTGGTTCAATGTGTGGGCCCTGAAGCTCTGATTGGACATCATCTTTCCCTATGCTCTCTCTGAGAGGTTCAATGTGTGGGCCCTGAAGCTCTGATTGGACATCATCTTTCCCTATGCTCTCTCTGAGAGGTTCAATGTGTGGGCCCTGAAGCTCTGATTGGACATCATCTTTCCCTATGCTCTCTCTGAGTGGTTCAATGTGTGGGCCCTGAAGCTCTAATTGGACATCATCTTTCCCTATGCTCTCTCTGAGTGGTTCAATGTGTGGGCCCTGAAGCTCTGATTGGACATCATCTTTCCCTATGCTCTCTCTGAGAGGTTCAATGTGTGGGCCCTGAAGCTCTGATTGGACATCATCTTTCCCTATGCTCTCTCTGAGAGGTTCAATGTGTGGGCCCTGAAGCTCTGATTGGACATCATCTTTCCCTATGCTCTCTTGGAGAGGTTCAATGTGTTGGACCTGAAGCTCTGATTGGACATAGTCTTTCCCTATGCTCTCTTGGAGAGGTACAAGACATTCGTCTTCGACCTGAAGCTCTGATTGGCTTTCTTTTATAACGGTAAACTGTTTTTCATCCTCTGGAAGTTCATCTAAGGCACTTGGACACTCTGGCAGGTGTTGTCCAGCTAATGCACTGTTTGCTTCTACATCCACTTTGTCCTCTGCTAGAGAATTTAAGTCCTCTACTTGGTCTTCCTCAGCATTCTCCACCAGATCCTCAGTAAGCGCTTCCACAGGGTGAACAGTTTCTCCATCTTTGTCTTCTGAAGACTGTGACACCTGCAGGCTCAGTTTGTCTGTTTCGCCAGAGAGTGTCGGTGTGTCATCTGGTGGTGAGGCACTTGTCATAGGAGAGGTGGAAAGTGAACATTGTTCTGTGGACACAGGGGAGGCGGAAAGTAAAGCTTGTTCTGTAGACAAAATAGTGTCCGAGTGGGAGTTTTTCTGCACGGGGAGAACGGGCAGGTCAGAAGACTGCTCAGATGTAATCCCGCCAGATTTGAGATTATCAGGAACCTGCGACTCCCTGACATCACTCTCTTGTGAGGAAGCATCATCACGGCTCGGCTTTACTTGCAAGGGACTTTGTTCATGATCACTCTTGTGGGACAAGACAGGTTTGCTCTTCAGTCCCTGGCCATATGCAGATTTATCTTCAGTCTCCAGTTTCTCCATAACAACAACAGG
Organism: Electrona antarctica; assembly: GCF_951216825.1. Taxonomy (NCBI): domain Eukaryota; kingdom Metazoa; phylum Chordata; class Actinopteri; order Myctophiformes; family Myctophidae; genus Electrona; species Electrona antarctica. Next base: position 13,823,709 of record NC_136794.1, on the reverse strand, counting down.
CTTTGTGGCAATTATTGCACCAACCTCCACAGTCCTCTCAGTCTCCTTGCCTTCATCACATTTCTCCTCAACGTTCTTTTTGACCAGAGGTGGTTTTGAAACGTGCACATTCGGACTGTTCGGCAGATCGTCCAGACTTTTGATTCCCAAGATGCTGCTAGGTGTGTTTTGAGACTTGGGCTCCTTAAGCGATTGAGAACTGCCAACATCCAGGGCAACTTTATTTTCTGATGAGTCACAAGTTGGTGAGTGTGGAAGGGAGTCTTTGCACTTTTTGCTTTGTTGCTTGGCCATTAGAGTGTCCTCTCTTATCTCAGAGGAATCCAACTCAGAGTTCTCCTTGCTGGCCAATAAGGCTTGAGATGATCTCCGTGTTGAATATCTGCCGCTGCTGGACTCTGCTGACCCAGCTGCTTCTAGGGACTGGGAGCTCTTCTTGCTACCAGTTGGGGTTAAGCTACGACTGTTAGTGGACGTTGAGCCTTCTTCTGCTACCATGTCCTTTCTAGGCCTGCCCCTAGGCCTTGTTTGACTGACAGCTGGTGTAGACTGAGAATGAGTGTCACTATTGTCTCTTTCTAAAGAATCAACACTTTCATCTTTGAGCTTAGGCACTGCTACCTCGGAAGTGGCCTTGGTTTGTCTCCTTGGGCTATGTTGTGACTGGCTGTCAGTAGCTGAAGGTGTAAACACTTCAGAGTCATCTCTGCTTGGCTCGGCACTCGCATCACCGCTTTTCCTGCGCTTGGCAGTCATTAGCCCACCTAATGCTTCAACCAGTTTTCCCCTTCTGTTTGTTCTAGCTGATGACTGGCTATCAGCTTGAGAACTTGAAGGAGTTGTCACTTGTGAATTATTCAGACTCGTTTCTATTTCTGCCTCTACTCGTTTGGTTTTTATGACTACATGGGGATCCATTTGGCTAGAATCCTTCTGGCTAGAATCCTTCTGATCCCCAGTCCTTCGATTGAGTCTGCCTGCCTCCTCCGATTCCACAGCCGATTTGCTCAGCCGACCACGTCTTCTCTCCTGTGACTGGCCATCACTGCTGGAGGTCGTATCAGACTCACTTTTCTCATGGTTTCTGGTGCTTCTCCTCTTGGGCACATCTTCACCGAGCAACTCATTTGAACTGGTATATAGTGTAATCCTTTTTCGCGTTTTAGGCTGGGAATCAGTTTGGCTTAATTCGACGACTGCGTTCTTCTGACCTCTTGTTCGCAACTTGCCAATCTCCTGCTGCTTACTTTGACTTCGTGTGCCATGTGACTGGCTGTCATTTAAGCTTGCATTTTGTGAATTGCCTTGACTGTCCTCTCCTGTTCTTCGTTTGCTTTGTCGTTTCTCACCATCTTCTTCTGGGTGCTTTGGTTTTGGAACGCGTCCAGACCTTCTGGGTTCAACTTGAGAGCTTTGAGAATCTTCCAGAGAGCTGTCAGATTCAGATGCTTTTTTCTCAATGTTCTTCTCCGTCTGGGTGTCTGGGATTACATCTTCCTCATCTTCTGTTCCTTGACTGTGTGGTTTGTCTGAGAGTTTAACCTCTGAGAAGTTGCCTTCAGACGGTTTAGAGGACACTGGAGGAATGTCCACAGGAGACTTCTGCGTCGTTTCCCCTGTCCCGTCAGGAACCTGAGGGTCAGTACCAGTGGCTGCCGGGGAGGATAGAGAGGATGAGGTAGAAGTGGTGGTAGCTTCTGGGTTATTGGAGACCTTTGTGAGGGGACCTGTGAACTTGGTCACATTGACGGGACTGGCAGGTTTACTGTCAGCATACTTCTCAAGAGTAATGAATGACTGGCGACGGCTGTTGGACTTCTGAGGGGTGTCCGAAACCAAATCAGACGAGCCAGAGACATTGGGACTGGTGCTTTTAGGAGTCGTGTCCAAGCCCTCTGCTACAACATTACTAGTATTGACTTCCTCCAGCGAGACATCTGCTGAATCTGGTACAAGGTCTACAGAAGTCTCCTGCTTTTCATTTACTGCAACTTCTGCCATGTCACCAGTGATTTCTTGGCTGGCAAATTCCTGGGTCTCTTCCGTTACAATATCCGTTGATTGCCCCTTTTCCATTTCTTCATCGTGAACCTAAGAGAGCAAGACAGTGAAGACACATACTGTATGAAGTACTAAATATGAATTATTAAGAGATGGGCAACAAGGAAGTGCACCCCCCCACCACACCACAGTGTGGCAGCCTCTAGCCTGTGGGGGTTGTTTTGATCAGTGCGATGTTGGATTATGGATTTTAAACTCCCAAACCTAAGCCAATTTATCAAATCTCATAATCACGTTTTGGCACAGTAGCTATTCTCGTTTCAGCAGAGATTGTGTTAATTAAGGGAGAATTCCAGACTAGCCGTTTTCTTACTGAATTCTGATATTATGTACGTTAGTGACAGAAAACGGTGGTGCTCAAGGCGTATATTCAACATCATGTACTACAGATGTAAACAAAAACGAAATCGTCGAGCGATCTAAATTCAGCGATTCACCCGCCGTGCACGGTCGGAGCCGAGGAGCGTTCGGCATGGAGTTTTTTTTGTATGTTTCTTGCTTCTTCAACTGATCAATGAATATAGTATTACATTTTATGTTACGAAAACGGATACCATCAGTTAAACAGTTAATTAAAAAAACCAAAGCTTCTGGGTACCGAAATCTTTTAATGATACCCAGCCCTAGAATTGGCCTTAATACAATGTTTCTTTTGTTCCTCATACACATTACCTTGCCAGGAGCTTCTTTTGCAACACTGTCCACTCCATCTGTTTGCAATTTGTCCCTAAAAAAACATTGACATGTTAACTCTCTCAAAGTTGCTTTCTTTGCGGGGGATTTGATATGGTTTGTTCATTGTTGATTTGTTCAGTTGTAGAACACTTACATGGATTCTTCTTGGCTCTGAGAGTACTGGGTGAAGACTGTGGTGTCAAGAGAAGCATCCAGATTGTTGTACATGGCAGGGATGTCCACCCTGTTGCAACCAAAAGAAACAAAACATTTGAGCGTCACACTAATCACTGCAAATACTCCCACTGTGAAAAGTGTATTTCTAGGAACTCGGCAGCCTGATTGGATTCTGACCTTTTCGTCCTCTTCACCTCCTTCTGGTGCTCTGTCAGGACTCTCGCCTCCTTGGTTTCAGGTGGAATGAAGACAAAGTCTATGGAGGCTTCCTCATCCAAATCCTTTCTGAATGGAGGCTTGGGAGAGCCAAAGTCTAGTTTTGTTTGCTGAGGGAGAAAGAAAACAAATTAGTACAGCATGATCAATCCAAAAAACAAAGAAAAATAATAGTGTTGACAAACAAAATAGTTTAGCTTTTATTTTGTCTACATATTAAATTGATACAGCTAATCTGAAAAGATAGCATGCATTACTGAATTCACACCAGCATGATGGGCAATTTTAACCGCTGTAGTTTTGCACAAAACGTCAACTTCATGTATATGAAGTCATAGTGTTGGGGGGGCTCTGTCAGAGTACCCGTTGCACACGTCTGTGTCCCGTTTGTGCCCATATATGGAGATCTCTGTATTCGTCTGTCTACCCGTGTCCCTTTAGTATAATGCCCTTACCCTGTATATTGGCATGTCCGTATATGGGCATATTGGTTGGAACTGGTTATCCATATATGGACATATCTATGTACCATAGTTACGTCATCAGCCAATCCCTGATTGGCCGAGCGACGGAACCAAAAATACACAATCACTGATTGGCAGAGGGAGTCACCGACATGCGCAGCCGAAAACAGTACTTGTGCTCCGCTCGCGCAAGCAATAAATAAATAAAATGTTTCATAGAGCAGTTGGGCATGGTAGCATGACTACTGGTGTTAACAGAAGCCCTTACAGAGACAGGCTTGGACTTCATGGACGTCGTGTCCTGCTCAACGCCGGCGGCCCGGCCCAACAGAGAACCCCTCTTTGCAGCAGAAGACACCTTCACTCCGCTAAGCTTGGTCTCCAGCTGAGAACTCTCACTCTGCAGACAGTGACACAAACATAAACACAGTGACACAAACACAAACACCGGCATAAACAAGCTGGGGGCATTTTATCTGAAACAGTTAACACATTAAACACAATCCATGCTAGCCCTCTAGGGGAAAAGGTGGCACCAGTGCCAGAAAAATGGATGAAAAACCAAAGAAGGGCCCGCTCACTAACCAAGGAAGCTTAGAGAAGGAAAGGACATGGTCACGTGACTGGGCTGCGCCATGACACTTTCATGGATGCTTTCATGGGAGCCAAACTACACCCGGAAGTTCGGCAGAATGCACTGGAGTCAATGAGAGCTCAGTGACCAGCACATGAACAAACACTATTTCTGAATGACTGAGACCTTTTGTAAAGTAATCGCTTCTGGAAAATAACAGAAGACATGTAACACATTATTTTCTGGTGTGTTGCTTTTCGATGTATACACTGCTCTTTAGATACCATACCTCTACAAAATTACACAAAGTACCTTTCTAAAGACTCGCAAGCCTTCCCACCGTTTCCTGTCTGTCAGTCAAATCTTGCGATACCTCCGAACCAGAAACGATACCTGCTACTGTTTAGATCCTCAAATAAAATTATATACTGCACACTCAGTGCACATTGAAAAGCAAGTGATTAGAAAACAACCTGTCATATGTGTTCTTTTATATTACTGAACTGATTATATGACAAAGGTCTCAATTGTTCAGAAATAATGTTTGTTATGAGCTGGTCCAGCCGGCTCCATTCACTGCCATGTATTCATTGAACTTCCGGTGTGAGTTTTGGCTCCCATGAAAGTGTCATGGCGCAGCCCAGTCACGTGACCATTTCCTTTCCTTCTCCAAGCTTCCTTGTCACTAACCAGGACGGGTAGCCCCCATACAGCTGCTGCTGCTGTATGAGGAACAGCATCGCCCGGCGTCAGTATCAGCATTAGCTTAGCTTGTTTTCAGGTTTTATAAGGTCCTCCTAGATAGTCTCATTTTGAGCAGAAAAACTGCATGTGCGCCGTGTGCATGTCGGATCCATTATGTAGGCTGTCTAACTTTTTTTTTTATTATTATTTTTAATTTCTGGATTAAATGAAAATAAAGAATTTCCTCGTTCCGACAAAGGCGGGTTGTGGAGAGAAAAACGAGGTCCCGCGTTCTTGGAAACATACATTTCGGACATAAAACCTTACTAAGTAGAGCTCACTCTCAAAGGTTACTGAATTTGGAAAAACTGTGCTGTGCTAGCCTATATAAAAACAAAATACGATAACTTTATATCACTGAATAAGGTAAAATGCAGTAACCAAACTACTCACCGAATATTGTCCACCAAGTTCATCACTATCCAGACTATTTGCCGCAAATCCAGGAAGAATGATGGGTGTCTTAAGTTTAACCTGGAACAGAATTGGTCTGAGGGACAGAAAATTACATAGATTAGCCAAGGAAGTGATGTATTCGTACGTATACTACGATAGTAATAGTTGACAGACATTTCCCCTTTGACAGAACGATGTAAAAATGAGGAGATGCTTACCTGAGCTCTTCTGGATAGTTCAGACTGACCGATTTGGCAAATGTGGCATTCCAAAACTGGGTGACAGATGTACGGAGCTGCTTGCTCTTGTGAGGGAACAGAACACAAAAGAGAGGCGAGAGCAGCGCCAGGAGGTCATCGTCAAAGGCCAGTGCAGAGCGGGTCTGAAGGCAGCCGAGCACCTCGCCAATAAGCTTCTCCAACTGGAACAGGGAGGGTGGGAAAAGACATTATAATCCAATACACTTAACAGACTACATGCCAAGGTTGGACCAGATGTTTGTTTTTTTGTTTTGCTTTTCAGTTCGTCTTTCTAGGGATGCAGTGGTTCTTGAATAGTATTAGTTTAATTCTCGAGGAGGCAGATCGTTAAAGGACCACTTCACCACTTTTCAACTTCTCTTCCTATAATTGGTCCTAACTAATGTTCATGATAAAATACCACCATTTTTTCCTACTCAGTCTGTGTCTCATAGGAGGGCTTTGGGCAGTTCGGACACCCGTCCATCAGTGACATCATCATTAGGCAGATTCTTTTTTAAACAAGATTTGTTTTAAAATATATTTAGATTTTTGTTATCGTGAGAATGATGGCTTCAACTTTTGCATTGCAACTTTTCAAGAAAAGAAAGCCTGCCATTTCTATTAGCTTGGATTCACCATCGATGATGTCACTGGTGGATGGGTTTCTGAAGTGCCCACAGCCTTCCTATGAGACACAGACTGAGTAGGAAAAATGGTGGTATTTTATCATGAACATTAGTTAGGACCAATTATAGGAAGAGAAGTTGAAAAGTGGTGAAGTGGTCCTTTAACGATCTGCCTCCTCGAGAATTAAACTAATACTATTCAAGAACCACTGCATCCCTAGAAAGACAAACTGAAAGCCTCATTACAATAGCATTGCATTGTTTGACTGATTTAGCATTTATGAGGTACAGTAGTTTTATAAAGGACGCACCTTGGACATAAGTCCTGAGGAGAATTTGGGCACTACACGGGAGGCTTGTTTGTAGAAGAGGGTGAGATGCTGGTTAAGAGATGCCAGAGCCTCCTGGATGGTTGGCGCCACAGCCAGGTTGGTGAAGAGCGTGGACATGATGGAGACCAGGGCTGATCCTATAGATTCAGATGCAGCACCTTCAGGGCCTTCCAACACTAGGAAAGCCTCCAGCGACTGGACCAGGAGAGCCTGGTATGTATAGAGGTTTCCCAGAGCCTTGTTCTTCTTACTTGTTCTCCATTGAAGAGGTGTGTGAGGGGCTTGACAAAAAAAAAACAAGGTAACAGTTCTTTATCATAGGTTATCATAAAATAAAATGATTGGAGTCATTCATGTGAATTCATATTTTAATTATTGTCTTGCAGTGAAAGCAAAGTCATGTGAATTTATTTATAGGTAATCTCATGTTAGATTTTGTTTTTGCACAGTACAATAATAAGCCTGTTTTTTGGGGGTTTATGAGAAATTCAAATTGTATACAGTTTACATTCACATGTCAGCTTCACACCTATTCACACCTATTTGGTAGACGTGATTTGGGGGTCAAGTTGCATAATTTTGTCACATTTTCCATTTGCTTTGCTTTGCTTTCACTAGGCACCAAACATTGTCACGTTAACTGAAACGGTTGCTCGTTTATTATAGTCCGGCAGCCGTCAGGCTTCTTTTGTTTAAAGTGGGAAATTTGGTATATAGTCTTTTTTATTGCCCTAAAATATTGTCTCTATATACATACATCCATGAATACACCTGCTGACCGGCTGTTGGCATTGTATACATCACATGTACAACAACTTAAGTTTAATAATTTCATCAAACTTTGTATACAGCAACGTCCTGGGCTTTTTGACAATATGCTCCAGGATAATTGTTTTTTAATTATTATAATTTTTTATTAAACGTCCAGGTGTGAAACCACTATATCTACTAAGTGTTCATATATTATGCAAAAGAGTGCAGAAGGCAAGGCCAGATATTACATCTTTGTGTTGAACTATTGATACCCAACTACTACTCTCTATTGATACCCAACTACTACTCTCTACCTGTATCTTATACTTACTGCAGTGCTACAATGACAACGGAATTACCCTCAGGATCAATAATGGTCTATTTACAATCAAAACAAACTTTACAAAATTCAACATTTGTCAATAAATCCTTACATTTCCTCATCTGCTGAAACTGGGGTGTGTAGGGAGAGAAATCCACACTCTCAATAATGACGTGAAGGATACTGGCTACTGCATCCAGTGTGGAGGGATTCTGCAGGAACACAAGAGCAGCAAATAAAAAATCAATCAATCAATCAATCCATCCATCCATCCATCCATCCATCCCACATGGCTTTCATAAGCAACACATGAAAGACATATACAGTAAATCCTCAAGTGTTAAAGCTCCAATCTGTAAAATCTGTTCAGTGACACACAAGGATGTTAATAGTTAACCGTTTCCCCACCAGGATGAATCCCATCCCTAGACACAATCCATAAGATTTATGTCCTTCCTCAGATTCATACATACGTACATCTATTTATGAAAGACTTTGAAAATTCTACAAAGTGTTATAAAACGCATTTTGTTTTTACAAAGTCTTTTTTGGGGGCTCTGGCACAAAAGATTTTCAGCCAAATACAAAAACCTATCCATTTGGGGGTCCTTGGCCCAAAAGAAGTTTGAGAACTACCGTTCTGTTCCTGTGAAAGTGATGATGGTTTGTCCTTAAGACCTTAACTACTCACCTCTATGGCGCTACTGTCCACAGCAGAAGCCATCTTTTTACACAGCTCCTCACAGCAGATGTTCTCCTCAGCTGTAGCCACCAGGGCAGAGCAGCGAGCAAACGCCTTGTATAGTTTGGACCACATGCTGAGCATCGACTTCTGGGAATTCTGTAGGGGATGAAGGGGAGTCAGGTGGTGTTCAAAAACTGAAATGGAAGAGCTTTGATGTTGGTTTCAGGCATTGAGATGAAAATGGGGGTTAAGTGAGATGCCTTTGTGGTAAAAAAAAAAAAAAACCCAACTAAAAACTAAAAACAGACCTGCAGCAGTGGTGGTGTTCCAGATAGCAGATGTGTCACGGGGAACATCAGGGCACAGTGCATGGCACTGAAGTTGTGCTCCAAGGCATCACCTTGGTTTACTTCATTGGTCTGGAGGGAAACAAGCAGATTTGACGACCTCTAGGCAAGGAAAGCTTATGTATAGCACATTTCAACAAAAAAAGAAACCATATTATTAAAGGACATTTGAATAAAAGTTGAGTTTTTTATTTATTTTATTATGTACAGTACGTATGCCAAATTGTATTAAAACCGTTCCTTGCAGGGCACTCATGTGGCAGAGGGGTACAATTCTTGCCCACCAGAGACTACGGGTTAGTGCATGCAATTCCAAGTATATCGAAGGAGGCATGTGGTCCAATAACATGCCTAGCATGTACAGGGGTCAGCAGTGACACGACTACACAAGTGTGTGGGGAAATCATTGTCTTAACGGCTAAACTGGGAGAACAACTAGCACCCAAAAGAAATGTATGTGCGCATAATTTTCCTCAATTACACCACACACTTAACAGATTGAACCTCTCCAGTCTCTACCTGTGTGATGGTGTCAGTAAGTGGGCTGACCACAGTGCTCCACATCCTCCACAACTGTTCCTTGTTCTCCAGGGATCCAGCGCTGCGGCCCATGGCCCCAAGCACGGCCTCTGCGAAGGCCAGAGGGGACGTGGGGCCCGACAGGCCACAGTCCACCAGGGCATGGAGACACTCAAAGAACCTGGCCAACAGAATGTCAGGGTCAGCATGTGATGTACGAAATATTGATTTAAAGTCCTCAAATAACGTAAACCCTACCTCTCATGCTCTATATAGGCTGAGAGCAGGCTGCTGTTGTACAAGAGAAAGATCAGGTATAAGGCAGGGGTACCCTGTGGAAGAGAGGAGAAGGATTAATCTCAACCTTAAGGACCAAACCGCACCAATACAACTCCTTGCAAGTTGCAACAAAACAGTTTTAAGGACATTCTTGGGGATAATGGTTTCATGCAACTACTCGCAACCGTTTGGTTGCAAGGACCTGTATGGCAAATTCACCATCTGATAAACACTCACATTTAGCACATCCATCTTGCCCACTTGGTAGGTCGCAGAGCCGAGAATCCTCTGGGGAATGCCCTTCACTGTGATGTCAACTAGGGCCTGAGTGACATGAGATGGAGAACATTCAACATCAGTGTACCAAATAACAGAACAATCCAGATCTGACTAGGTGACCATATCTGATAAACAGTGGCCTCTACATGGGACACCAAATATACCATAAGTACATACAGGGGTTTTCAACTGATTATGAACCAGGGACCACCACCCTGACTGAGAATCAACCTGGGGACCACTGTTGTGTTGGGAGGGGGGATATGGGCGGGAAATTAACCTTCCATATTAAAATCATGTTGCTATTGTAACTTACTGTATGTATGAATGAGCAGACACATGCAATTCATTATGGGCACATTTCATTATAATGGTGACTCAACCAGGCAATCTGGTAGTTTCCCTTGAGATTCTAACTCCCTTTTCTGTGGAAGTTCTTGACGTCCGACTTCCCAGTAACTGATAACATCGACGCGTCATCATGTCACCACGTCATTTACTGCATTGTTTCTCAACTTGTGGTCAATACAATAAAATTAAAATACAAATCTTCACTTTCCTACATTACTAAATGCATGGTCAGGGACCACATGCAATACCTTCACGGACCACCTGTTGAAAACACATGCATTGTACAGATTACTGTACTGTCTGGAACTAAATTACACTGTACCATCTGCTAGCTAAACAACGTTCTCAGTCAGAGCCCTGATGGGCTGTGGCACACATCTTACCAGCACTTTGTCTGCTGGGAGAGCTTCTGAGGAGACGATACTCTGCAGAGCCTGGAACATCATGGTTAGCACTTCACAGGCCTGGCGATCCTTCTTCACTGTCAGACACAGACAGAGCAGATATGGAAGACTTATGAGCTGACAGCCGAGTCAAACTAGTCTCATAATGATTTTTCCACGCATGTAAACGAATCAATCATAAGAGAATGATGGTCATCATGGGGGCCAGGCCCCTCAGACTTTCTCCTCGTCATGGCAGTCAAGACCCCATGAGGCTCTGGACGCTCGGACTTAAACTGAGATGAAACTGAGAGTGGGCCGGGATGGGAGATGAAGCCAGGAGCCTCGCTGAACCTCCTCCTGACTGACAGGGCCCTGGCCCAATCATGGTGCTCTATGTGGAGCTGATGGGCGGGACCAGCAACTTTACAGCCCCGCCCTGCTTTGCAGCAGCCACAATACATTTGAAATGGACCGTCTCTTAACACAAAAACTGCTTGTGATGGAACATTCCGCCATAAAGAATCCAACCAGCAACTGCTTCTGGCGGAACGTTCCGTCATATAAGCTTTATTATTGATCAAACGGGATCGCTGATACATTTTTTTGCTTCTTGTATACAGGCGGACTAAAAAGGTGAATAAAAAAATCGATGGAGCTCTCCATAGTTTTGACAAAACGCGCAATGTTTGGAGGTCTTTTCTGATTGTCCGGTGATCCCGATTGGAACATTGGCGCTTTCTAGAGCAAGGATGGCCTCATTTTCGCTCGATATATTGGCCATTTAGGTCAATGATATAACATTATGTTGTGATATATAATATAGCAGCGGAGGAGTTACAAATTCTTCATGGGGGCCCAAGACCCCCAGCCCCCACAGAGTTGACGTCACTGTTGGGAACCCCTGGTGTACAGCATAAGCCTGCGTTACAACAAGCCGACAGGCACGTACCAGATTCTATTGTTGAGTTGACTAAACTGACCAATCTCTTCCATATGAGAGTCAGCAGGGACTCTGCAAGGGTAGAGAGAAGAGGAAAACAATTACTTCATTACACCAACTATGATTTCAAAATTGATATGATACACCCTCCAAGGAACATTATGTTTCCATAATATCAACTCACACACACACACACACACACACACACACACACACACACACACAGGCACACATACAGACCACCAGAAACCGTGCCATCATGTATGAAATCAACACTGAGCTTCACCTCATAGTTTGTAAAGAGTTGACACCAGCACTCAATTTGGGGATTTTGCCACTATACAGGTCAGTTTAAGACATTAAGTTTACCTGGTGCGTCCTTGCCAACAGCAATGAAGCCATCTCTGATATTAGAGATGAAAACAGCTGCATGCTTAGTGAAGGAGGAGATACCAGATATAAACGGATGTGTCAGAGGTTCTGAAAAATACAGACATAAAATAGTATGAGAGGGAAATGGCCACTGTAAGAATACTGTATGGTCAATAAAAAAGGTACTCCACAAACTCCACAAACCAAGACTGAGGACAAGTTTGTTCCTGGCTGCCATGGACACAACCTCTGCTCCGAGGAAGTAGTGCAGTAGCATTTCCACGCCTAGCAGCTGAATGGAGGGGTAGGTCTGGGTGGCTGGTGAGTTTGAACTGGTGTTCAAGCTAACGTTCAAACGAGCTGGCGTGCTGGAGGCCGAGCTGTTGAAGTTCACGGAGCCTGGTGGATGACCAAAGACACTTTCCATCAGGTTTCAAACTCCTAAGCCAAAATTCCAACTTCCACACTGTCCACTCTCACCTCGGCCCCGCCCCCAATGCTTACCTGGAATCAGGCAAGCGGTAGACTGCAAACGGCAAAACCAGCTGGACGGCACGGAACGGTAAAAAGATTAAATATTTTAACATTGATGATGCCGTCTGCCATCGCAGTCGCCAGTTCTGGCTGTTCCGTTTACCGTCCTGCTCCCGTCCACTAAAATGAGTCCCGGTTCGCCGTCTACCGCTTGCCTGATTCCATGTATCAACGTTATTCAGAATGATATATAAATGCATCTCTGTAGTTTAATCACCCTCAAACCGTTCAACATGCATGCAACATGCAAGCAGGCACGTTATGTGTAATTTTTAGATTATGAGCACGGAGATTCGTCATGGTTGTACTCTCATAGCCAGAGGATCAATCCAATAGCAGAACAGATAAGCAGTAAACACTTCCGCTAAGCGGACAAGAACAGGTTGAAGTGTACACTGGTTTTACATACGCTGTTTGACGCTCAAAGTGGCTTGGGACCCGACTCGCTCTCAGCTCTCCAAAGCAAATTACCATTTGGCACAAACTATTTTCGGGATTAAGCTGGAGGAGTGTGGAGTGAGCAACAATTTGGGTATTGGAATTTGCGGTAGTGGACAGGAACTTTATCCCTGCACAACCTGCGTACTGTGAAGATATACATTTCTTTATTGCAGTCTAGTGACTGGATAAGGTGCATGTGTGTAAAGTACCAGTCTTTGGTGGGATAGGCGTAACAGAACTGCTCTGATTGGAGCCCCTAGCAGGTGTGCCTGGGACAGTAGAGTCGGCGGCTCCAATGGTACACTGCAGCAGTGGAACAGAGACCTGCAATGACAGATGTGTACGATATTCACCCACAGCTTGTCGTCTTACCACTTAACATTTTTCAACAATAGTGAAAATAGCAGATCTGCTCTATTCATTGTACGACAAAGTATACAGCACTTAAGTGACTACGTCACTGAAGGGCGATGTACATGCAGAATGACAAACAAACACAGCTTACCTGTTCAAAATTGGGCCCCAAATTGGGTCCCAACCGGACCACCAAGTACCACCAGACCTCCACCTTGGTGAGCTGCAGGGCCTCTGTCCGCAAGTGGATGTTAAGGGGCTGCATCAGCAGTTTCATGCGCTTGGTATTGCTCAGGATGTCTTCAATAGAAAAGAGTAAAACATGAGGGGAAAAAAGGGAGTGAAAGGGTTCATAAATTAAGATAATATCAGTCAGTCAGTCAGTCAGTCAGGACACATGTAATTGCTCACCTGGGTTAAGGGCAAAGTTGTCTATGAGGCTTTTCCAGGCAATGAAGGCTATCTTCTTGATGGTAGGCGAGGAATGACGAAAGCCCATTTCTTCTAGATGTAACACAGAGTTGATGAAGGGGCCACCTTTGTGGAGCAGCTATGTAGGAGTAAGTACAAATTAGACGACTGTAATGTATGAAGATCTTAATAAATTAACTTTCACAGAGGTCTGCTTTACCTTCCCCAGAAGCTTGACGAACAAGGGCCAAAGCTTCAGCACATTTGTTTCATTCTTAGAAGTGAAAAGCTTCTGGAGATCAGGGATGAGTTTCTGGGGAGACAATATCAAAAATTTCAAGAGGTCCACATCTACACTAGTATTAATTACCACCTGCATTATTATTATCTGTGGGGGTCCGCTATAACTGCCTCTGTCAGTTTCAGCACAGTAGTCTAGGTAGGAACCAAAATTCTCTAAGGCGGAACTATTGTGTTCTGAGCCGGCCAGACATATCTGCGGTGCGCACATACATAAAGATATCCACTGGTTTCATAGTATTACACAGGAAATACAAAGTTCACAATTTCCTCTTGTACTGTATGCAGTCACTAAATTCTCATGGCTTACAAAAGACACACACACACCCCGCATCGCGGTTTAGCCAATGAGAAAGCCAACTGGACTAGCACAGCGACGTCAGCCAATGGGAGAGTAAGCTGGACTAGACGACTAGTGGACTAGCTTGGACATCGATGATAGACTCAGCTTGCTATTGCATAGCAGCTGGTAAAAAAATCAATCCATCCCACCCTCATCATCACCAAGACATATTTCAGCACTCCCTTGACCACTACTCAAGACACACACACACAGGCCTGGGCCATGGCTCAGTGGTCCAGGCACCTTGGCAGGTAATCCAGTCTGACAGTGTGCCGCGGGTTCGACTCCCGATCCCAACGGCCTTTACTGCATGTCTTCCCCCCATCTCTCTCCCCATTTCCTGTCAGAATGCCTGTCCCTCAATAAAATAAAAGGCGAAAGCCAAAAAAAAAAAAAAAAAAAAAAAGGACAGACACACACACACACACACACACACACACACACACACACACACACACACACACACACACACACACACACACACACACACACACACACACACACACACAGGACTCACCGAGGACATGAGGGGTTCGAGGATACATGCCACATCATTCTGTTTTTCAAGGAGAAGGGGCAGGCCAAGTTCCAAGGCAGCTGCGGCCCGTAAGCGGACTTTGGAGGCAGAGTGAACCACTAGTGGAATGATCAGCTTGGACCAACGCACAGCACTTTGACCCATCTGGACTGGTGCCTGTTCCAGCATTCTAGGAATAAGGAATGGAACAGTTTAGATCAATAGCTAGAGATAAATGTTAATAAGAAATATACTGTATAACAATACAAAAAAAGAAAGAAAAGAAAACAGAAATATTATTAAGTACTACTTTACAAAGTGCCATGCAATAGCGAGACTATTAAAGGCTTTGTAAGTGCCTTGGTCTCTTCCCTTTTTGGAGCAAATGCAATTTTAACTAAGGTTGCGCAAATATTTTTTACTTTAGCACTCAATGCTCTTGGTCAACAACTAGCATTGGTTACTCTGGGTATCCATAGTGGGGTGCATGTGTTTGTTAGACATACTAACAGTCCGACTGGCATTAGTCCGTCACACCCCACTTGCACGGCCGGTTATGACGTGGACTGGTTAAAATTCACCTGTGGCACCGGACATGTGTGGCAGGTTAAAACTAACCTGTGGCAAGTTGTGACCAGTTACCACCATTCCTTTTGAGTTTAGTTTAGTTCACTTTTTTTAGTCATGCTTTTCAAATGTATGCAAATAAAATAAGCCATCAACTAGTCAAACTCTTGAAAATATCTACAATCATTACAGGTAAAAAGGGAAATAGAAAATACAAAGGAATGCTGCTGGTAAACATGGACATTCTAAGCAATGTGGGATGTTGACATCTTACCACTTTGCAATGAAAATATTCAACAATGAATAATATTATTTTGCAAGGGGAAGACCAGTTTACCTTATAATAACATTCAAGGCCTCATGCTCCATTACAACAGACTGGATGTCCTCTCTGGTCCACACATTCTCTAGAGTACCCAATATAGACGACACCTGGGTAGAGGATGCAACATTCATTATAAAAAGTTAAAAACACACGTATATTGTCACACATTCGATGTTGCCTTCTCATGATACTATGGACCACTGACCTTGTTGGCAACCACATGTTGAGGGAAGTTCTGTTTGGAGATGACCCATAATGCTCTAATGCATGTGTTTTTGTCTGCTGATTTCACAACTAAGGAGCAGAGTGCCGATAATATGTCCTCAGCAGACTTTGCTGAAAAATGACAATCCAGCACAATGGTTAGTGAAATAATGAGAAAATTCAAACCCTGAAAAGATGTATTAAAAAAAATAACAGTATTTGTTTCTATACCTGATACTCCCCTGGCAACATGAGCGTGGTACAGACAGAATCCTAGAGCTTGCAGGGACGCTTGGCTCAGCTCAGTGTTTGGACTGGAGATGTGGGTCTGGAAAAGCAACACCACAAGAAATCATTTAACCTTCATTTTATTAAGACAATTCACATTGGGATTCTGAATCTCTTTTCCAAGGCAGTCCTGGCTAAGACAACAGCATCTGTGTTCAGCTTCACATAAAAAGACTATACTAAAGGTGGCCTTACACTAGCCGATTTTTTTCAATCTGAAATCTGATAGCACCACACACTACAGGATAATCGGAGCGGGGCAGAGCAAATATCAAACATTCTTGATGTTGATCGGGCCGATCCCGATCGCGCTTTGAGCGGTCGGGCACCCCCCGAGCGTAAAAAATGCCCGATTATCGGCTAGTGTAAGGCCACCTTTAGTCGAACTCAGCATATTGCATGAAAGATTCAAAATCAAAGAACGTTGGCAGCTTTCAGCAACAGGACATGAGCATTCAGTGGCCAACAGACATGTCTAGTCTAGTCCTTAATCCTACTTTTATAATCTTTAATAATGTAGTTTAAGATGGCTTTACCTCAAAGGTTTCTTGTAGACTTGCTACAGACACAAAAACATGCACATCCTCCTAATGTCCAATACAACAGTGCTGGGTCAAAAAATACCGTGTAGATTAAAGCAGAAAGATCTGCCCACCAAATAGCTCACTCACATGTAGAGCATTTTATTTAATGCAGCGATGTTTTGAGCAACACAGGCTCTTCCTAAATTCGACAAACCACATTGAATGTATTATTCAACATAGTCAAGATATACAACAGCCTTGAGTGTATTATTCAACATAGTCACGATATACCACAGCCTTGAGTGTAATTGTATTATTTATTTGACAACTTTAAACATTATGGTCACTAAACAAAATTATTATTATTGTGATTCCACCCTGGAGAACTTCAACACATTATTATGGTGAGTTCCATTTGCACAGTGTTATAAATGTCACAAACACAGCAGCACTCACCAAAATTGTTTTAACCAGACGAGAAAAGTGCTTTTCAACTGCAGGGAGGAACTGGCGCCCATCATCTAAACTGAGGCGACTGCAAGGGCAAACAAGGGAACAAATTAATGTGTGCCGCCCGTTTCCAACATCGTCCTCTTTGCAAGGAGGTAGAGGGAACATGATTCAAGTGGCTTACTTAGCAATGGTGAGGTAGGCATCTGTCTGATCCGACTGTCCGGCCGAGGCGTCCTCCAGAGACTCCAGCAGGGGGAGAAGGCTGGAGCTGCTCAGAGGCTCCGCCGTCGCCATCATCCTGACTCACCTGCTCACTGTCTGGAAGAGGGAGCAGAGAAAAGAAGAGCATTAGTGGGACTGGGGAGGAAAAAACAGACAGAAAGAGAAGGGTGGAAGGACGACTCTGCACTAAGCGCATTTCAAAAAGATGCAGTAGACGCACTATCCCCTTATTTTGTTTGTGGTAATGCGACACTGAACAAAAACATCTGTGATAAAATCATGTAAATAAAACAAAAGAAACATTGCTGTCAAAAAATAAATCAAGCATAAGAAATCCTGTAGGCATGGGACAATATATGAAATATTCATGGCGTATAATGGCCAAAATATTTGAGATTTATATTATCATCCCAACCCTAATCCTAGCCGCAATTTACAACTCTAGATTTTTTGCTTGAATTATCCTCTTTCAATCTGCCGAGCTTTTGTTTCATAAAAATCCACCGTAGACATGTTATGAGCTACTTTCTGTCAAGAAGTTCTGTGCAGGTGATTCTTTTTCTAAGTGTTGGAGTTTGGAAGCACACGTTTTTACTAACGGGTCGCGCTGCTGCCTCCTGCATTATGTGCAAATTCGAAACAGGTGGTACGCAGGGCCGTTCAGTGACTTCGACGAGTGCTTCCAAACTCCAACACTTACAAAAATAATCACCTGTCCTGCACAGAACTTCTTGACAGAAAGTAGCTCATAACATGTATACGGTGGATTTTTATGAAACAAAAGCTCGGCAGATTGAAAGAGGATAATTCAAGCGTGGCCTAGAGCTGCAATGTTGGTGAGTTTAACGTTGTTTAATACAAGCAGATCGCAAACGCAAATTGGATGAATGGGGAGTCAATGGAGGGTATTTAGGCCCTCATTTATCAACCGTGCGTACGCCAAAATATGGGTGTACGCCGAAATTACCGCAATTTTCGGCATTTACGATTTGCGCCAACGTTTGATTTTGAACTTGAGCCAAGACAAAAACCACGTCTGGTCGGGAGCTGTCGTACGCTTTGTCCTCACCTGTTTTTCTGTCGTAGAACAGCGGAGCAGCATTGTTTGACCAGCTGAGAGGCTGTCACAGGCATCTAAACATATGTATTCACTCCTAAAATGTTTATATAAAACTGTATAGGTATATATGGGCTAAATACATATAAGATGTGTCTTTGTGTCATATGAAATTAGTAGGAGATTTCCAACTTTACAAGTAATTAAAATCACGCAATTAAAAACAATGTTGCAAGTTAGATGCTTAAGCCATTTAAACAGTGTTTTGCATGAGCGCATACATGCGAGGATTTGGGCTGTCTGTGCTGAAATATTTCCATGACGGGACGTTGGAGAGTACTATAGGCTAGTGCAGTGCTGCAGCTGCGGAGAGTCCCAACGTGGGTAGCCTACTGTAGCCTAATCTATAGCAGGCCGATGTCTTTCTGGAGTTACGGTATGTGCAATCTCCTCCTCGTTTAATAAACCCGACGCGTCGCTCGAATGCCAAATGTACCGTGCCAGCGCACGTGGGAACCGCATCGGAGATATAGGTAGGCTACCCAGCCAGCCCACCACCACCAGTGCCCAGCCACTGCAGCGACTGCGAGGCAATCTAAATAGTCTGTCGAACGTGCGGTGCATGGTCAGTTGGTCACGGTCACGGACGGACCACAGTGATAGAGAGAGACAGACAGACAGGACAGGAGGAGCGCCTATGCAAAACAGCAGCGTGTGTGTGCCTATTTGTTATTTAATTCATGGTTCACAGGTTCAGGTTTTCGTTCACCAATATATCTTGTTGTATATTAAATTAAAAAGACTTTAATAATTTAATATACAACTAACAACACACAGTGACAGTTGCTTGCAAATTGCGATATGTGCGTGCGTGCGTGCGGGGGGTGATGCGGGCAGCAAGGGAAGCGAAGCGAGAGGAGAAACAGACAGCGTAGTCCTACAACTTTATTTAATTCATGCAGGTTTATTTATTTAAGATACAACAAGTTGCTTGTGCGTGCGTGTGTGTGTGTGTGTGTGTGTGTGTGTGTGTGTGTGTGTGTGTGTATGGGAGGGGGCAGCAAGGCAACTTAGGCAAGCGAGTGACACTTTCTTTTCTCCTGTAACCATGGTTTCCAGGTCGTATTGCAGTTGTTCATGTCGCAAAAACGAGGGCGAGGCTTGATTTCATAGGGCGTGCCAGATTGATTTCAGCCGTCACATTTATCACTGCTAGGAATGAAATTAGGAAGAAACAGCTGTATGCGATCACTTTGTAAATGCCGACCCGACGTGGGTGTACTACGAATCCTACACTCGAATTTGGGGCAGATTTTACACTCGATTGATAAATGAGGGCCTTAAACTCTAGATTCATCCCATTATAAAAATAAATCTAGAGTTGCAAATTGCAGCTACCCTAATCCTATGTTCACAGTGAGTCTCTAGATCACTGCGCATTTCCCAAATCATTGAAGGCTACAAACTTGGTATTGGTAAATAAATTCACATGGCCACCACCAAGAATGATCAACTCTGATTTTATTATATCGTCAGACTTTCAGAGGACACCTTTTTACGACTGCCTTCTTCAAGTTTCATATTTGTGATCAAAGTTTCATATTGATTTGATTTATCTGAGTAGTCTAAAATAAATGAACACAATTCACCCCTGTTCGGGGGAGGGAAGCCGGGCAGGGAAGGTGATATTTGTCACCGTGTATAAACTTGTGGGCTGGGGTGGCACTAGCCCTAGAACGGCTCTTGTTGTTCCATACAGTATATACAGTATTTCACATACAGAGCCATACGGTCGCACTTACTTTCATGTCGGACGTAAACTTGGCGGCCTAAATGTGATAAATGCTCTGTTTATACTCACCCATTAAATAATTCCAAAGACGTGGAGTGAAATATATGGTCCTCTAGTTTTATATCCATGTGAAAGTTCTGGCACAAAACGTATATTTAGTCAATTATCTCCACTTTTTCAAGAGATGCACACGGACTTCTTTCTCTCCGGGCAAAGGGGCCCGGAATGACAGCTGGACTTCATTTATCAAAACTTCCTCTGATCATCACAAACGTCATCACCAATTGACCAGGGAAACACAAACGTTTGGGTCACACAATTGGCAGGTGCCTTGCGATAGGTGCTGGGTAATTAATCACACCACCTGCCAATTGTGTGACCCAAACTTTTGTGTTTCCCTGGTCAATTGGTGATGACGTCTTTGGTAAACAACAGGAAGTATCTAAAATCAGTTCATCGATCATTCCGGGCCACTCTCGCCCGGAGAGAAAGACGTCCGTGTGCATCTCTTGAAAAAGTGGCGATAATTGACTAAATACACGTTTTGTACCAGAACTTTCACATGGATATAAAACTAGAGGACCATATTTCACTCCACGTCTTTGGAATTATTTAATGGGTGAGTACAAACGGAGCATTTATCACATTTAGGCCGCACATAATTCAATTCAACCAGGAACAGTAGGAAGGGATCTATGCCTATGATACATGAAAATGTACGTAAGTTAATTAAATGATCACAGGCATTCTAGGTCTAGGGTGGCACCTGTCAGCAGGGAGAGTTGGTTGGGAGAAGGATATACAGTAGTAGGTACGTCGTCCTCCTGGTGGGGACTCCTCACTGGCAGGTGAGCCACATAGGGTACAGCACAGTGGGGTACAACTGACAATTTTGTTTAATAGAAAAATAAAATGATTTGATAATGGTGCCATAACTGCCATTATGTTGCTACAGACACTATTTTGATTATTAAACTACTGTGTATGACTATGTCATGATGATGTGACATCAGTAGGCTATGTTTTGTTGTAAATAAGGTTTTCAATTTGTTTTGGGGAATGGGGACCCACTCACTCAGATCATTGACCATGCACCCTGTGGGTCCCAAATGGGATTACATTGGAAACATCTACAGGAGTGATACTGGTGACACAAAAAGTTGCATCACAGGGGGCAACTGCAGCCAGCAGAAGCAACAGTGACTGCTAGTGCAGTTTCGGGCTATCAAAAATATCTGCACAGCTACATCAAATACATAAAAATGACAAGTGTTAAGGAACAACAACTATTTATAACTCCGAGAGAGGGTCTATTTGGTTACATGTGTATACTCTAAAAAGAATAGTTGCGTACACTATGGCCTAGCTAAGCTAGCACACTTGAAGAAACCCTCAAATGTCTTGAGTACGTGTGAACGTGTTTACAATACAAGCACGGGCAAGGCGAAGCCTAACATACATCTGCAGCTAGCATGTGCTAACTTCACAGACTAGCTTCCATAGCACTACTAGCCCCCTTCACACAACGCATGCAAGGCCGGGGTCTCATCTTACACTCTTTCTAAGACTCTGGTGCTTGTGACAAGAGGTACATTTTGTAGCTAACGCGTCAGTGACAGCGAGCTCAATTTGTTTTCACTTTCACACTTCAGCCTTGCCATTCACGTCAGCAAACTTTGACAGACATTTAAACAACAACAAAAAAAGCCAGCATCAACACTGACCCTCCTCCTCCTCCTCCTCTTCCTCACCTGGAGAGTTTTCACGAAGCACAGAAATGTCGTTTAACAGTCAACAACACCATCAACGCTATCGGCGAGGCAACACTTTCATTTGTCGTCGCAGCTCGCCAGGTTCTGCTTGTTTGAGGAATAAATATGTATTTGGTATTTAAAAAACAATGTGGCCTTGCTCTGCTGTCTCTCCCCTCCGTCCTGATGCAGATGCGCCGCTAAAACGCTCGCGCCAAACTAGGCTAGCACGCACGTCGATCGACGCACAAAATTCCCTTTGACCCTCCATACGTCGCCGTTCAGCCCCGCCCACTCTGCCTTATAAGGAAAAGGAGCGCATGTGATGTGGCCACATGGCTCTGGTCTGGTTGTGTCTGTCTGGTTCACATCATCACCACCAGAGAAAGACTAAGTACTACAATTCACTGTATGAATGTTCTAAATGAAACAATGAATGATGAAAGCTACTAAACCATCAACTACTTGAATATCTTCTTTACAAACATAGCAACAACTCTGGTTAACAAACTGCCCTCCCACTCTGGGCTCTTTGGTGTAGAGCACATTACAACCTTCTACAGAAACCTAGGTGTTTGTAAACTAGTTATGGTAACAACTGATGAGGTAATTAAGAAACTGAGTGCCCTCCAACCCCACAAGGCCACAGGCCATGACAATATTCCCTCCAAATTTCTCAGAGACTAAGCCATCTCTATAGCTCCAATCATCACCCACATAGTAAACCTCTCCATCAAACAGGGACAGGTCCCCCAAGATTTCAAACTGGCCAAAGTAACCCCCTTGCACAAGAAAGGGAGTAAATTAGACCCCGGCAACTACCGCCCTATTTCTATTCTAAGCTCCATCTCGAAAGTGATGGAAAAAATTGTCTATGAACAGGTTGAAAAGTATCTTGCCACTAATAAATTAATGTACGAGCTCCAATCTGGCTTCAGAACGTCCCACTCCACTGACACATGCCTTCTCTATTTGAGCGACCACATCAAACATGAGGTGGATGCTGGCAAATACTGCGGCATGGTCATGCTGGACCTCCAAAAGGCTTTTGACACCGTGAACCACTCCATACTGGTTAACAAGCTAAAAGCAATTGGTTTCGATAGCACATCAGTGAGCTGGATGCAATCCTACCTGGAGGGGAGAGAACAGATGGTGGAGGTGAATGGAACACTGTCCCCCCCCCCTCCCAGTGAGCTGTGGCGTTCCACAAGGGAGCATACTAGGGCCTTTACTGTTCCTAATATATGTTAACGACATGACTTCAGCTTGTGACTGCAACTTGTTCCTGTTTGCAGATGACTCGGCACTGCTAGTCTCGGACAGGAACAAACTGCAGGTTGAAAAGGCCCTCAGCTCTGAACTCGGTAGAATCTGCACCTGGCTCGCTGATAACAAACTATCTTTACACCTGGGAAAAACTGAATCCATTCTCTTTGGCTCTAATAGTAATCTCAGCCAGGCAAATGGCTTCTTGGTTAGAGTGGGTGACACTGTGGGTGGTTATCACACGTAAAGATGAAATTACCTACCTAGGTTCCATCCTGGAGGCTAATCTTTCCGGTGATAAAATAGCCACCTACGTAATCAAAAAGGTCAACCATATAACAAGATTCCTTTACAGGATCTCCTCACTGGTCGACAAAAACACCTTGAAGACCTTAACAGGAGCCCTTGTACAGGGTTTCTTTGACTATGCATGCACCTCCTGGTACCACAGCACCTCAAAGGCCCTTAAAACCAGGCTCCAGACTTCCCAAAACAAACTGGTCAGGCTCCTACTTGACCTCGCCCCCCAAACCCACCTCACCCCTGCCCACTTCGACAGGCTGGAATGGCTTAGGGTCGACGACAGAGTACAGCATCTTGCAATGGGTCTGGTCCACAAGATTCGATACACCACCAAGATACCCATGTACCTGTCTAGATACTTCCTTAATGTTAACGAAGTCCACACCCACAACACCAGAGGGAGTGCAACGAACCATGTACAACCCAGATTCGGCACAAACAAGGGACTAAATTCTTTTCGCTCCTATGCCACCAAAATATGGAACGCCCTACCAACAGTCATTAAGACATGCGAATCCCTTGACTCCTTCAAAACCGCTCTCAAAGGGCACCTACGGACGGCTGCAATTCGAAACTGGCCCCTGTAAATCGGAATCCCTCAAACACGGACGCAAGGACAACACAAGAGACGGTCGCGGCCACACAGCCAACTCAAGGTATGGCCACTGAGCCGACTTGGGGACCCAACGCAAGGACAACACAAGAGACGGTCACGGCCACACAGCCAACTCAAGGTACGGCCACGGAGCCGACTTGCGGACCCAACACAAGGACACAGGCCCGGTTCTTCCTACAGGCCGACGAAGCAACGGCTTCGAGCGCCATGGGGAAGGGGCGCCAAAAAAAACAAACAAAAAACAAAAAACTTTTTTTTTTTTTTTTTAACTCTGTCCCAACTCTGTCTGCCCAGTGTCCCCCCAGTGTCCCCCCAGTGCCTCCCCAGTGCCTCCCCAGTGCCTCCCCAGTACCTCCCCAGTGTCCCCACAGTGCCTCCCCAATGGACCCCCAGTGCCTCCACAGTGTCCCCACTGTCCCCCCAGTGCCTCCACAGTGTCTCCTCAATTTTTGGGACAGAGTAAAATGCTTAATTGGGTCGTCCACTCACAGTTAACAGCCTTTGTATTGAGTTTGTGCTTGAAATGTACTGTAATTCTGTAAACTGTTAATACATTTTTCAATCAATCAATCAATCAATCAATCAATGATGTATGAAGAATGTGTGTGTGCACATGTAGCCTACGCAAAATGTATGTTTCTCCATGACCAATGTGTGTGTTATGATTCCAAGGTACTGTATCATCATTAAAAGCCACCTTTTTTATTTTTTTATTATAATTATTTTTTATACCATGTGACAACTGGGTATAGTCTGGTGACCACTGGAGAGACGGGTGACAGCCGGAATGTATACGGCACCCGGGTGAGCAGTATGGGTTAGCGCCCCAACCTGTGTCCTCCGTGAGGAGGAAGCCCAACAAACCTTGGTGAGGCCTTTAGGAGGGCCATTATAATCCACCACTCCTGAATGAAGTGCCTGGTGCTGGGAGTCTGGTGCAACGCACAGGTCCTGGGCCTGGTGAGAGCAGGAGTGGACCTGGTGACACGTAGAAGGGGCCCGGACAGGAGTCAACCCACAGAGCCTTCCACGTGCCAGAATCTGGTTCTCCCAGTCCCGGCGGAGTAGTTCCGGAGCAACGGATTGTGTGGCCTTGCTCATTCCCTGATGGACTGAGCGAGCGAGGACGTAAATCAGGATTTGATCAACCCCAGCTGGGTCGCCTGAGTGAGGGGTATGATGTTGGTAGACCCGAAACCCTGTTGACCTCACGATACATCACTGAGGATACGTCCCAGGTGCATCGCATGGAAATAATATTTATTTTGTACCAAAAGTTGGGTTATTCAATGTGAGAAATATTATCTTTTTAGGCCATCATATCACATTCACATCCATGAATTAATTTTACTTTTCTTTTATGAAGTAGTGAAGGAAGGAAGACAACCACAAGATTCAGAGTCAGATAGATTAATAATCAGCCCCCCATGGAAACATATAAAGGGTTTACGTATTTTAGTTCTTATAACTATAATCATACAGAGTTATAAGCTGATTATAATGCAATATAGACAAGAGATATGAATCATGATATATGATATGATATAGTACTTTATTGTCAGTTTGCACTGAAATGCAACTTGTATGAAACACACATACACACATACATTTGACATAACACAGAGAACATAAAATAAAATAAAATAAATACATAAAAACATAAAGGCAAGAACAATGTCCACAGCTCATTCTAGTCCTGGCCAAAATCCTGGTTAAGCCTCAAAGTCGACTGATGGACAAAATACCTCTTCAGTCTGACCTTATTCTATTGCTCGAACACCATCTCCTTCCTGAAGGCAGCAACCTACAGTATACTACTGT
Organism: Electrona antarctica; assembly: GCF_951216825.1. Taxonomy (NCBI): domain Eukaryota; kingdom Metazoa; phylum Chordata; class Actinopteri; order Myctophiformes; family Myctophidae; genus Electrona; species Electrona antarctica. The sequence continues at coordinate 13,797,877 of NC_136794.1, read as the reverse complement.
ACATACAAAACATGGCTAGTATGTGAGGTGATATTCCTTGATAACCTTAGGATGCTGTTATCATGCGTGGATGTATAGAGACTCTGTAGTGGTTGTCCAACAATCTTTGAACCAATGTTCAGTTGTAGCAGCAATTGTGACTTTAAGAGATGCATAGCAAGTGTTACCAAAAAGACTATAATCTTATCAAACAGTGGTTCCCTAGTTGATTCTTAAGTCAGAGTGATGGTCCCTCACAATCAGTTACTCTAGTAGTCTATAGTATAGACTCTATACTACTCTATAGCAATGATTACTATCAGCAGGGCTTGACATTAAGGCTTGTCCTGTTGTCCGGGACAAGTGACTCTTGGTTTCACTTTTTCTGTGACGCTCCTAGCAGCCAACAATATTGTCTGGCATTATTGTCTGGCTTTCCTAATAATCACCTTTCCTTGGGTTATTCAATGTGAGAAATATTATCTTTTTAGGCCATCATATCACATTCACATCCATGAATTCATTTTACTTTCCTAATAATCACCTTTCCAATATTGTTAATAGCCCTAGAATGTCTGTGATCTTATAATACATTTTGTATTCCAAATACACAACCATAGATCGGTCTTATCCACACACGGTTAGCAGTCATCCGATATTGTCCTCTAGTTTCATATCCACTTGAATGTTCTGGCAGAAAATGTGTGTTAAGTAAAATATCGCCACTTTTCGACGAGAAAAAGCTGGACTGAAAATATGAAAAGTCGATGTTTGGGAAGCACAAACGTATTGGGCACACAATTGACAGGTGTGTTGCGATTGGTGTGCATGGATTTAAGTTCTCAGTTGGCATGACTGATCATTTGGACTCCATATAGAAGTGAAGCTCGCAGGTGCATTGAGAGCTTGTATATCGGCTACTTTTGGTTATTATTTTAATATTAGAGCATTGGAAATGGTCAAACTATCAATATGTGCAGAAGGATGTTCCATACAATCTTAATGGTCCTTAGATATTTTCATAAAAGCAAAGTTAAAGTCTCAATCTGTGATTTCTTCACCTGGTTGGCAGTATGTAGAACAGTGTGAGGGTGCTCCTTTCACACTGTTTCCCAAATCGCACATTAGTACAACATTTTTCAGTTGTGAGATTGTACATTGCTTTAATCCATAGGTGTGGGGTAATTGATCACACCACCTATTTTGTGTGCCCCATACAAAATGTTGTGCTTCCTAAAGGAAGTTTTGATATATTCAGTCCTGCACTCATTCCGGTGCAGGACTAAACAACTCCCTGCAACAGAGGAAATTGGACAAAGAAGATGGAGATGGACCGGGCACACACTGCGCAAGCCAGTATCAAACACCACCAGACAGGCTCTGACTTGGAACCCTCAGGGAAAGAGAAACAGAGGCCGGCCCAAAAACAGCTGGCGGCGGGATCTCCAGGCAGACACCAAGAGGCTGGGATGCACCTGGTCGCAGATAGAGACGAATGCCAGTGACCGAGAACTCTGGGGGACCCTTGTCGACGGCCTATACCCCAGTAGGGGTGTCAGGAGTAAGTAAGTAAGTACTCATTCCGGGCCCGTCGCCGGAGAGAATGTCGTCTGTGTGCAGCTCGTGGAAAAGTGGAAATATTTTGGTCAAGTTTTTCTTTGATTTAGTTTTCTTTTCTACTGTGTGACCATGGTCAAGCAAACTGTTGGACAGTGAAAATAAAAGGACAGAAAGCTTAACATAATGGCGGTTTATTTCTCATTGTTTCGTTGATTAGATACAGTACAAAGATTCAGTTACATGAGTTGAAGAACAATATCATAAATACAGCAACAGGAATAACATCAGTGTGTTAGAATTAGCTTAAGTGAAATAGTCAGTGTCATTCTGCAAGAAGAGGGATGCGTTGAAGGCTATGTACTGTAGCTGGAAGCCGCCAGCAGTGACTGAAGCATCAGAGAGAAACTTTATTGTCATCACATTTCCTGCAGGGTAAAACAAAATTAAGCTGTCATCATTATATAGAGGAAATAAATTAATGTCCTTGTGTATCCACATGGATACATTTATTGTAATTGCTTAATTTCTTTTTTCCCCCTTTTTTTTCATGATGTCCATGTGGCTGGATTTTCATGAAATTTACATTTCACCTTTATGCTCCCCAGAAAATTCATGGCGACATTTGAATTTCCCCATTGGGATCAATACAGGACTATCTTATCTTATGAGCCCTACTGCTTTTACTTCATGCCCTTTCCTTTAGCAGCCAAAATGTCAACGTTGAACACAAGATATCTCATAAACTAAATGAAAAGCTAGTACCCTAGCCAGATTGAAGGATATAGGCTACAGTATTGTTTTTGGGAACTCCATGGCCTTTTTCCTCTGGCACCACCATTTAGCCAAAATGTCTTGTTTGGTGTTTGGAGCCTCTAAGTCGTGTTTATATCATGGCCCAACAGGCCCACTCAATATTTTCTCAGTTAACAAAGCAGTCTGACAGACCGAGGTAGACTGTTGATAATAAAAGGGTGAAACAAAACAGGACCTGTATCAATATAGTCAAAAGCATAGCTTGTATGAGCTCGTATTTTAACAGAATTATACAGTCATTAGACATTAGACAGTAGTACTATTACAACAAAACAAATAATACAATGAGATCTCACCTGTGCTAATGATTTCATCTGGTAAATAATCACCACAGAACCTGCAAACAGATAACATAGATACATGAGAACATGATCATCAGAACAATTCACCCCAAAAAAAATCCTCAGAGTTAATGTAAGTGTACAAATGGATCAATGAGCACTGAGGACTTTAATGTGTACTATTCAATCGTGAATCAAAGCTTTATTTAATCTGTTATTTCATCTGTTCCATTCTATTCTATTCACCCAGTCGGCAGTGAATCTTATTTCTTACCTCCCAGCGAAGCCAGAGATGTCGTCGTAGCTGTCGTAAACCTCCAAGTAGTCTGCGAGACATGATGTATCATCCTCCACGTCAAACTCCAGGAAGTGCAGGCGGATCCTCTGGCCGTAGCGTACACGGATATGCCAGTAACAAATCTGCTCGTCCTGATACTCCTCAGGGTAGCCAGGAGACTGAAGGATTTTCTGCTGGTCTGTCAACACACCACCACACTCCTTGGCTGTGGGAAACAGCGACATCAAAAGATGAGCATTCATGTACTCATGTATAACTCAAGGGTTGTTGTTGGGTTTTGGGTCTGTTACTTGCACGTGTGCCCTGAATTGGAGAAAATAAAGTCTCTTTGTTGACTGAGAGAAATCAACAGCACATGTGCAGATTACAATGACATCAAAAGGCTTTTTTACTGTACATTGCTAAAGGGGGAAGAGGTAAGTATATAATTATAGTAATGTAATTAACATGATTTAAACCATACTGCAGTCTTACATCAAAACATCCATCCAAATCTAGCTTATGAGATATAAATTAAATTAGTCTGTCAATACAGAATGGTTGGCTAACACAATTTCCAAATGCTTCCGCCTAAGAATGGAAATCACAAACTGTCTATGACAGTTTCCTGTCACAACTTTTACAACTTTTACTCTCTGAAGCATTCGAAGATTGTAGGAAAGTTGTCTGACTTGAGAGACTACCATGAAATTAGATTTTCAAGGTTTGAGAAAAGAAAAAAAAAGAAAGTATAGAGATATATATTTAAATATATAAAATATCCCTTTTCTATATCAATTAGTGTAAGCACATTATACTCTATATTAATGGTAATGTAGCTACTTAGTAATAATAGTCCTGGTGCAAAGATTTTGGCAGTCCTTTCCAAGTACCAGTATAGCTACATGCTGTTTCTTTTTTGTACTATGTATACTTATATCTTTTGTATAGCCTACTTCAGTTTTCTATACTTCAAAAGATAAATACGTACACTTCTATTATATCTACAGTAGTATGTATTGGTTGCTACCCTTAGCTGTAGGCTATCTCCTATTTACTGTATGCCCTGTGTTTTCTTATTGCAGTACTGCCTATTTCCCCACTAGATCAATAAAGATCTAGTTGTAGATCTATATGATCACAACATATCACATCAGAATGCATTGTGAGCTTGCAGATCATCTATTTTTGAGCGGTGCCTCCGCTCCATTACGCAGCTATGTGTGTCCTTATGTCTGTCCAAGCACGGACAGCTGCAACAGCTCAGAAATACCACTGGATGGTACTGTTGTGCAGCGTCAGTACAGTACAGTACAGTACAGTACAGTACAGTACAGTACAGTACAGTACAGTACAGTACAGTACAGTACAGTACAGTACAGTACAGTACAGTACAGTTGCACCGCTCAGTTCACACAGGTGTGATTTTGCTATTTGATGGGCACGTTTTAGCTAGGAATCTGGTGTCAAGTGAAAATTAAAAGGTGTCATGACTTTGTTCCATGCAAAAGAATGTAGATAATCACTCAGCAGTGGTGATTGCTACAGTTGTATGTCACCCCCAGACTTCCTCTCAGTTATCAGCAGCTGTCTCTCAAAATGTACCCGTATTCCTGGCTAATCGCTTACAGGGTGGAAGTGAGATTAGATTGTGGTTGCAAAAACCGTTGTGTCCTGTAGTACGCATGTTCCCATCATTTGCCTACACTTTTTTAGTATCTGCAGAGGGAAAACATACTGTACTTGTAGACAGTCAGACACTGTGGAACCACATCGCTGTTTACTGCCTTAAACCTGTGTGCCCTAACCTCCCCCAGTGGGACTCACGTCTCTCCCTGTCTCTGACTGAACCACAATCATACAGTCATCTCCTACACTCATGGATGACTAACACCCCCACCCAGGATTACCAAAAACAGCATTTGTCATTATGTGTAATGTATATACTCACAGTCTGGGTTGTAGCAGTACACGTCCCATCTCTCGCTTTTGTTTGGCCTGTATCCATAGTCGATAATGCCAACCTTACCAAAGCCACAGTGGGCGCCTGGTTTAACAATGGGGTAGCCAACGCGCCCTTTGTCGAACCATCCTGCTGAACAAACATGCAAGCCTAGAAAAATAGAAATACAAAAAAAAAAATATTACTAAAAACCAAGATAGGTGAATTATTGTGACACAATTACAATTGTTGCAACAAATTTTCACAATATTCTCACGAGTGAATCATTATATTGCAGTTCACTAACCTGCAGTGTCTTTATTTCAAAATGACCTTAAAATACCAGCTAAAAAAGGGGCCTTCTATTGAGGATGTTGTGCGGACAATGACGATGATATTGGAGACAAACTCGGGCCACAGGCTACATAATGATCTCCGGTGTGTCTGTGGTCCTCCAGTTACAATCAGCAGACCACAGCTAGAAAAGCTGAGATAAAAGGGGACCTCCTAGGAAGATGCCATGGGGAAACGCAGCTGTAATCACTGACAAGTGTGTGGAACTTGCCAGAGCCGAGGCCTGGAATCAATCCCTGTGCCATGGGAACAGTAATGTTGCCCACACAAGCAGGTGTTAACAGGCCTGTATACTTGTGGGACTCACTGACATTTGACATGGAGTCATGGAAGAGCACCAAGCCGAGCAGAGAAGTGCTTCAGTCAGTATGGCCCCATAATATTTAGCCTCTGAACAAATCAAACCTTTTAACACACTTTACACAAATTCCAAAGGCATCAAATATACAGTCCTGTTGCCATAACCACGTGAACCCTATGAACCATTTGCATTCTGGGGCAGACATTTGACGAAAATAGCAGATCAGGGACTTATAGGGTTCCATATGTAGGGTTTAACTGAAAGTTAAAGACCTCCCCATTTGGATTTGGGAGAAGAAACGTAAGAATAAATGAGACCCAGCAGATTAATTTCATGGGAGAAAGTCAAGGAAAACAAAGCCCTTCCTGCCAAAGTTTAAAGGCTGGCTGATGTAAACAGTTTGTACGTACTGTGCTTTATAGACAAACTGTGAGACAACCAATTGGCTAATGGCCTTACATAAACTTCATGGACAGGTTTGAGGTGATACTGACAGAATCTGAGTGGATTCAAAGTTCATGCATAATTATGTTTGCATGTAGAGTTTGCTGTGTAGAGTGCAGACCTATCTGACGAGCTGCCTCTAGTTGTTCATAAGTGGCCAGCTTTCCTCCCTCGAAATTGCAGACAGCCTTGGCCTCTTTATAGGTCAGCTGATATCTTCCTTTGCGTGATTCCCTGTGGTACACTCCAGCAGCCTGTTCTGTCAGATGAAAGTACAGAAACACATTTTCAGCCAGAGTAAAATCCTCAGTGTTAAAGGTGATGTAGGTAAAAATAAAAAAATAAAGTTAAAGCTCTGTATTCCGATAGTAATCATTGTATCGAATGTTTGTTCAGCAATTTTGTGGTTTACCAATTTCTTCCAATTGGGGCACTCACAAAGATCATATCAGCTTCAATTTGTGTTCAGTTACCAATTTTGTCTGCTATTTTCTTCTTCTTCCAATTACTAAAGTGCTGGAGAGATGGGGACACCCCTGTTACTGAACAAACTCTATATACCAATGCTTGCTAAATAAATATAGTATAGAAATGTAAGACTTACAGTATTAAAAAAACAATTACAGTACCTTTACTTTCAATTTGTACATTTTTACACTCTCAGGTAAATGAACATTGAGGTGTGCACTGTGTACAGCTGTCACATGCCATGAGAGAACTCACACTGCCGTGCCTGCATGTGCAGTGTCCCATTGTGTACCATACTGATTTGTATCCAAGCAACCTGATAAACATAATAAGACTTCACTTTGCTTTACAAAACCTTTGCAGGGAATGTGAATGCATTCAGGGAACAATTATACAAGATTGAGTAATAGTGGAGAGACATCTATCAAGAGTATAGGCTTTCTCAATAGGGAGCCTTCTGCTGAGCCTGTTTTGTTATCACGCATGCATGACCTTGCAAAGCTTGGAGGAGTGTGCTCCAAATTAGCCTCAAGTCAATATTTTCATCGAGTTAACCTGTTTGTTTGAAGTGCTTTACCCTCTTCAATCGCCTGTTGTGCTGTTGCTGTGCCAGCGTGCCTCGCTACCACAGGAGCCATCTGCCTTTTTACCACATCATTTCTATACAATTGTTTCTGTAGGCTATACGATTCATGTTCACATAACTTAGTTCCAAAGCTGTGTTCTAAATCTATGCATATCACAGCTGCACTATTGATTATCTTCATAAAAAATATTCTACTCATTACTTCATCAATAGTCGTTCAATGGTGTTGCGCAAAAAAAAAGAAAAAAGATAAGTATTAGTAATAAATAATTGTCTAAATTGAAAATAGTTTGTTTTTTGTTACAATTTGGGCGTGATCATTGCTGATTTATAAATAAAGGACAACTTTAGTTTTCCAACCAAGGTTCATGTTTTAGGTTGTTATGAAAAAGTAAAAGATGAATTTCTCATTTGCTGCATTCTTTAGTTTTAAGTAAACGATTTCAGCTATTTTTGACAGGGGGCATTCGAACAAGGGGCTAAATATCTTCTTAGTCTTTTTCTAAATTTCTTTATTATAATTTATCCTACTAGACCCCAGGAAATTACATCTGGCCACAAAAGAACACAGGGTCTATTGAATGTGAAGGCCAGGTGACATATTGGTGACATATTGATCGAGCCTACGACACACAGTATGGCAGCCCCCTAGTATTGATTGATTGATTGAAAATTGTATTAACAGTTTGCAGAATTACAGTACATTTCAAGCACAAACTCAATACAAAGGCTGTTAACTGTGAGTGGACGACCCAATTAAGCATTACACTTGTTTACAGGGTCCACCATGTTCAATTCATCAAAACATTTAGTAGTCAGTCAGTTGTTCGTACACGGAAACCAAGTACTGTGGCCAGATGTAATTTCCTGGGGTCTAGTAGGACTACAGTAAATAATAATAAAGAAATCTCCATAAAGAAATACATATTTAGCCACTTGTTCGAATGCCCTCGCCCCCTGTCAAAAATAGCTAAATTCGTTAAAACGACAGAAAGCAGAAAATGAAACATTTACGCTCATCTTTTACTTTCTCTAATAACAACCTAAAACATGAACCTTGGTTGAAAAAAAAGGGAATGTTTAGCTTCTAGTTTTACTGAAATAAAGAAAGGCCAAAGATCAAATACGGTTTTAACTCATTCGTATTGAGTGTGTGGTTACATTAAACAGGAACTCAATTTCCATAAAATCTGTTATCAAATTGAACATAGTTTATAGGCTACTCAAATGAAAAGTTCCTATAATCGATTCCTTAAAATCATACTCAGTTGCTCACTGCAGCATGAATAAAACTCAAATTAGTGAAGAAAAATAATGATCCCCAGTGAGTGTGTGTGCGCGCGCGCGCGCGCGAGTATACTAGCCTACTTGAAAACCAACTTGAAGAATGTCGAGGACCATGACCATTACAGGAGGATTCTGAGGCAAAATGATCGATTTAGTCAAACATTTAGAACACTGACACCAAAAATATATTACGACAAATATTTAATTAAATATATTACCCAGCCATATGGAGTTGTGAAATATTCCATTTCTGAACCCCCATGCTTGCGCCTCTTTCAGCAGGAACCCAACTGCCCAGAGGAAGAAAAAGAAGCGCATCCTTGTAGTCCTTGGTGCGCCACGGTCCTCTCCTCTCTTTTCAAACAGATGTTTTCCAGCGCCAAGCTTGTTCACAGTGTAATGCAACTCATCTGGACATGGCCTTGCTTATATAGTGAGTGACTCTCCTTTCACTCTCCTGTGTTCTACTTCCAAGACTATCCAGTAAGCGGCGTTGCTCAACGCAGGGAATTGCGGGGGGGGGGGGGGGGGGGGGGGTCTCTTCTTGTCTTTCGGTGGAAATTATTATTCATTCTGATGAATGAATTCATCAGAATCTGATGACAGATGAATGAATTCATTCTGATCATCTGATGACAGATGAATTCATTCATTCTGATCATCTGATGACAGATGAATGATCGTCATAATGATTTATGATGAAAGGCTAAGCCTGGAGTAAACAACTGCGCCTAGATCATTGTTTATGGAAACTATTCAATTGGCGTAAAGTTATAACTGTAGCGAGAGAGCTGCAGGAACAAACACGCAAAGTCCATGGTAAACGTCTACAAACAAATAAACTATTACACCAAATGTCAGCGTGACCAATTTCCGTACACGTACACCTATTGCGCATGTCTGTCAGCGAATCGATATAACAAACTGAAGCTGATATAGACCCTCTATATATCAACATTTTCTCGCTCTCAAATCGGGGACTGCACTGACGAAATTGAACACATAAGCTGTGGGGGTAAATGGTATTGAATTGGTTCCAGACCTGACAGGAAATGAGCAGTGTGCCTCTCCCATTTAACACCCCCACGTGGAAACTCTGCTGCATGCACAGTAATTGTCATGCGTTATTACAGTTGCAATTTAATAGGGAGCTTCTCGTCTTTTCCAATAAGTGGAGCTAATTACTAACAGCTTTGAGTGAGCGTAACTCATTAAAATAAGTATTTGTCCCGTTGAAAACTCACATAGAGACTGCTGTAGGTTTGAAAATGTATAGCCATAAGGCTATTATGCCGTGCAGAACCCATGTAGGCCTTGGCCTATAGCCTAAATGCATAAAAACAATAGGCTACTTTAAGTAAAAACAGCACAAGCAGGCTGCATTTTTGGCAGAACCTATATATGAGCTGTTTCTCAACATTCCATTATATTCTTATTAACGTTTTTAATTAGTGAACTTGAAGTTGCTTTTTTTGGCCAAAGCAAACTAGTGGATAGAAGTAGCGACTGTGGCTCAAGAGGTAGAGCAGGTTGTCCAATGATCCATGGGTCGGCGGTTCGAATCCCGGCTCCTCCTGTCTACATGTCGAAGTGTCCTTGGGCAAGACACTGAACCCCAAATTGCTCCCGATGTGCTGGTTGGTACCTTGCATGGCTTCCGCCGCATGTAATGCACAATCTATGTAAAGGGCGCTATATAAATGCACCATTTACCATTTAAGTAGCCTAAATAATAATAATAGACAAAATAAAGTAAAAGGCATTTGTATCTTGAAACAGGGTGATTCACATTTGACCACATATTTAGGTTACCCTCTGTAAATTACAATCTCATTTAATGCATGTATTTCTACAAATGACTGAAATATTTTGAAAGCAGAGTAGGCTAATTCAAAAGTAGGTCACTTTGACAAAGACAAGATTAACAGTCACAAGTCATTCATAATCTGTTCTGGACTTTTAAAAGTAACCCATCCGACCCTAAACATTTGACTATAGGCCTACTGTTGTTCCCAAGGTCAGGAGGACAGAAACACTTCACACTGGACCGGTCTGTTTAGTTTAATTTGCTTTGGGTCAGATCAGAGGTAGAGGGAATCCCTGGTGACTAAACTATTTGACCTTTGGCTCCATAAAATACATCCACCAAAACATTCAGGGGATTTCCCTTGAGCAGTGGCAAGCAAGTGCAACATGTGGTCAATAATTAACGGAATTCCACGCAGAACACACACACACACACACACACACACACACACACACACACACACACACACACACACACACACACACACACACACACACACACACACACACACACACACACACTGGAGCCACACTTGTTTTACTGTCCACCCTCTGTGGCCATGTGTCTGACCACTGTGAAGTGAAGTTATAACCCCACATGGACATGAAACACAACGGGTGTGGATTGGAGGACGATGGAGGGATAGAGAGTCATGATGCAAAGGGGAAATAATGATGTCTTCGTTCCAGACCTGGTTTTTACTGTACCTACTAACAGCAGCTTCCATGACCTAACATCCTGCCAGTGGCTTGAGCCAAACTGGTGGCGGTGTTGCTCTCTCTGTTGGTCTATAACGCACGCACACACGCACGCACGCACGCACGCACGCACGCACGCACACACGCACACACGCACACACACACACACACACACAAAAACCCTTCTCTGCCAACGGCACAGGCACACACAGGTTGACAAGATCAGTTCATTATTTGCTTATTTAATATAAGATCAGTGTTTTTCATCTCCATTCCCTATCATCAGATTGAGGAAAAGCAAAAACAAACTGATTAGTCCAGTAATTCAAGTTAAAAACAATCCACTCAGTTTGGGAGGTTGGACAAAATTGTATTATTTTGTTTCTCAACTGATTCCGACAGGAAATTAGGTCCACTAGCCAGGATAAAAAAAGTCTACCCTGATCTGCTCACAGCTAGATCTAGGCCTACTCCAAATTCACCCTAATCCAAGATGGCAGCCACCGCAGGTACCGAATGCCAAAAATCAGGTCAAGGAGTTCATTTATTATGGTATTTTTGGTCTATATGTGACCTAATTGCAGATAATTGCAATCATACTATAAATTCTTGCAAAAGAACTTGTCATATTATTCTAGTTCGTTATATCTTATTTATAATCTACAGCTAGCCCCAGTTACATTTATTCTATTTTATATATAAAAGAAAAAGAAAAAAGTAGGGCACTTAATACTCAATACGCATGTATGGCTGAATGGCATGAATCTCTGAGCGAACACTGCACAGCCAAGATTTGGCTCATGTGACTCCTGTTGCTATTCTCCATGCATTCATCAGGGCTGGTCGCACAGGAAACTGGCTGCTATCTACAAGCTCTTAAGGAGATGTTACCTTTTCTGGCTGCTTCAGGACATCACAACTACACTACAAAAAGTCCCTTGTCTTGTACTTGAACAAGATGGAAAAGCTTCAGGATACTCATCCACATGTATACAGCAAGTTTGTTGTGGCCTCTTTGTCCTGAGAAGAACCAAGAACTACTGGGCAGGAATATACAGTGACCTGTATTTTGAAGTTTTAATGAGGAACATTAAGGCGGTTGGTTGTCTGACAAGAGGTCGGGTTGTTTGAACAGTCGATAAGTCTTATATGGTTGCTGTCCATCCCAGCATGTGGAGAATTCCACATTGACATGAGAGAAGTGACCACGGCCTTCAAGACATCAAGCAAGCAGTGGTCCATAAGGAAAGGTCAGCTGCTAGGATGACCAGATATGCCAAGGATGTGCAGATCATCCTGAACTACTCTTCTGAACGAAAACCCTTCTCCCGGGATTTGAGGGAACTGCATAGTCTGTCATATGGAGTCATAGCTGACAAGTCTGTGAATGTAGAAAGAGCAGAGTCAGTTGGTCATGCCATAATCTATGCAAGGCAAATCGGTATCAGAGCACACGTTCCGCAAGAGAGATCAGGTCACCACACTTGCTGCCTCAATTTACATTGCCATTGAAGGAGAACGCCTGGAGATCGACCCTAAACAGTTGTTCCAGCGCCTTGTTGTGGCAGGAACAGGGACTGTTAACACAAAAACCTTGTTCACATACAAGTTGTCAGCTTACCCCACAGCTGTTTAGTAAGTCAATGTCCAGATGATGTTGTGTACGTGACGTCCTTGATGGTGGTGCACTCTTGCAACGGCTGCCATGGCCCAACCAGATGACATATAATAGGTGCAAGGTGGTGTCCAGGTTGGTCTATCTGCCTCCTGAATCTCTCCCACCTACTTGTGATGAAGCCAAGTACCATAGTTACCGAGTGTACCCCCAAGTACAGACCTGGCTAGGCAATTTTCTTGATCCAACCAAGTGGGGCTGGTTGATCCAGTGAGGATGCAGAGGGATGCTGCTCCAGCATCCTTACTGAAGGTATTCAGATGCAACTGCCACGGCAAGAGCGACAAAAACACCTGTTCCTGTCACAAGAATGGACTGCTGTGCACCCTTGCTTGTGGTCACACTTTGACACGCTCTTGAATGGCTGGACAGAGTAATCACACCAACAGAAAGCCTCGCCAATGGCCACAACGTTGGCTGGACAACCTGGAAGTCACTCAATAGAGAGTATGCGCATGCTTAAAGTGCCGATGCCCCCCGGTGCAGTCCAGAAGACCTGGCAGAACCCACATCAGCTGTGGCCTGTGCCCGATATTGGCAGAACGACATCTGAGATTGCTACGGACTCGAAGAAGACCTGTAAATGGCCAAAGTGTCAATACAATTAAAGTTACAAAAAAGAATCTGTCTTATTAAAATGCTATAAATCAACTAGAACTGCACTCTGGCGAGTGCCTACTTGCTTGTTGCACACTAGTAGGCCATAAATGGCCTACTAGTGCGCAAGCAGAGCGCGCAAGTACTGGTGACGTATATGTCGATCAGTGTGGGGTGGATTAAAGGAAATGCCTCTATGTATATGTATAATTTGTAAATTGATTAGCGGTATACTGTGGTTACTTTGCGTATGCGTATGTATCGTAGCAGCATATGACGTCAGGGTATAACTGGTATAACTAGCTCTCAATGATGACGTATTAAAGATGTGGATTAAAGGACCCAATGCCAGGGTGTAATTGGTTTTCGATGGTGACGTAATGACGATATGTTTTAGTGTCGGGAGGATTAAAGGTAATGCCCCTATGTATACATGTATGTAATCTGACACCACTGCCATATCAAGCACAAGTAGTCATTACGTCATACGCTGGCACGGCGCATACGCATCAAACATCGCCCTGGACGAAAACTATTATTATAAGTAATTACTGGACTAATTCTACTGTAGGCTATGTCAAGCATAGGCCTATGCTACTTAGTTTCAGTCCAAGCACATGTGGCATACTGCATTTCATATTAGTTAATGCATCTCAACATATAATTGAACTTATTGATTGAATCGATTAATTTTATTTTAACTCACAACACATCAATGTGATGCGTTGTTAACTTGCTTGTTGTTAACAGGCTATGCTATTTTCAAAACATTGTGCAACACAGAAGAGAGCCTATGTGTTTAATCAGACTAATTAATTCAGCTTCTAAAAACAATTTGTAAATGTTCCATGTTAATTTGTTGATACTAATATAATAAATAAATAGAAATCACACCCGTGTGAACTGAGTGGTGTAAGGTATTATATAGCCTGTCGGACGTAATGAAATCATGTCTGACGTAATGAAATCACACCCGGTGAACAGGGTGAACATAGCAACCATGCTCATTTTTTCTGCACAGACTAACAAAGCCAGTTGTAGGAGTGGTTTACACCACTCAAAAATAGTAATAGTAAAATAGTACATTTTAATAAAAAAATCACACCCGTGTGAACTGAGTGGTGTAAGGTATTATATAGCCTGATCAGCTGTGTTCTGACGTAATGTCTGACGTAATGAAATCAGCATCAACCAATCAGCATCAACCATGCTCATTTTCAGACAGACAGACAAACAAAGCCAGTTGTAGGAGTGGTTTACACCACTCAAAAAGGAACAATAAAATAATCACAACGAATAATCAATAGATATGCACCCCTAGAACTGCTCAAAGGCTACAAGCATGCTGGGTTTCTAAGATGTCTTCACATGGTATGAGTTATTTGGCCAAAAATGTTTTCCTGCCTTAATGCCTGCTCATGCAGTAACTAAGAGTTCATTCATTACATATAAAAGTCACCAATAGTACAAGCCTTACAAAAATATTTTTAATGACAGGTTTCATCCAATAGATGGCAGCATAAGCCTGGATATTTAAGTAATTTCAAATTGTTCAAGGACCATCATTTCTTTCAATTTGGAATGTTCATATTTTGTGTTCACATGTCTACTCCATGTGATATGGACAGGCCTGTACCAAATGACGTGATATTATTATAATAATCGTAGAATAGAAAATATGAAGGTAAATAAAAAATGTTTTATATCCCAAATGTCCTACAGGGGGCGCAATATTAAAAGAAATCTGAGATCCCCGGTCTACAAATGTGGAATTTCACACCAGCAGACAAAGCAAGTCACATCACTGTTCACAATAGTAATTACATGATTTAAACCAGCTTTGGGGATGCACCCACACAACTCACCAGTCACTGAATCTTTCGATTTGTTGGTTACTTCTTTGGTCTTTCTCTGTAGGCTGTCACTACATGGCCTACTTTGTAATCCCATTTCAGATAGGGCATATTATGTAATCTTGATGACATGTAGGTCATCCAATTGCAAGAATCCGTATGAATTAGTGATGTCAACATCACAAATGGAAGGAAGAGGGGTATCCATCTAGGTTTGTTTTAGCACTGGTATTCAACAACAAGAGCAAATCATCACAGCAATGTGACATTGTGATGATTTCTATGACTTACAAAACTTTTGAGAGAGTTAAGTCACAAAACGCTGTAGGCTGTCCAGAAATACAGAACTGACCGATATGCCCATATATGGGGATACCAAATATACAGGGTATGGGCATATGACATCAGGGATCTACTTAAATAGTATTCAACAGGCCTATTGAATAACTTGGCCTAATTCATGCAGTTGGCATGGTGAGAGCAACCATCTGAGGGCAGCACACCCTGGTGTCATATGCATGGAAGTGTGTGTTTGGTGTTTATGCCAACAAAGAGGCCTGGTGGTGTGCAACTGTGCAAGCTGCTGACACAAACATGGACGTCTGAAAACCTCCCATTCTCCTCATATTGCCTCCGTGTCCGGACCTGGGAACTAGGCTAGTAGTTTACACAAAACATTTACATCACAATGACATGTTAATCCACCAACAAAAAAAAAGCTGTCACAGCTTCCGTCCATAGCGTGTTTACTGCAGGACTTGTTGCAGTCAATGCTAATTAGTCAATAATGTGCAATACATTGGCTTGATTTTAATTCTGACAAGGTGTTGACATAGTGTGGGGTCTGACACTGCATGATTGATATGTACGAGTAATAATGAGGATTTCATGCTGGTTGAACAATACAAGGCAGCTCAGAGTACAGAGAGAGAGAGAGAGAGAGAGAGCATTGCTTTAAATCTTTGTATTGAAAAATAAAGCTTTTGTCTTATTGAGTGATAAATAAATCAATTGTCAAATGGAATTTCCCTCTCAAGATTGAAAAGCACACTAGCCTACAGTGAGCATTCCACTGTTGCCAAACATGTCAGTGACGGGTGCGACTGTGTCAGTTATTGACTTTCCCTTACACACATCGAAATGGGGGTAGATGGATCCAAAAGGCAAATTGTAGTGTGGTGCTACTTTTTGCTTTGCGTGTCATTTTCCATTTCACTGAGGTAAAGTGACACAATGCTGACTCAGCATTGCTGAGACAGCAGCAGAGAACAAATTAAGTACACACAAAAAAGTAAGGAAACAAGAGGGAGGACATGAAACTAAAAAAATAACCAAATTATACCAAAAAGGAGGAATTAAAAGTAAAAATAAATAAACCTTTGACGTGAGAAAAGATTGTCATATGGGTATGAGGATATGGGCTAGATGGGAAAAGAAAAGGAAGTAAAACCTTCATATGACTTTATGCACAGACAGTGATATATATAGTAGCTATTTTTCAGAATCCGAATTATTTTAATTGCCAGGAATGTTTGCACATAATGAGTGTTGTGCGTATTAAACTGAATCAACAGTATAGAACCATTTTAAATTATTTACAACTATTTAATACAAATATAAGCAAAAATAAGCTTTCTTAGTGTTGGGGGGGAAACAGTAAACCGAGACGTGGTAGGTGTATTCTACCTACATCCCTCGATCTCCATCATCCCTCATGGCCTACAGTCCATTTGAGTTTGTTGGGTCACTCAATGACAGCTAATTAATGCATTGATTGTGTTAATGAGGACCAGGTCTTCTCTCTAGTCTCTACACTGGAGATTAGGTTTGATCAACATTATGCCTACAGCGTTTATTTCCCCCTCTGTTCAATAATGTCTACACCAGGGGTGCCCACACTTTTTTGACTTGAGAGCTACTTTCAAAATGACCAGCTCAACAAGATCTACCCACCAAAAACACAACACCATTGCTGAAAATGGCTTTGGAATAGCGACGCTGCCATGGCATTACATAGAAGACAAATGCACTTGGAATGAGAATGGGGAGAATTTTCTTTTGTATTTAATTATTTGTAATCTACCGACATTTGTGCACAGCAACACTCTTGAAAACAAAGTATTGCATTGTGGGTTTGAGCTGACAGGCCCTTTATGTCAGTCAATCAATCAAGTCAACTTAATTCAAGTGGCAGATGCCAAAAATAGTTTTTAGATTTAAATTAAATATTATTTAGGGGCATGTCATGTGATCTACCTGCACAGCCATTGTGATCTACTGGTAGATCGCGATCTACCTTTTGGGCACCCCTGGTCTACACCATGTCCCTGGAGGGCACAGAGTGCTGAGAGAAAGACAGACTGACAGTCATACCCTATGAGTGACTTCACTGAGCTGGCAGTGCTCTGTGTAGCCTGCCCACTCCAAAAGGGAGGGAGGGGTTAAGAGATTTATGAGCTCACTCCAGGCAGGAATAACAACCCTTACAGTCTCACAGACATGTTCCACATCACACCAGTCGTTTCCCCCAAGTTGCCCGAAGTTGATCTTATCCTCCAAACATGGCAGCTGGAAGCAGTAGAGAGCAAACATACTGCAGATCATCAATGCAAGCAATTAGCTAGGAATATACTGTATGTAGTTGAACTTAAGTGTGGTTAAACTATGGTCACTTTGTAGGTCAATTTAGTCTTCAAGACACCAAAAAGCCAACCATGAAAAATTAATCAGGTTTGGTCCTAAAATGCTATAGAATTTGTCTTATAGAATGCTGCTATAATTTCTGCCTAATAATGCATAACAATTGGAGAATTTGGAAACGCAAAGTCCCAGATGTAGACAGGATCATTTTCAACGGGATAGTGGCTACCAAGGAGGGAGGTGTAAATTATTACATCAGAGAGGGAAACAACAGACCACCCTTCCTGTCTGTGTATGCGTGCAAGTTGTGTGTGTGCGAGTGAGAGAGAGAGACCATACATCTTCAGAGGTTCAAACATGGTGTGTATGTTGGGGTAAGGGGTGCATGGTTACTGGGAGCGAGAACCAGCTAAAACAGATGTTTTCCGATACTTTAAAGTGAGTGTGCACGCACGCACGCGCACACGCACACGCACACACACACACACACACACACACAGTCATATGGCAGAAACAGACCACCAATTCATGCCACCTGTCCTCTCCCTTCTCCAAAACAATCTCTAGGGCCTGTAGGCGTTAAACAGAATTGGCTAAATAAAGACATTAATGTGCTGTAAAGTCAATCAGTTTATTGCTCTTTTTGCATATCCGTCATGTGTGCAGTATTGAATAAATGTTGTGGTCCATGTCCATGTGAACACTGTACAGAACTGTTGGCTTTACTTTGTAACAGACATGCTAGGTCTGGGTCAAAGCATTTCCCTATACTGTGCCAAGATAAAGAAGGAAGTCAAGTAAACAGGCGATTGTGAGAGTTTGAAGTGATGGATACTGCATTTAGCACGCCTACATACACTATTACTACTTATACCCATTCATGCATGCTTACGTGCACAACACACACACACACACACACACACACACACACACACACACCCCCCCCCCCCCCAAGACCGTCACAAAACAGAAAACCCTTCACACCACCCCAAAGTTGATCCCTCCGGGCTAAATCCTGTTAGATCGCCA
The DNA here is from genome assembly GCF_951216825.1 of Electrona antarctica. Lineage (NCBI taxonomy): Eukaryota > Metazoa > Chordata > Actinopteri > Myctophiformes > Myctophidae > Electrona > Electrona antarctica. Next base: position 13,779,286 of record NC_136794.1, on the reverse strand, counting down.
TTGTCAGGCCCCTCCTCTTCCTGTGGGAACAGTTGTGTTAGGATTTATGACCCTGGTTACCACCCATAGAAACCTCTCAGTGTCTCCTCCCTGAGAAGGAAGGGTGGACAGGCCATCATGTTATCTGCACACTTCCCAGTGAACCCAAAAGCCTTTACACAGTTACTTCTCGAGATCTCAAAGAATAGAGTGGAGAGCGTATATTCCATATTAGATGTGCTCTATCTATGCCATAGATAGAGCACATCTAATATGGAATACACGCATACCATAGATTATATGGTATGCAAGTTAGGTATAATAGAGCAAAGATTCTACCATGGTGTCTGAGAATGCGATGGCAGGCAGTTAACCATATTAGGGCTTACACAGCATCTAACCTGTACATTTTATTTCTGTTCACTGAGGATTACTAAGAGAAGAGTGTAAAGGTTAAAAGGATTGCTATCCTGCAATAAGGAACAAGTGAAGGCAGTGCAAAAAGGAATGATTATTTTAAGTCACTTTATGACTGATTCCTAGTATTCTCTGTGCAAAACATGGGTAAGAGGGGTTAAGTCTATTACTCATTTAATGTTAGTAGTACCACAATATCATCATAATCAACTTCAAAAATATGTATCTTTCCTTTGAATTAACTTGTGAAACTAGAATCCTCTGATGCCGTATGAATGTCCATTTGCTGAGAGGGTAGCACTGTAGGATGCATAGTTGGTCGTGAGAAAGGCATTTGTCAGCATTTAAAAAAATATACATACAAATATAGGTCAATGCCTTGCCTGCTCTGTACAATACAAACTGCATTTTTATGTGAGCTATCATTTAATGCAAAAGTTGACAAACGCACTCAAGCTGTCAGTTTTCTCCTCTTATATAACATCGATGGGGCTCATCGTTACTGGGGTATACTTGGAGCCTGTCCGCTCTGCCTATAAACAGGCCGCAGTGGTCCATGCTTCATTGCTCCGAAATGCAGAGTTCGGTCGCCATTATCAGACTAAAACAGAAGTCCGGTCACATCTCCACAATCAGCTGGATTCTGCTCCAGACAAGAAAAAAATAATTAAGGCAGCAATTTCCCCTCCAACACAGTCGAGAGCTGGCTTGTTTCACTCCTGCTATCAGGTCCTGGCAGTGCAGAGGAATGGGCGTGCTTTAGTTCACTATCTACCTCCATGCCACATCTCCAGAGTTTAGTCAGTTGGACCGGTCCTGCCGTGCCCTGACCCTCTGGCTGAGAGATCAGTGGACCGCCCCGTTGTAGGACTTGCCGTACATGTTAAAGTCTGTCTCTACTGAGTGGGTAGAGATGGGCTGCTTGTAGAGAGGGTTGGAGGCCTGGGGGAAAAGTGAGACATACAGTATAATGTTAGATGACACTTAGTGAAAATGAAAAAATAGCAGTTCTACAAGCTGTTGCGAGATTGTAGATCAGCTATTCTTGGCAAAGAAAGAAAAAAGGAGGGGACAATGTATAGAGCCCTGAAGTACCAGGTCAATGAACTACAGGTAAGTGATTAATATTAGCAAAAACAGCTGATCTACAAGCTCAGTGCGTGTTGCAAAAATTCTGGATTGCAGTTTTAATACAATCCATGATGACATTCCATGATACACCAAATCTCTTTGTCAGAAATAGACGATTTACAAGCTGTTGCATTGTGAGCTTGTAGATCTGCTGTTTTCACCAACTATTTGCCCCCAGAATAGGGACAGTATGGTTCAAGTGGCTAAAATGATATTCAATTCATCATCGTTCCGGCGTGCAGCTTTAAAAAACAAAACGGAAACAAAACAACAACTGACAGCTCTAGCAGTCCAAGGGGCCTGCTGCTTTCAATCAACACATGGTGTTTACGCCACAACGGATGTGTCACATATTATGTTCTGTTCTCACTGATAATTATTTATAGCCATAGACCACACATCAGATTCTGCTGCTGTCCCAATCCACAGAGAGCCATGGATGTGAGGGATGTGGTCCACATGTGCCTTAGTTTTAGACCGCAATGTAATGTATGCCCTTAAGTCAAAATTGCACGGTTTTAGAAAGACACAGACTTATTTGATCACAACACATGTACAATATCATACTCGTGTGTCTCATTTTGAGCGGTGTACCTCGCAATTGGAGCTGGTACGTTTCGCTGCAAATGCAGCTTACTAGAAGAGCATTGCATATTAACCTAAGTAGCAGCACCTGAGATGAGGGCAGAAATGTTTCAGATGTCAAGATTAGCAGGAGGGACATCCTCACCATCTCGTATCTCGCGCGGGAACGTGCGCTCTGGAAGTTCGCAAACTCTCGTCGGTCGTGGATGGTGATGACCAGCTTCCAGGCTGCCAACAGTACGATGCCCACCAGCAAAATGCTGCCGACCACCGCTAGCAGTACGGTCATGGCATCAGGTGCTCCGCCACACTCTGTGAGAAGGTGAGCAATATATCAATATTATATATCGTGATACGAGACAAGATACATTATCATCTGGGATCTTGGATATCATACTACCTATGGGTGACATGCACAGTTTTGGCACCTTTGGGTGCTTGGACTTGGACCTCAATGGGAATAAGGCGCTGGCTTTTTTGCATCTATCTTTTTGAAAATGGTGTGACAATGGTGTATGTCATTTTACATATGTTTTTATTATCAATAAAGGAGGTCAAAGTCAACGGTGTGTTTTTTCCTGATTTTAATATGGTAATTAAGCCTTGTTTTATCATTTCAAAGAATTTGTGAAATATACTAGTCGATCTGCTATTTACAAAACAAATTCAATTTTAATATTGTCACCATATGATTTTATATTCACAATATGGATATCAAAACTATCAGTATATTAGATTTTGTCCATATTGCCCAGCCCTGTTAGAAATATTAGCAAGAAATTAAACTGGGATAGCCTATTTAGTACAACACAGCCAAAGAAATGTTAAAAAAAAATTCACAGGCTCTTCTATTCACCCCCTCTCTCCTTGTTTTGAGAACTAACAGTGTTGGGAGCTCTGACCTGGCTCTTTGAGAGCTGTGAGGACGGACTGTCCATTGGCGTGCTCAGAGTACGTGAACTTCATGACACAGTCGTTCTCCGTCTTGTACAGACAGAGCACAGCGCCGGGGTCCTCGGATTCTGGAAGGAGACAGTATGGGAGAAAGAGAGTTTCAATCACGGCTGCTTTGACCAGAGGGAGAAATAGAGGGACAGAAGAGAGAAAAAGGAGAGAACAAGAGGGAGAGGATGGAGAGAAAAAGCTCTGATTTGAGAAAAAGGAAAACACTTTATAGAGTGTCCACATTTCTTTCTTGTGAAGTCACTATTGGGAAGTGAATGCCTTCCCTGGTAGGGAAACCGAGGCTTTCAGTTCTATCTTAAATCAAATATAATATCTGAAGCCCATTAGGGATTGTGAGGTCAGCAGACTCAGCCTGGCCTGACCCCCCCTCTCCCCCCCTGGTCTATTTTGTGCACGATGTTTCCGGAATGTACATGTGGAGACCATTAAGGGCAGTCAGATGTCTGAATGGGGAATGCAGTGAAAAGCTCATATCTGGGCCAGGGGCTGGCGGGGGCAACAGGGAACTGTCTGAAAATAGTTTTAACTGGACTAACATTCACCAGCACCACGGTCTCTTCTGTGCTAGACTGCATCACAGTGCATTTACATATTAGCAGTACTATACATTCCCAGACATTAGTCGAGTGTTCTCGATGATTTTAGGAGATGCCAGGACTTATAGAAAAATGGTTTACAGTCTGGACTCTGAGAAGTCCGACACTCTGGAAAATTTGAACATTTAAGGGCGTATTAAGCAAAGGAAAGGAAACGGTGAGACATACCACCCCTGAGAAGGTGGATGGAGGTATTCATTAAATTTGCCGCTGCAGCCACATTTTTTGCATTTCATTGCAGTTTGCAGTACATTAGAGGATACATTTTGATCAATATAATTTGTTCTTGTACAATAATGTGACACTATAATGCAATTGTTTATTTGTGTTGCTGTAATTACCACTTCTTTCCACAATGATGTTTGCACAGCATTCCACAGACAATTTAGATCATTCATCACCAGTGTGAATAAAGCTTGCTACATGATCTTCAGAAATAGTATAGTAAGTAATGCATAGAATAAATTAAACGCTGCTAGTGTATGGGATAGGAAATATAATGCTGTATGTTGGGAATCCAGCTGTTAAGATGAAGCGTTCTGCCGTGCTGTGCACCCTCCTCATCTCTTCACTTAGTTATCGAGCAGTGCTCATATATTGTACTGTCCAAGCAGTTAGTAGAATCATATTATAACTATTGTTATTCCTGTCATAGAGAATGTGCCAGCCATTGTTTTTGTCAAATTATTATTTGATTGCTCAAGAGGACCCTTAATAAGTTCTAAGTAAAAACAACAACTTTGCAGTAATACAACTTAACGAAATGGCCTACTTAAGCAGTTGAGGGCAAATACTTCAATGGTGATGGCCAGTGAGCACCCACATTGTAGCCATGACAACCCAGTTCAGCTCAGGACTCCAATAATAGATTTATTCTGGTGGTGGTGTTGTTTTTTCTTATTGCAAGTGCAACCAGGTTTTTAAAAGTGGCACTTGGGGGACAAAGCTTAATAGCAGCAGGTAGAGTTCGATGTTTGTTTAGTGGGTGGGGCACACCACCTAGAGGGGAAACGAGGGGAGGCGCTACATAGAATTTCATACTTTAATGGGCTGCGTTCTTTGAACCAAATGAGGGGTTTGGCCTACACTGCCTGTTATTGCACCCTATCTCGGGGAGTGAAGATGTCCTTGGTGCCATGAGAGGCATAGACCAAAACCCACCACATAATAACATAAACATGAGGACACAACCGCCCACTGTGCACAGGGTGTACCCTCATAACTAATTATAGAGATGTGTGTGACATGTTTCAATGTCTTATGGCTGCCAATAGACAAGCCTTATAGTACAGGCAATCTAAGGAAAAAAGTCATTGCAACACAAAGTCTTTCAACTTTTTTTGTTTCATAAATATGTTAGTAATAACATATCAAAAGTCCTAAGAAGTCCAAGTAGGGGAACATATTGAAAAATGCTGAAATAGGTGATTTAACAATTTCTCATTGACGCCCATGTTACACAATGATTTAAACATGTTTTCTTAATTTTCACACAAAAGGTTCGGCTCCCCATTCAAGTGCCGAAGTCCACATGTCAAAAATGTTGAGGTTGCCATCAACAGCTGCCTCCACATCATAGCTGGTTGCCTGTAGCCCAACCTGTGTTCAACCTGCCAGTCCTCATGGGATGACACCAGGCACCGACAGGAGGCTGCTACCCTCGCCCTGGCAAGGAAAGCCCAGAAACATGACTGGCACATCCTGCATGCTACCACAACGACAGCAGCACTTCCATGCAGACTCAAGTCCTGCCATCCCTTCAATGAGGCAGCATAAGAGATGCTCTGTTCTATCCCTGAGGACCTGTCTACCAATGCATGGCTGACGAGATCTTGGAAGCAAGAGTGGGAGACGGCCGGGCCCACACAAATCCATCAGTACTACCCAGGGGATGCCATCACAGTTGGAAGGCAATGGACCCTCCTGAACCACCTACCCACTGGGGTTGAATGTTTCAAATCATCAATGAAGTGGGGCTTGGCATAAGCCTGCCTCTTCGACGTATAGGACCAGAGACGAGGGTATGGCTATTTGATGTTAAGCTGGACATCTGACAATACATCAGATCCCCTTGAGTAGCTTGAGTGATGGTGCCACCATTGGACACATTGGATGTGGTCCACAGTACATTTATACCACACAGTTAAAGTTAAGTTCCTATTTTATGGTTTAGTAATACAAAGATCCCTCCCCTTCCTTCCCTCCTAGTTGTGTCTTTTTTATTTTTACTCTTTATTTTTATTTTATTCTTTTGTAATGTGACTGTCGATTTGTGTCAAACTCTTTTACTGGTATTGTCGGTGTTGTGTTTGTGTCTGAAAAAGAAAAACCAATAAAATACTAATCACAAAAACAAAAACAAAGATCACACCCGTGTGAAGTGAGGGGTGCTAATATATTAAAGTCTAACTCATGTTGATTAGGTGATGTAATGGTGATGTAAAACAAACGGTGCCAACACAATCATACAAGCATACTGAACATAATATAGCCAACAGAAAGGGTCTTGAATGTTTTTTTGTTTTTCTCTCCCACAAACTGCATCTAACACAGTTTCTGGTTGATTGTGGACAGTTCTGAACCTTTTGTGTGGAAATTAGACAAGAAAACATGTTTAACATATAGCATGAATTCAGCTGGTGCACGTGGACACAATAGTGGCGTATACTTAGCAGCTCAGTGTGTGTGTGTGTGTGTGTCTGTGTGTGTGTCTGTGTGTGTGTGCAGTGCACGCAAGCAGGGATTACTGTAACACATCAAAGGCGTGAAAATGCCTCACGTTCACTGACATTCCTGAACACCATACTGAATTTTGGCAGGGCAGAACCACAATAATGGTGAAATGGCTAATAAAAAGTGACAGTGGAAGAGCTATGTAATGCTTGGAGTGAAACTGTTACAGATGCCACAGATGTGAACACTCTTCTCTGCCCCTGCTAGCCAGCTGCTGAGATGTGTGTGTGTGTGTGTGTGTGTGTGTGTGTGTGTGTGTGTGTGTGTGTGTGTGTCACACGCATGCACACATGTAAGAGTTCTACTCACTGAGGGTTTCCACAGTGATGATTTCATCCTTGCACAGGCGCTGGCAGGTCTGGTTGTCAGCGAGACGCCCAGAGTTGAAAATCCTGCATTCGATACACTCCCTAGAGGGCAGATATTAAACAATAATAACCATCTTCATCTTTCATTAAAAGTTTAAGAAATAACTCCACATTTAATTCAATTTAATCCACACATGCACACCATTTGAAGCAGAAAATCAAAAGCAGAATTTACAAATGCGCTTCTGCTGCCAGAAGACATTTTACTAGCGTTCAGGTCACGTTTCATTCTGTGTTGTCTACTATCTGCCAGGTTAACAAATGGGATGTTCAGAGGAGGGAGGCCGGTGAAGACCCCATCTTGAAGGTTAAGGTCAGGTCGAGGGTTAGAGATCATTCCTTAAAGATAGCCGTTTACCATGGAAAACCAGAGCCATGTGTGTCTATGGGATGGATTGAATACATAGAAGCCATTTCTCTTAGACTTGATTCCTGAGAGGCACTGCAGCCCAACCTCAAAAGATTGTCTGGATGAGTGATGAGTTAACACGAGAATGCAACCTTTCATTTCTCTGTCACAAATGGCAGGCAAATGTATCTTAACATCTCTCTCTTAAGGGCTCCTTCTCTTCAAAGTAGAGATAGTTCTATCAGTGAGTGAGTGAAACGAGTGTTTTGGCTCCATCCTTGACCCGAACTGCGGGTGGCGGTTTGACCTTTGTGATAGTCATTCCTCGTTCCAATGTTCTGCCTTCTTTCAACTGCTATGAACCCTTTGACCCATCTGCCAATAATATGAATAAGCATGACTCTCTATTAGAAACCTGAAAAAGCTTAAGACTCTCCTCCAGCCAATGTTTTGTTACCGTTACTTACCTAATGTTCGCACCAAACTGCACACGGTTGACATTTGAAACCATAGGTCATGTTGCTTGGGTAACCAGTCATGGCAATGTAAAATGAAAGTAACATGTAAGAGCATAGGGGCATGGGGTTGTAGCTTGGGCCATCTGTTAATGTTGAAGGTCACCGGTTCACCTCCTGGGACGGTTTGTTGTAGTGACCCCGAGCAAGACACTCGGGGACACGACCTAACTGCTTCCCCAAAGCACTCGTAACCATCTGAGCAGACATCAGCTAGGTGAAGCAGAAACTTAATTTCCTCTATGGGATAATCACAAGCCCCATTTTGCCCAAAAAATACCCCAAATACTTTGCTCCCGCCCCTCTCCCTCTTAAACGTTTTAGTAATATTACAGCTGTTTTTTTTATGAGATGGTTGGGCCCGGTTTTGGAACACAACAGGTGGATTCAATCTTTAATTTCATTGGGATACACACAGCAACACCATATGCTTTGTATTTGCTTTCGACTAGAATCAAAACAAAAGTATATTCTGGAAAAAGAATGCGTTAGTGCTTCTACTTAACGAAGTAAAAAACAAACAAACATGCACATACAGAAAATAATAATTAATTTGGCGACCACTCGAGGGGTTTGCCACCCACATGTTGAGAACCCCTGCTGTAGCGTTCACACGAGGAATCGGACTTGAGCTCCATACCTTTTAGTGCCGCAGGCGTCGGGGCAGGTGGGGCATTTCTCGCAGGTTTCTCCGAAGGCCCCCGGCTCTGTGCACTGGCAGTGCCCACACACACACCTGCCTCGCCCGCTGCAGATCTGACCGTCGTCTGAGATGCAGTACGAGGTCTCCGTGGAACAGTTGCAGTTTTCACCGATGTAGCCGGCGTGGCACTTACACTCCCCACAGTGGCACTCTCCGTGGCCTGGGAAAGGAAGGGAGGAAAGGCAGGAGATCAACAACACTTAATAATAATCCTTCTAAATGATTGGTTATTGTGGCACTCATTACAGTTTCAGATGTTTTTCATATAATGCTCTGTAAATAGAGAACACATCCTACCTTGTAATACAACTGACTTCATTATTCAGAAAATAAAATCCTCATTGTAACTAGGTGAGCACATACACACATAGTGTACTTCAGGGATTCCTCTCGCCCGACCAGAGGATCTGTCAATTTGTAGAGTTATTATTACCACCGTTATAATAATTTTCTCAGACTTCCTGTCTGAGGAAGAGCCTGTTTTGCTATTTTTGAATTTGAATCCTGAAAATAACAGTTGTGGACAGACGATATACTTGTTCCCCTACTTCTTTGTACCATGAGAAATAACATGATGTGTTGTGATGTTGTAGAATGTAGATCTGCTATTTTCAGCGATTGTTTGCCTATTACATGTCCAGAATAGGGATGCTAGGCTTCATGTGGTTATAATAGAGGCAATGCCTCAGGCGGGGTGTGAGCCGTGTAGCCCTTATTGATACATTGATTCGTTTCAGTCGTCTATGTGGTTGTTCGTCGCACTGCACACACTCTAAGACAAGAGGAAGCCTTGACAGATAAGACGGCAGCTGTAATCGGGGGAAGCGTTGCTGGACAAGCGCTTTGCCACGCCAGTTGCTTCCCAAGACCCTCCACAAAGAACGCATTCATTAAGACATTATCACAGTGTAGATTGCGGGAGATGGGGCACGCGGCATGAACTTATCATCAAGACAAACACAAAAAATTGCAAGCTAGAAAATGTGTGAGAATTCAAGGTCTATATGTTGATTACCCTTATGTTCACATGAAGCTGTGAGATGATCAGCCTGTAGCAATAGGATTGTCACATCTTAACCAAATAAACCCTGTAATCTATACTTCGTCCTCTCCATTTTCCCCCTCTACAACAAATATCTCCGGTGAAAAGTTTGTAGATCTGCTATTTCCATCAAATTTTCACCAATTATGAAATTCAGAATAGGAAAAACAGAGAGGACAATTAAGATGTGACAGTCCTATTGCTACAGGTTGATCATCTTAGGAAGCAGGAGAGGGAGCATGCACCTATCTATATCGATGGCGTTGCAGTGAAACAGGTCTGACTTCAAATTCCTAGGGATACACATATCGATACACATCTCGAAGGACCTGAAGTGGGCCACACACTACAAAAGTGGTGAAAAAAGCCCAACAAAGACTCTATTGCCTCCGCCACCTGAAAAAGTTCAGAGTGTGCCCCCGCATCCTCAGAGCATTCTACAGCAGCACCATAGAGAGTGTTCTGACAAGTGGCACCACCGCCTGGTTCGGAAACTGCACCGCTGCTGAACGTAGAGCACTGCAGAGGGTGGTGCGAACAATGCAGTGCATCGTGGGAGGGGAGCTTCCCCCCTCCAGGAAATACATGAGAGACGTTGCATGGATATAAGGCGACAAGTATCATCAGAGACATTCACCACCCCCAGTTCAACCCACTGCCGCACCCACGGCCAGGCAAGCGTTACAGGAACATCGGGAGCAGTACTTTGAACAGTTTTTAGTTATCAGCAATTAGAGTGCTGAACAACAGCTCTGATGCACAGACTGAACTGAATCATGATTAAATAGGGACTACTTTACTTATCTTGTACATACCGTACATACATTCATTCATGACCTTTTATTGTCTCCACCAGGCCGAAGGCATGGGGAGAGGGTATGTTTTGCACTCCGTCCGTCCGTCCGTCCGTCCGTCCGTCCGTCCGTCCGTCCGTGTGTGTGTGTGTGTGTGTGTGTGTGTGTGTGTGTATGTGTGTCCGTCCGTCCGTGGACAGCTAATCTCCGCCACTGTTGGCCCAGCCGATGCCAAACGGCCTGTTATTTATTATGCACCCACATTGTCATATTATGCACTTTATGCTCTTCTCTTCTCTATCCTTTCTAACTGCAATGATGATGCTGCGCAACCACGTTTTTCACCCACCTTACTTGTAATGTGACAATAAAGATTGATTCTGATTCTTATTGCGAACGAAGTGAGCACTAACTATAGAAGCTGGCCAAAACTGTCTGTGTGTCTGTGTGTCACGCTGTAACACCACCCACCCGCCACCAGAGGGCAACTGAAATTGGAACGATACAGAGGTCTGTGTGTGTGTGTGTGTGTGTCAGACTGCCACAACAGCTTCGTTCGCTTCCCGCGTTTACGCGTCTTACTTGTTCTGATAGGATTGCTAGGGTTCATGTGGTGGTTATATTATATACTTGGCAGTAAAAACAACACTCAGGTCAGATCAGATCACAGTATTCCCCAGGAGGCCCTGAGCTGCTGTAAAGTACAGGAAATGTCTTCTTTATAGAGGTTACCACCTCTGCGTAATGGTCATCTCACTAAAGGTGCAAACATAGCACTGCAAAGGTGGATGGTCTAACCTTCTGGAGGGTGCTAATGAAATCCAGGTGTGAGCCTGCCTTCAAGTTTACGGTAATAATGGATAGGGAATTCTGCGTGTGTAAGGGAGGAGACTTGGGTCACTTGGGTTAGCATAAGCAACAGGGGGCGGTGCCGACCGCAGCATTCTTCCCACAGCGGCATGCGTTTCATAATATTTCATTCATTGTCTGGTCGTTATTGATACAAATAGGCATACACTGACCGCATGGAGACAGTATGAGTAATTGTCTAAAATAGGACATAAAACATCACATACAGAGTAAAAATGAATTACAGCAATGCCAATAGTTTTATATTGTGATGAATTGAAAAGAGAATTTGGGTCGGTCACAAACTCCATCAACATTGTGAGTAAATGTTCTTTTTGTTCATTGGACAACAAACAGATTGTGGTGACACTGTCAGCCAAGCTAATAAAGAGAGTCAGATGTTTATTTGTTTTATAATAAATACAGCTTTCAGTAATGTATAATAATAATGTTTTTAGACAATAATGTCTTTTTTGTTGTTTTGATGAGGGCTGCTCAAGGCCTTAACTTCCCCTCAGGGATGAATAAATACCTACCTTCTTTTTTAAAGATTAGTTTTTTTGGCCTTTTGCCTTTATTGATGAAGTGAAGATAGACAGGAAAGAGGGAGAGAATGCAGCAAAGGTCGTCATGAACGGGACTCGAACACGCGACACGCTGTCAGGCCAGAGCCTGTATGTGCATGCGCTAGAGCACCTCCTGCCCTTTTGGCAATGTGCCCTTTTGAAAGAAAAACAAAACAAAACTTTTTTTTGTACAGTGTGTACACTAGTGTATAGTATGTGGAACATGGTGACATTGATCAATTCTTGATAAAAAGCCTATAAATCTCACACTATTAACACTTATGCCGCTAGCATTTATTGAAAAATTAGGATCTAATTCACGCCAGCATTTTTTTAATTTGAGCTCTTATTTTGAAAAGCCGCCATTTCCGCTCCACAAACAGTAGTCCTAAGTTAGGAGTTTTCACACAGCTGGACGGGCCTTGTTTACAATGTGAATCCAGGCCGGAGCTCCGGAGAGCTCTAGATCGTCAGCTCTGTGCCGTCAAAGAAACGCTGTTTTGACCAAAAATGCCATCTGGGACAAGGAATAGGAGATACAGGCGATTGAAAGAAATGGATAGAATGGATTCTTATGGCGACGACGATCTAAGATGGGCGATCCAGTGCTGTGCTAACAACACAGCTAGCTAACCGGCTAACGTGAGTAGCATTTTGGCTCGAGCAATCGAACACGCTATAAAAGCTCAATTGCCAAAGGCCGTCGGCAATGGCGTTAAGCGTCAGTATCAAAATTAGGCTTCAATTGACTTTAATCGTCGGCAATGGCGCGTTAAGTGTTAAGGCAACTGGCCGGTTCCATGCGCTGCACAAGGTGCCCTTTTTTCACTTGAGTACCTGCCTCTCTAAATGTCTGTGCACGCCACTGCACAACACAACACATGACACTGCAATGCATTGTGAGCTTGTAGATCTGTCATTTTTGCCAAACGCTCGCCGAAGAATAGGGACACTAGTGTTCAAGCTGTTATATCATTCTACATTACTTGTTGTGGTAGTGCAAAAGTAGCAGTACAGTAATGGTGGAGAGCCTTCTTCCAGGTGCAGTTCTAGAATGTTCAGTGTTTAACAGGGCTGAAACCTCAAGTCACAAGAGGGCCACAGATCATCTGTACTCATGGGTCACAGATCCTTCTTTCTTTACTCAGTTCATGGTCAGTGAACCGTCCTTCAGTGAGCACTGAAATCATGGATAAAAGCATTTTTATTGGAGGATAAAAATTGAGATAGAAATGCGAGATTCAAAAGATCAACGATAAACATATCAGGAAAATGTATCAGGACTATATATCAGGACTTAACCACGCCACAATCTTGCGTTCAATGTACTTTGCACCGTTTGCTGGAATTTCTTTATAAACTACCCGTTATTTATCGTTGAGGGTGAACTTTTTGGAGGCTAAAGAAACTTTCAAGTTGAAATACATTGTGCTGTCTTTGTGGCCTATACAGTATATAAAACGTACAATTTATGCAAGAAGATTGTGAAAGATAATGACCAAAGATACAGTATATATGCTCTGTTGGTGAGTGGGTATTTACAGGTTAAAGACAGCTGACCTGGCAGTTGGGTCATTGTTCAGAGCTCTGATGGCCTGAGGGAAAAGGCGCTTTCTGTGTCTCTCTGTAGTGGCTTTGTGACAACGAGTGGCATGCGTGGCATTAGGCTCAGTCACACAACCAGGCCTGAGAATGTGTCCTGAACAGGGGGCACTGCTGCTGGGATATTCACTGGTTGGGATGCAGGCAAGTTTTGTCTTGACAGTTTGGAGGATAAAAGAAGTTCAAGTGCTGCTTCTTTGTCAGATGCTCACTGTCAAACAAGTCATGACGAGCTGTTAACATACCTACACATTCTGCTCATATTGTCGCTGTGTGTGTGTGCGTGTGTGTGTGTGTGTGTGTGTGTGTGTGTGTGCAAGTGCGCATGTGGATATTGTTAAGGTTGTCACCCATGACAGCGAGAACACTAGGCAGTTTTTCACAAGATGGATCATGTAGTCATTGTGATAACCATAACAAAATTAAACTGTTTAACTTTGAGTTGTATTGCTGAAAGTTTTCCAACCATGATGTGTGTGTGAATGTAACAGAGGAGAAATAAACTGTGTATGATTTAAATTGCAGCCATCTCTATTTATTCACTAAAAATGTACTGTACATGCTGATTCAGCAGAGATATTTCCATAGAAATAGATAGAACCATTCCCCTGGCATAACGTGATTCACTCGCCTATACACTACACCAGGGGTTCTCAACCCGTGGGTCGCGACCCCTCGGGGGGTCGCCAAATTATTTTAGGGGGTCCCCAAATTATTAAAAAAAAAAAAAAAAAAAAAAAGATTTGTTTTAAATTTTTATTTTCACGATTTTTCAAAAATAGCAGACCTACAAGCTCGTAGCGCGCCACTCGGTGGCGCGCTATGAGCTTGTAGATCTGCTATTTTTCAATAGCTAAATTATAACAATGCTTAAAACACCAAAAGGGGTTCCCGCCCAAAATGGTTTAAGGTTATTGTAGCAGTCAATTTATATTTGGGGTCGGGAGGGGGCGGGGCGGGGGTCCCGAGACATTGCCAAAGCATTTCCGGGGGTCCCCGGCCAAAAACTTTGAGAACCCCTGCACTACACTACAGTATGGCCCTGTGGTATTCAATTATGGTAAATAACCGGAAAGCATGATCCCATGTCCTATAGTACAGAATAGTACTGTAATTTGATCTTCTCACAGCAAAAAAAACTCATTCACAACATTGAGAGACTGGCACCTCGCCAAGAGAGAATTTATTTGGACACAAACGCAGCACTGAAGCATGCAAACGTCTGGCAGGAATCTAAGCTCACATTCCGTAATCATCACAACATCTTGAAACAGATGTTTTGTACAAAGTAGTGCAAAACATATTTTCTTAGTGAGCTCTAAGTCAGCTAATTTCTTGTGGGTTATTGTCTGGTCATCATGACATGGCGCGATGGTGAGGACAAACACGGTGGATGGATGATAAACACAGCTGTTTGAGGGGTGGAATGTGTTCCTTCCTTCCCCTATTCCCCCTGTCATAATGACGTTGCTCACAGGCATCTGGGGAGCATTGTCCAGTAGCCTAGCCAAGCAAAAATTATCTCAAATTTACACGTCATTGTACGGCCGTGGAAAACGTGTTCTTTTCGTGATACGATCATGCGACAAGGTATAACAACAGCAACAGCTTGCACATAAACATCTAACAATGATGTCAGAAAAGTAAGAGGGAGTGACCGAGGGCACAAGGGAATGAAATACTCAACAGAATGGAATCAGGCCATAAAAAGAGACTTGGCCTGTGCTGTTGTGTGTTCTCCCGTGCTGCGGTAGGCAGGCTCTCCCTCTATTCAGTAGATATAGGTCACTGAGTTAATTCATATCTCGCATCACTGCTGCTGCACCATATAAACATCAGCGATGAAAGAGAGAGAGAATACTGAAAAGGACTGACAGGGCTATCATAACTCAGAGCCTAAACTCCAGGTGGCCTCAGACCAAGTCTAACCCATCGAGACACAAATGTATAGTAAGGTCTAATGGCATTGCCCTGCTTTCAGTTCTTCAAACACATGTACCTAAACTATTGTCTTCATACAAGCACACAGCAAAAAGCACACACATTATGCTCGGAGGAGTTTTACTTGGCTAGTGATGAGCATTCCCAGGCTGCAATGCACTGGCCCCCAGAATGTTTAAGACCGAGTGAATTATAGGCTCTCTGTATGTTTGAGTACGTCTCGTCGTCTGGCTTTATGTAAGGATAAATATGGAATCTAGAGCAGAGTTCAGTTTTCTGAGCCAAAGCAAGCCAGAACATACATATTTATACATTATCATCATCATCGTTGCTCAGTGCCCACAGTTTAAAAACCACAGTACAGTACACTGAGCAAAGTGACAGGCCCATGTTTAGAAGACAAGAAGCCAGGCCATTAGTAGAAGCGACTGACAATGGCATATCAATGAGTAATGAGAAGAAAGTGGCTTCAGAATAAACAGGAGAAAGCCCACAAAATAAACTATAGTCCAATCCAACCACACTCTTGCATTTCCAAATATTTCCTGCTTGCCACTTCAGAATGTCTAAAGAGTACTTGACTCATCATAAACTCATCTTGTATGGAAAGAGAGAGAGAGAGAAAGAAAGAAAGAAAGAAAGAGAGAGAGAACTGTCTAGTTCTAGTAGTTCAAAGCATAATGCTGATGCTTAATTTTTAGACACCATCTTACAACTACAGCTTCACCCTCTTGATTGAAGATAATTCACTCAACTCTCCAGTTGTACCGTTCATTGTTCATTGGTAACAACATCAGCCATTGGGAGGGTGTTTGTGGCATCCAAATGTTAGTCTACAACTGAAAAAGTTACATAATACCAGAACAATAATAGTAGTGAGATTATCTACTTACAGTGTTTACACACAGACCAATGGCCTCTCAATCTAAACACATTCCAAGAAGACACAGTTTTCCTATTTACATTAAGACTGAATTCTTTCTCTGGACTGGTTGACCCCCACAGAGCTGCAGGTCACTGGGCTGCCCTGAAGAACTCGGCAACCCTCATCCTGAATTCTTGTGTGACGCTGTGAGTGAGACTACATGCAGATCAGGGAATGTTGGTGTGATGCTGTTGGGCGACATGCAGAGGGAAGTGTTGGTGTGATGCTGTTGGGCGACATGCAGAGGGAAGTGTTGGTGTGATGCTGTTGGGCGACATGCAGAGGGAAGTGTTGGTGTGATGCTGTTGGGCGACATGCAGAGGGAAGTGTTGGTGTGATGCTGTTGGGTGACATGCAGAGGGAGGTGTTGGTGTGATGCTGTTGGGTGACATGCAGAGGGAAGTGTTGGTGTGATGCTGTTGGGCGACATGCAGAGGGAAGTGCTGGTGTGATGCTGTTGGGCGACATGCAGAGGGAAGTGTTGGTGTGATGCTGTTGGGCGACATGCAGAGGGAAGTGTTGGTGTGATGCTGTTGGGCGACATGCAGAGGGAAGTGTTGGTGTGATGCTGTTGGGCGACATGCAGAGGGAAGTGTTGGTGTGATGCTGTTGGGCGACATGCAGAGGGAAGTGTTGGTGTGATGCTGTTGGGTGACATGCAGAGGGAAGTGTTGGTGTGATGCTGTTGGGTGACATGCAGAGGGAAGTGTTGGTGTGATGCTGTTGGGCGACATGCAGAGGGAAGTGTTGGTGTGATGCTGTTGGGCGACATGCAGAGGGAAGTGCTGCTGTGAGGTTAAATGCAGAAGGACTGGCACTCTCTGTTATGTGAATAGAAGCTCCCCTCTCCCTCCCAATGTTGACAGAGAGAGAGAGAGAGAGAGAGAGAGAGAGAAATACTTCCTTGCTGGCAGCCAGAGCCAACTATGTCCCAGAGGTGTGTGTGTGTGTGTGTGTGAGAGACTGTGTGTGTGTGTGTGTGTGTGTGTGTGTGTGTGTGTGTGTGTGTGTGTGTGTGTGTGTGTGTGTGTGTGTGTGTGAGAGACAGTGTGTGTGTGTGTGTGTGTGTGTGTGTGTGTGTGTGTGTGTGTGTGTGTGTGTGTGTGTGTGTGTGTGACTGTGTGTGTGTGTGTGTGTGTGTGTGTGTCTGCGTGCCTCCCAATAGACAACATGCCCTCTGACCACTCAGGTCTCTGTCATAAGAAGCATACTGTAGCTGTACTTCCTGCTGTCAGCGGGGTTGGAGGAGAAGATACAACACAAAACAAAACAGTACTTTGAATATTTGGAATATTTGTGGTGTGCTTGAATTAGGCTAGCAGGGTTCACATGTGGAATTTTGAAGGAAATCTACTGCCCAACCAACATCTCCTGATTTTGATTAGTCTGCCAGGTCCTAAAATATCATACCATGGTTAGAATTAGTCCTTGAGGTTGCATCGGAATAATAATAATAAAAACATTTATAATAATGAGTTCACAAAGATTTGTATACCAGGCTATAAATATACCATTTAAGTAGTCTGGGTGTAGTTGGTTCTGGTCTGAAATTTAATAAAAAGGAACAAAATGAGAACTGGTGGGGTTCTTTGAACATTCATTTCAGGCAGGCTAGGCCTAGATATATCTATTGTAGCAGAGCGCCCCTCCCAGAGCCTGGGAAGACTTGAGTTTAATGAAGGCTGTGACAACAGAACACAATGTCACCAAAAACCACATGGCTTAATTATACAGTAGGCTGCGGGATTAGATTATATGTGTCGTCAAGACTCTTTGGTCATAACCTCAAAGTGTTAGCTCAGACAACTTCGTGTTGTACTAGTCTGACAGAGAACAAAGCTAATAAACAACAGACCCCCATCATGCTTTGCGGGAAAAATCGTGATCTGTGGTCCGTGCTATGCTAAAGTGGCTAGCAGTTTACATTGGCAGGGTCTCCTTTTAAGGGTTACAGTCTTTGTTGTGGGCGCGTGCGTGCGTGCGCGCCACACACACACACACACACACACACACACACACACACACACACACACACACACACACACACACACACACACACACACACACACACACACACACACACACACACACACACACACACACACACACACACACACACACACACACACACACACACACTTCAGATAAGACTGCCAATTGAGGGATGGAAAAGCAAAGCGATGCTTTCACAACAAAGATACAACCTCAAAAACAACTGACGGAGGCTTTTAGCCTTGATAAATCTCAGAGTGTAAACAAGCACTCCTCAGCTGCTTTTTACTTCAGCTCAACACTTAATGGCACCCAAAGCGCCACACTGACAACACAAGGAAAATGCATTTTCGCAATGTTACAGATGTCTAGATACTTGTTTAGAGCTTTGAACATAAATAAAACATACATGTAATTTATTTCGTTTTCCTTTTTAGGCTTTGTAAATAAAAATTGCATAGGGCAGATATGACGCATAACTGAAATCTATAAAGTAATCAAAATAAAGAATGTACTATGACCAAAAAAGGCCATATCCTTAATAATTTAACACTTTCGAAATATTGATATAATATATTTTCAAAAATAGCCGATCTACAAGCCCCACAACGCATTGTGATGCATTGATGCAATGCCTCTTCTCTGTTGTCACTCATGTACTGCCTCTGTTTGGCTCAAACATGGAAATAATCCTCTTTCAGTCCAAGAGGCCATCAACACATACGCACATTCAGGAGATAAGAAGAGAGACACAACAAAACAGAATCTTCTGTCCGTCTCAAAACGCCCCAAGGTCATCCCCAGTCTGATTCTACTCTGCTACACTGGAGGGAAATATGCTGGTAACGTGGAGGACGTGGGAGTGGTAATAAATGTCATTCAGTTTTAGTATTCCTATTTAGTGGGTCTTTAATCTCATGCTACTGCATGAGATTAATTAGGTTTTTAGGGAGGGTCAAACAAAAGAAAAGTGCAGTCAGACATAGTCAGGGGCTAGAGTTGTATGATTAAAAGTGGATGATACAATGTGGAACAATGCCATCAGTTTTGGAGGCAAAAAGAATGCTGCAGCAACAACATCTGCTCAGATCATCCAGGCCAGATGTAGCAAAGCTGGAGCTTCCAGCAGCTCACAGGAAAACAGAGGAGCAAAGTGACGAGCTGATACACCGACTACTTCCATGAGCTCCTGTAAAGTTCATCTGAAACGCAACAACACTAGTTATCTCGCATGCGCGCACACATTTCTACAACCTCATTGACCACTGCCCTTTCAGGTCCTTACCCTCACCTTAACCACACCCATGCATAAATGTACCATTTTATCCCTCTTTTCATCATTGTGCTCTATCACACCTAGGCCCACTTGGGGATTTCCTCGAAGAGTTGGATACTATTATCAGCTCATTCACGGAAGATGGCACTCCTCATTCTACATGGTGACTTCAACCTACCCCACGGACAAGAATCATCACGTTTCTTCTCTTCTGGCCTCATTAAACCTTTCCTTATCTGCTCCTATTCACAGAGCTGGTAATGTATTGGACCCGTCTAAACTCTCTATAACATGGGTTTTCAACAGGTGGTCCGTGGACCACTGGTGGTCCGTGGAGGTATTGCATGTGGTCCCTGACCATGCATTTAGTAATGTAGGATTTGTTGATTTGTTTTAAATGTTCTTTCCACTAGTTGAGAAACCGTGAACTGAACGGTTGAGAAACAGTGGGATGTTGTATACACATGGGATGCATAGCAAGTGTTAACTTACAAAAGCACCAATCTTATACCCCATATCCCCACCAAACACAATAGTGGTCCCCATGTTGATTCTAAGTCAGGGTGGTGGTCCCTGGTTCACAATCAGTTGAAAACCCCTGCTCTATAATACCCCTTCACGTCGCTGACCAACACTTTGTAAACTTCTCGATCTCTCTCGCCACACCTGTGTCCTTCACCTCCTTGGTTATCTAATTTAAATTCTATATTGGAAGCCCTCAGAGCTGAGCCAACACGTCTCCGAGCAGCTGACAGGAAGAGGCCCAAAACTGGCCAATCAGATTACCTCTTCCACATACATCCCCTCATCTCTGCCCTCTCCATTTCCTTATCCACTTCTATTAAAAGTCTTTTTTTTCTACTGCACTGCACTGCATTCATTCCTCTGCCTCTATCCAAAGGAAGCTCTTCTTAACGATGTCTTCCTTCCTAACCCCCTCCACTGGTTCACTTATCCTTCTATAATGAAGCTTTCACCTACTTTTTGAATGGTGCTAGCGACTCCTATATGCAAAAATGTGTGTCTCTCTGTATGTTGGTGGTGAAAAAGTGGTATTTCCGTGCACAAAGTGTCACTGTTGCGCGCGCACACACACACACACACACACACACACACACACACACACACACACACACACACACACACACACACACACACACACACACACACACACACACACACACACACACACACACACACACACACACACACACACACACACACACACACACACACACACACACACACACACACACACACACACACACAACCCCCCCAACATACCAGAATGTTTTTCCTCCAACATCAAGCATTATTATATACCAGTACAACTTGCTTTCCTTTCTTTCCAAAACCGTTTTTAACGTGTCGTTTCTAACCAGCTCTCTCCACCTCTCACAGAACAACGTCCTAACTAGTCAGGAATCAAACATGCCACTCCACTGAAATAGCACTTGCAGTCAAAGAGGCATTACATACATACAATATCTTGTTTGAGACAGACATCACCAGCCCTGCTAGCATCGCTAAAAAACACTTAGCCAACTGACCTGGGCACTTCTATATATCTGATGGGATCCCACATTTTTTGTAAATGTCTGTGTAAGCTCATTAAATAAAACCACACATACGTAGGATTGTTACAGTATATGGATCTGTTGTGGAATGAAGAAGAGATAACTGGCAGTAATCAAGAGTTTTTCTATTACAAGGGGTCATTTGTAGATCACCTGTGAGTGACACAATACTATGGTAGAAATTAATTGAACATGTACAGTACAATAGACACATACTGTACATAATGTCACTGTCGGGTGGAAACCTTGTATGCCCAAAACCATTACTTTTCAGGAAATGGGAAAAGGAACCTGCGTTCCAATGGATCCAATGTAGTAATTATTTAGTTATTTTCATCTTTGGTGCAATATTTATAAAACCCACTGAAACTCTTACCTAGCCACTTTAACATTTACTTTTAAACTATTTCAGAAATAGCTGATCTACAAGCTAACAGAGTTGAAATATAGATATAAACGGTATCTGCCCGGCAATGATAAGTAAGTAACCTATATTTCATATTTCTCTATTAACCAACTCCATATGCTTTAGTTCAGCCCAACAGAGCCAACCATGTAACCTATTCAAGATCGCTCCGTTGTGTGTGTTCTGTAGTGTTCATAGATGTGGCTGGTATGCTCCCAATGCCAAGCTGTTCACAACAACTATATTACATCCAATCTCTCTCTGTGCGCACGCGTGCGTGCGTGCGTGTGTGTGTGTGTGTGTGTCAGCAATGCGACGCGTTGTGAGCGACTTGCTATTTTCATCAAGTGTAAAAACGTTAAAGGTTACTTTAGTAACCACGGTTGTATATATAAATTGAACGAAATACCTTTCGTTTATGGGTAGGTTTCCTTCAAAACCTAGCTGCAGAACATTATTTTATGTACTCCCAGGACAGAAAATTCTAGAATTTTCGCTGTCCTGGGCTCTAAGGGTGACGTAGGAAGCCACGCCTATCCCGTATAGATACCTGCGTGGCTACGTCAGCCCTCATTCGGAACTTTTCTTCTGCTTTAGAGAACAGAAGGGCGTTCCACGAAAGGTATTTCGTTCAATTTATATATACAACCGTGGTTACTAAAGTAACCTTTAACGTTGTATTATATAGAAATTTCACGAAATACCTTTCGTTTATGGGACTTTATGAACTCCCGTGACCTGAACTTCCAGTGGGTCCCAGGTAAACCTTTTGGGAGGGGCTCGGACCCTTTTGGGTCCAGAACCTAGTCCTTGTGGAGGGCAGGAGGCAGCGCTATGCTGCCCTGATGCCTTACTGAGCAGCGGCCCCCAAGACCGCGTGCGCTAGCGAAGGCGCTGCCACATCTAGGTTATAGTATGTGGCGAAAGTCGAGGGTGTAGACCAGCTTGCTGCTGTGCAGACTTCCTGAATGGAGACACCCTTGTAGAGTGCCCAGGAAGCTGCCACACCTCTTGTGGAGTGGGCCCTCAGGGCTTGAGGGGAATCCACGCCTTGGCTAGTGTAGGCCAGACGGATGGCTTCCACTATCCAGTTAGAGATAGTGACCTTCGTGACGGGCTTTCCTTTGGTCCTGGCACCCCAGGACACAAAGAGTTGGCTTCCTTGTCTGAAGGGAGCCAGTCTATCCGCGTATATGCGTAAAGCTCTGACTGGGCAGAGGCAATTAAGCCTGCTGTCTTCGTCAGAGGAGAACGGCGGGGGATGGAAAGCCTGTAGGTTCACTGGCACACACACTGAGAGAGCATTTTTGGGAATGAAGGCGGGGTTTGCCTTTAGGGTGACCTTGGTCGACCCCTCATCGAACCTCATGCAGTCTGGAGAGATCGAGAGCGCATGTAGGTCGCTGACCCTTTTTGCTGTCGTGAGTGCGATCAGGAGAGCCACCTTCAGGGTTAGGAGCTTGAGGCTCACGGTTTGTAGTGGTTCAAAGGGTGCTGTAGCCAGCGCCTTTAGAACCAGGGACAAATCCCACGAGGGAACGAGGGATCTGCATGTCCTATGTTCCCTGCGTACACCCTTCATGAATTGTTTTACCAGCGGGTGCTTCCACACCGTCTGGTTATCAAAGCCTGGGTGGCAGGCAGAGATTGCCGCCAAATGGACCTTGACTGAGGAGAGGCCTAGACCGTTGTCTAGGAGCTCCTGCAGGAATGACAGGACGTCGATCACTGAGGCCTGGTAGGGGACTGTTTGGTCTGGTCTTCGTGAGCACCAATGCTCGAAGACGCGCCAGGCTGTGTCGTAACGGTCCCTTGTTGACTGGGCTCTGCCTTTCTGAATCGTTTCGATTACGTTCGGAGGTAGACCCACGGCAGTCAACATCACCCTTTGACGGGCCAGACCCATAGGTCTAGGTCCTGGGGGTGAGGGTGGAAGATCTCCCCCCTCGCTTGAGAGAGGAGATCCGCTCGAAGGGGAATTCTCCACGGCTGGTCGTAGAGGAGAGGGGTTATTTCCGACCTCCAGACCCCCCACGACGGGGCTATTAGGAGCACCTTCAGACCCTGAGTCCTCACTCTGTCCAGAGTGGGGCTGATGAGGGATAGCGGGGGAAAGGCGTAGAGAAGGGTTTTGGGCCATTGGTGTGACAGAGCGTCTAGCCCCAACGTTGATGGTCCCCTGATTGCGAAGAAGAGGGGACACTTCGTGTTCTCCTCTGTGGCAAAGAGATCCACCTTGGATTTCCCAAACCTGCTCCAGACCTGGGCCACTGCATGAGGGTGTAGTGACCAGTCTGAGTAGCGGAGAGGTCCTCTGGACAGCAGGTCTGCCCCTGTGTTCAGAAGACCTGGGACGTGACACGCTACTATTGAGAGGACGCGTGTGTTGCACCACAGGATCAGTTTCTGAGCCAGTTGATGAAGACGAGGGGACCTGAGTCCACCTTGTCTGTTGATGTAGCACATGGCCGTGGTGTTGTCTGTCCTGACTAGGACATGGCAACCCAGGATGCGCTGCTCGAAGTATTTCAGGGCGAGGAAGACTGCCATGAGCTCTAAGTAATTTATGTGAAGGGCACGTAGTGGCCCCAACCATAAACCTCTGGCTGTGAGTCCTTCCATCGTGGCTCCCCAGCCTGTCATGCTGGCGTCTGTAGTGATGACTTTCCTGATCAGAGGCTTTCCCATGGGGACGCCCTCTGAGAGGGTTTTCCTGTCTGACCACCATTGAAGGGCTAGTATGCATTGTGATGTTACTGTTACCTTCTGGTGCCGACGGTGCATTGGTACATGTAGAGAGCCTATCCATCGTTGGAAAGGTCTCATATGTAGCCTTGCTAGGCGGATTAAATAGACCGCAGAGGCCATTAACCCCGCCATCCGGAGGCATGCATGAAAAGGAATCGAGCGTCCCCTTTTGAATGACGCCACGCACTGCAGTGTTGCGTCTATTCTCTCTTGGCTCAGGCGGGCCGTGTAAGAGATTGAGTTCAGTGTTATGCCTATAAAGTCTATTGACTGTGTTGGCATAAGCATGCTCTTCTCGTGGTTTATTATAAACCCAAGCGAGTCGAGGTGGCTGAGCACACGATGTGTGTGCGACAGTGCTTCTCGTGGAGAGTCTGCAAGTAGGATCCAGTCGTCTACGTATGTAGCGAGACGGATCCCTTGCTGTCGGAGCGGAGCGATAGCTGCCGCGGTGCACTTTATGAAGACTCTGGGACTCAGTGACATTCCGAAGGGAAGGACTGTGTACTCGTACACTTTTCCTCTGAACCCGAAGCGCAGAAATTTTCTGTGCGGCGGGTAAATCGGAATGTGGAAATATGCGTCTTGCAGGTCTATCGACGTAAACCAGTCCCCTTCGCGAATTAGGCGTAGGAGGACTGGTGGAGTAAGCATTTTGAATCGCAGCTTTTTTAAGTGACGATTCAATGCCCTCAGGTCTAGAATGGGACGGAGTCCGCCCCCCTTTTTCTTTACCAAGAAATAGCGGGAGTAAAAACCGTTCATTGATTGGTCGAGGGCCACCTCTGTGATGGCGCCTTTCTGCATTAATGAATTGATTTCCTCTTGCAGAATGGCGGCCTTTTGCCCGCTCGCTTCTGAGAAAATAATTTTCCTGGAAGTGGGCGGTTTGGAGGCGAACTGTAGCCTGTATCCTGTCTGAATTGTACGGATTATCCACGGGGAAGCCCCGGATATCCGCCATTGTGACAGATGACGTGACAAAGGGTTCCCTGTGCTTGTCAGCGTGGTGCATGGCCTGCCTAGGGGAAGACTTACTTTGTGTGAAATGTCTCCCTCTAGTGAATTTTTTCGGTATTGAGTTTGGAAAAAATTGGCGTGGAGTTCTTGGCCTGTGACAGCTAAAGCTGTCACAGTGTGGGTTATCTTTCCCACTGGGCCTATGCCCTTCAGAGTTGGTTTTATTGTTTTTTGTGTTTTTTGTTTTTTTGTTTTCTTTATTGAACAACGTGGAAAAACATACACATGTGAATTGCACATAACAATTTTCGGGGTCTGTACAACGGTGCTCACAGCACTGTGTACAGGCCCCCTTAAGCGCTTCAGCGCAGGCTCTGAGGTGAGATCTGTGATCCCCACCTCTGGCCTTGAACTCTGAGTGTGGTGGGGAAGATGACCCGGCCCGGGCAGGTCATTTGCGCTTCCCCTGGCCTCGGCCTCTGGGAGCGCTCCTGGCCTTGTAGGGCGGCGGAGAGGTGCGGCGGTCTGCTCTGCCTCGGCCTGCAGGCTGTCGCTGTCTATCTCCGCTCCGGTCCTGGGACCTGGGTTTGTCATCGGTCTTGGCCTTCCAGGGTGCCTTCTTAGCCTTGGGGCGGCCTACCGGGGCGGCCTGGTTGGCCAGCGGTTCGAGCGCCTTCATCGTCTTGGTGGAGGACTCGAGCTGTTGGATGGTCTCTGACATCTTGGCCAGAGCGTCCTTAAACATACTGTCTGGGTGGATATTTCCAGCCACAAACTCTTTCTTTGTCTCCAGGGAGATGGCGCTGGTCTGATCGACCCAACGCCATCTCTCCTGGAGGATGGAACATGCCATTGCCTTGGCGTTGTGGAGAGTGGAGTCCCTCTGGAGGGTGGCCATCTCGTGATTCAGGCGGCGTAACTCGGCCAGGTCTTCTGGCAGTTCCGCTAGCTGGACTTTAATGGACTTCTGTCCCATCTCAATGAGGAGGCTCTTCATGGAACCCTGGAGAAGTGCTCCTGCATTGAGGGCCTTCGCCACGAATGACATGTGTGCATACTGCCACTTGTTCAGTTTTGAGGCTTCCCTCACGCTGCTGGACAGGAGCTGCGGTTCCTTTACGTGGTGATCCACTCTAGGAGCTGCAGGGTTGGCCAGGTAGGCCGCTATAGCCTTGTCCATAGCTGGCATGAAGTCTATGGCGAGGGTTTGTTTATCTGGTATGTCGTTGGGCCCCTTGGCGCTGGCCTTGGGAAAATCCACCTTCAGGAGGGGTTCGTCCCAGGCGTGCATCATGGCCTCCTCGAAGCCCTGTGCCATAGGGAGCTTCTGTCTTCTAGGTGCAGGGGGGGGGGCGGACTCATCAGTCCTGCCTTCCCATGGTAGTACCTTGACAGTTGACTTAGGCCATGTGTGGTTACAACGTGCACTAGCCTTCCTGTATATCTCGTAAATATTGGAGTCATCCATGGGGGGTACAGGAGGCGGGGGGACAGGAGCCCTGGCTTGCTGGTGCTCCTGTATGTCCATGGCATCCAGGTCGTCGAAGGGGCGACGAGTGGTGCTGACGTAGTCCCCGGGGGAGAGGTCATCATGGCCATCTCGCTCGTCCGCGTAGGCCTCGTCCAGGACGTGGTAGTCCTGGAGTTGCTCCTGGAAGGAAGGGAGCTCGTCATCACGAAGCTCCCCTTCCTCCCTGGTAGTCCAATGCTCCCCACCGGGAGACATTGCGCGGTCTGGGGAAGGGTCCAGGCGGTCCACCATATAGCTGGGTGCAACGGCAGGCTGTCTGCGTCTAGCTGTATGTCTGGGCGGGCACTCAATGGTGGCCTGCACGACGTGTTGTCGAGCACGTGGAGCTGGGGAAGAGCGGCGCGGTGCGAAGGTATCCCTTGGCCTCGCGCCATGAGCCTCGTAATCAGTGGCCTCGTGAGCCCTGGTTGCAGAGGCTGAAGTAGCGTACCTGTCTCGGCTAGCGCCGGCAGGTGCTGCTCTTGAAGAAGAGGCTCCGGTTGGGGCTCTGTTGCCCGAGTAGTCGAGCCTCTGTCTCGGGGTAGCTCGTTGTCCCTCTCCGGTGACGCGGGGCCAAAGCCCCTTTGGCGGGACTTGTATGCGAGCTCGTCGCGGGGGAGGAGTGGGGCTCCTCTCTCGGAGTCCGTGGGCGGCAAAGTTGTCATAATACCTTTGGACACGTCCGAGCCTGTTGTTTAGGACGTCGTCGTCCATTTTCTCACAATGGAGGCAAACGGGACCGATTTCCTCCATGGACTCACGGGTGTGGGTGAGGCCGAGACAATACATGCACTCGTCATGCCCGTCTTTGCCCGACATCGTGTTCCCGCATCCCCAGGTGGAGCACGTCTTTTGTTTGGGGCCTTCTTGACAGTCGGCGGGCACCGGCTGTCCTCGATGGCGTCTTTCCCCGGGCTGGGTCTCCCTCGTCAGCGACATGGTTGCTTGTAGAGAGAGGAGTCCGAGTGCTTAACAGCCACAGGTTTATCTTCCTCGTGGCGTGTAATAGTAGACCACAGGCGTATCTGCCTAGTAGCGCTAAGCTAACTATGGATAGCTTTAAGCTAACAAACGCTAGCTTTAGCGAGAGAGAAAAAGAGGCGCGAGCTGTTTTTTCGACAAGCTAGCGTAGCAACAAGTTGCCTAGAACTCACTTGTGTCGAAGTTCGGCTTTTTTTTCTCGAGAAGTATCCTTCTGTTTGCTTCGAGAGTGTGCCAGAGATCTCACGGTCCTAAAGAATTAATCTCTCGGCCGAGTTTGCGAGATATATTACCCTGCACACACTGGAATGTTAAAGTTCGTTCTCGCAGCTTAGCAGAAGAAAAGTTGAATGAGGGCTGACGTAGCCACGCAGGTATCTATACGGGATAGGCGTGGCTTCCTACGTCACCCTTAGAGCCCAGGACAGCGAAAATTCTAGAATTTTCTGTCCTGGGAGTACATAAAATAATGTTCTGCAGCTAGGTTTTGAAGGAAACCTACCCATAAACGAAAGGTATTTCGTGAAATTTCTATATAATACAACAGTTATTACGACGGCATCAAGGCCTGCCAAAATACATTTTGTTCGACTAAAATCTTATGACATTTAGTCGACTAAGACTAGACTAACACTAAAACATTCCAGGTGACTAAAATGTGACTGAAACAAAATGAAAACTATTCAAGAGACTATGACTAACACTAAAAAAATTGCTGCCAAAAACAACACTGGTGTGTGTGTGCGTGCGTGCGTGTAAATATGCAGGCACAACAAGCTCTCTCTTGTAGACCAAGTTAAACTGTTAAATACATAGTCAATATGTAGGCTATAAGAATTGTAGGACAGTGGGGCAAAAGCTCAAAATAGCCACAACCACAATGGTAAGGATGGGTTCTCTTTGCGAGCCAGCAAAATAATATTATTTCACTGATAGCAGGCCACTGCTGACCTTCGAAATAAGCAGCCAGGAGATCTTATTAAAACTAAAAGAACATAGTGCAAGGTCAGATTTTGTGTAATTATGGACATTGGTGGCCCTGACAGACATGTGATTTTGCACGGCTCACATCGTATGACTGAC
This sequence comes from Electrona antarctica, assembly GCF_951216825.1. Lineage (NCBI taxonomy): Eukaryota > Metazoa > Chordata > Actinopteri > Myctophiformes > Myctophidae > Electrona > Electrona antarctica. The sequence goes on along the minus strand of NC_136794.1, from coordinate 13,750,692 downwards.
AGACAATAGTTATTACTGACCAGGAGAATAATGTTTACTTCGGCATTCTCTTCAATCACTTGATGTCTGAACACCCTCCTTCTGTATGCAACTTGTAGTAAAGTGTAGGGTAAAAGACTATATAAAATAATGAGCCAAGGGTCAAATACACCTCTGAGCTCCAGTGATTACCTCTGTGACCCGACGTTAGGGCCAGTACATACCGAAAGCAACCTACTATTTGGCACTGACGTTGATGATGCACTTAAAAGTAGCTGAGTCTGCATGTTGACACACTGAGGCATCTGAATGAGACTTTTAGGGAGTGTGTGTGTGTGTGTGTGTGAGTGAGTGAGTGAGTGAGTGAGTGAGTGAGTGAGTGAGTGAGTGAGTGAGTGAGTGAGTGAGTGAGTGTGTGTGTGTGTGTGTGTGTGTGTGTGTGTGTGTGTGTGTGTGTGTGTGTGTGTGTGTGTGTGTGTGTGTGTGTGTGTGTGTGTGTGTGTGTGTGCAGAGATTAAAATAGGGTGCATTTTGCATCCCAAAACGCAGTTTATAGTTAAGGGATGCACTACTGTACTACTGTACTGTTTTTTATTATAGTTTATTTTGCTAGCTTTAGTTAGAATAATCATTTCTTCTTCTGTTTTCTACATGAATATAACCACATTATAACCATATAAAATGAAATGGGAGTTAAATGCTGCAATTTGTAATAATGGCAAAATATGACGTCGTTGAAGTGGGACTCATAAAATGTCCCTGGGACTCATCTAAAAGACCATCCCTGCATCCTGGGACTCATTACATTGAAAACCTATTTACATCACTGTGTGTGTGTGTGGGTGTGGGTGTGTGTGTGTGTGTGTGTGTGTGTGTGTGTGTGTGTGTGTGTGTGTGTGTGTGTGTGTGTGTGTGTGTGTGGACAGTGATGGTTGCGATGTTTTTGTGTGCGAGTTAGACATGGTGGAACCGTGGGAGTGGATCTATGGTGGTGACCTGTTCTTAAGCCTGTGATTTACACTTTTGCACGTGCACCGACAACAGCAGATCTACAAGCTCACACTGCATCGCACACATATATATATATATATATATATATATATATATATATATATATATATATATATATATAACAGAAACTTTATTCTTTCAACCACGCATTATTTGAACAAGTTCCTCTGAGGCCTCAACACATCAGTGCCAAGTTGATCTCTATTGGTCTACCTTGAAGATCATGATCAGACATGCAGGACTGACACATTTCAATGCATGCAGAACACTAGCTAGCAAGCTGACAAAGCTGCCTGGCTCATTTATGGAGATTATAGCGTATGCGTTAGTCGTGGATGTGGTGAAACACCATGACAAGGTGTGCTGGCAAACAGGTTATTAGTCCTGGGTACCTCTCTGTCCCTCTCTATGCCAGTACAATCCAAGAACATAAATTAGATACTGTAGGTGGCTCTGTCTCTAGTACCCATTCCACACAAAGAAAGAGCCAGAAGCTAGTTCACATAGCCAAATATTTATTTCTTCAACAACAACAGCAGTGCACCCTGGGGTCCGCACACCATGCTTCCAAGAGTAAGCAAACAAAGATTTACACAGCTGTTCAACATTATCTAAACGTTAAAACAATTATTGGTTGCTGTTATATGGTGAAAAGAACCAAACGCAGGAGCAGCAACCTCTAGAAGAGGAGTACTAATGCTTTAGAACCACCCAGAACTTTGCACTGTCCATAAGCTGGCCTGACTTCCCAGTAAGTTCTTCAAACAGATGCAGAGCGCACAAAATGAAAACCAAACACCAGTCCTTCTCACCTGATGCCATAAGCTGCCCACTTTTCTCAGGCACAGATACACGCATTGTGGGGTCGAATTTTAATTTGGCACTCAGATGTCCCAGATGTCAGTGTTTCTCCGATATGCACCTGCTAAAAAAAAGCTGCAAAAAGCTGAATTTCTATGTACATTACATTTTATGTACGTTATATTATTTTAAATGATGGAAGACGGCTCTGTATTAGTTACAACACTCTTTGATCTCAATGCGCTGTGATCACATTACTTAAGCATTCCTCTTGTTGGTTTTGGAAATAAATGTTTGAATATTGTGTTAATCTCCATTTACAACAGAAGTCCATGGGAGTGCTGTAGGGTAGGCCATACTCACTGTCCCTCAGGGTCTGTCTATTGGCCATATAAAACGGCGTATCGCTTAAAAATTCATATTCAGGTCAATTAACTTCACGCTTGCGGCTTGATCATCTCAGCATATTAAAACAAGTTACAACAAACACCTGGTAGAAGACAAGTCAACATTGAAGCAAATGCAAAACGCTCAATCAGAATTATCATTTGCCTAACACGAGACCCAAAAAAAAAGTCCTGCAACTTCACTCAATAGACTGCATCCCCAAAAAACAGATCTTCAAGCTATCTTCACGTCACAATGTAACAAGTTGATACCTTGTAGATTTGTTCTTTTTGTCAAGAAAACACCATTGTGCAATTAGTATAAATTAAGCTAAACCACTTAAACTCCAGCATCCGCATTCTGGGAAAACGTAATATACATTATTTATTATATTTAATGTAAAGTGAAAACAGAAAACTCCCTAGAGTCCTCCTGAAGGATTCCGCTCAACAACATATGGGGTTTAAGTGGTTAACGTTACATGAAACATATTAATTTGTTTGGTATGTGCAAGAAACATCTGTGACATAAACATGGAAGATCATCTTTCTTAATAATGATCTAGCATACAAAGATAGATAGCCCTGTATAGCCCATGAGTAAAGTTCTCTGGCTGGAGGCTGTCCAAAAGGCCACTGTGAACCTGTCAACCTCAAAGACACCAGGGGGCAGTATTATACGTGTCTTAAGTACCAGGTCTTATTACTTAACTTAAGACCTGGAGGCGTGGTCAATGCTGTTTGGCCACTCAGAATAGCCAAATGGCAAGATCACGCCTCCAGGTCTTAAGTTAAGTAATAAGACCTGGTACTTAAGACACGCATAATACTGCCCCAGATTTCTTATTATGAATAAAAAATAAAAAAATAAAGGTGAGCGCAATACAAATTTACCACCGCTGCTAGAACTTCAAAATATGGGAAAACACTGCATGTTTACACAAAACAATCCTCTATGAGCAGCACCAATGCATCACCCCAAGTAGCCTGCCTGGTTATGGCTCATCCCAAACTGTGGGAGACCTGCCCAACCACTGTGACCTAATGGCTGATGCACAAGCAACCACAAAGGCATAAATACAACTATTGCTGCCATATGTACAGTATATCTATATCCCACATAAAAGAGTATGCCAAGTCAAAGCAGAAATTATAACTGTATACGCGAGTCCTGCCTTGGGGCCAGTAACCTCAGATTTGCGTGATATTATGGAGGCAGAATGTCTCTGTGCCCCGATGTGTTTGAAGTGTAAGGAGGTGCCCTGCAGCTGTAATGTGGTACGTTAATCCTTTCTTTCACACAACCGTCCATGGGCCAGGTTCCCTTTACTCCCAATTCTTTGTCCTGTTTCAGTACAAACTCTCACATTGCCAGCTCATTTGTAACTCACGCAAACACACAAATGTCCTGAAGTGGCACCCACATCAAGTGTACCCAGATGGTACAATGAAAGCAAGAGCAGGAATCAGTGTGGGAGGGAAAGAGAAAGGGAGTGTGAAAGAGATTCAGCACACTACAATTTCAGTGCAACGTAACACCTGCAAGGCTCCAAGGTGCCTTATTGCCCGAACGATAGGGCTTGAGGAGGGGTGGGGAATCATGTGTGTTGCATTTAATGTGGGAAAGAACTGAGAAAATGATACCATTCAGAGAGAGCTCGGTGGGGCCTTTGTCTGCGACGGTCAGGTTCAGTCAAGTCCAAAAAAGTGGAAAGGGGGGGAGGATGGAGTGGAGGAGTGTAGAGTGGAGATGACATGCAGTGTTTGCTTTATCTCAGAGCCAAGGGAGGGACTGATCACTACAGTAGTTGAACAGGTGGCGCTCACGTACAGTAGCTGCTACTACATCACAGGTGGGACTTCAAATAAACCACACCACAATGCCTAATCGTTCCATGCATGTGTAACCATCTGAAAGAGTTGGTAGATCTTAGCAGGGTATCTGGGGAGTTGCATTATGAAAACAATAACAGGCATCAAGGCTTAACAGTCAAAGTCAAAGGGTTGAAAAGTTTAGTTTGAAAGCTGAATCCCACTTCGACTAATCTGCATTTCATCCTCTGCTGACAGTTGCAAGCATTTATTTGTGAAATACTGCTTACAATAGCCTGCTTATTGTGGCAGGGCTTGATCCTTTCTGGTCATTTGTTGATTTGAGATGGCATGGACAGAAAAGGTTGGCCTGAATGAGCTTTAACATTTATTTAATGTATCTAAAGACCGACGGGGCCTATTTAATCGTTGATTAACTTTATCTATGCACAAGAGGAAATGAGTGGCACATGTTTTAAATGTTTCTAACTGCCCGTCTAAAACATATACAGTAAAATCGTTTATTGATCCAGATTTTACATTTAGCAAAATACAGATAAATATAGATAGTGAAATATACTGTACAGTATGTGCAAATTCATTTCTATAGTCTCACCTGCATTGCTCTATGCCTGCTGCTATACTTGGCCAGAAGGCATGAGCTGATGATCTTTAATGTATGTGTTTAATAAAGGCCAAATACGCTTTGTTTATGACCAGAGTTTAAGTATGTGTTTTAAGTCCCTGTTTAAGTCCAAGGTAGAACTAAATCTCTCCACAATATGGGCTCCATTTTCATCACCGCTAAACCCCTTATCCCTAAACTTCTTTGCCTTTTTTTACTATTTTGAAAAACATTTTTGAATAGTTCAACTAGCCAATCTACATTGACATGTTGTGAGCTTGTAGACTGGCCATTTTAACTATTCAAAAATATTTCGCAAAATAGTAAAAAAAAAAAAGGCAAAGAAGTTTAGGGATAAGGGGTTTAGTGGTGACGAAAATGGAGCCCCATATGTGCAATACACTGTATGCAACTGCTTATACAGTACTGTACATGTTAATGCTTCAACTAGTGTAATGTATTAGCAGTGAGTAACCAGTCAATCAATCAATTATACACATCATCTCCACTCACAGAGACAAGTGTGGTTGATACACAGCTTGGCAGCCTATTATGCAACCTCAGGGAAGTCTAACAACTATAGGGCAACAATAAATCTAACAATTTAATATAATGAAATATATTTAATTATTGCTGCATTTGCTACTAACAACAAATAAAACACAGATGTTCACCACGGCCACTGAAACCAAGGCACTTGATGAACTTCATCCTCCATCAGAACATTGGATTCAAACTGGCAGCTAAATTACGACCAGGCTTACTTCCACTAGTGTGGGACAGTCATTTAGGTCAATGGTTCTGAAAGTACAAAATGCTTTGCACATTTAGAACACAAATCTTGAATGTTCTCTTATGGGGGTCGCTAGCACAAATTATTTTCAAATGTGGGGCTGTGGTCAAATACATTATGAAATTGGTGTCCTTTCCCTGGAAATTAGTCTTTAGTCTTTAGTTTAGTAGCTCACATAGGACTACAACCAAGCTCTTCTAGACAGAGTCACGGAAGAAGCAGGAGCTAGACATACTTTGTCGAATGTTTGACAATACGAGTATTACTTTGTGTTTCAACATGTCCGTGCTCTGGCTAGACCAACAACTTGGAACATCCTTACTAATCCGCCTGCAATCGAGAGTAGACTGCTGTGAAACTTGATTTTCAGATGTACGCTGACAGAACGCAGAATCAAGGAGTAAATTATCCATATTATTGCAGTCAAGGTCAAAACAAAAACGATAATGATGACAAAGACACTGCTACCCTGACGACAGCTCCTACTTGCATGAAGCACAGCATGAAGCACAGTCACGCTAGGCCTAAACATGAATAAACACATATGTTCCCATTTATCCTCCAAATGAACACACGTCACACACAAAAACACACCCACACACACACACAATCTTTGAGACAGCACATTTATTTATGGGTTAAAAGAGGGTTTGCGGGTAAATGTGCCAGTCTGAAAAATAAGGCCATGCTATTTCTGGCAATTGGAGACTGTTGAGCACTTAGATCATTATTTAAAACCAGCTGCAAAGCTCGCTGTGGGGATGTCAGGGGGGGCAGGAGGACTACAAAGTCAAGATTTACTGAGGCCTTGTAAAACTCTACAGGCAAATGGAGCACGCGACTTATCCCTGCATGTCTTGACTGGATTATATTCTAATATATACACACGTGACACGTCTAATAAAGTATTGGAAGCGCACGCGCACGCACGCGCGCTTCCCACAGACAGACTGAGATACGAACGCTGACAGAAAGACTTGAAGGGATGGCCATGGAGATACTGGGGATAAGATTACCATGGTATAGACTAGAGACCGGTACAGGTCAGCTGACCCAGCACTCCCCCACCCCTACTACACATCCAGCCTCCTCTCATACCTTCCCAAGTTCCCTCCCCCTCAGACCTATTAAGAGGACACTGACACTGCATCTCCAACCTGTCAAGACTGCGTCTAACTTTAGAGACTGATTCATGGTTCTGAGGGACCGGCCAGTAAGTAGATGACAGTAAATGCAGGGCTCACAAAGGACAATCCAGAGAGATCCTCCATGCCAAAGGCACAAGAATGGACGTTTATCTTGCATCCTCAGATTCCTCACATCATCTTCCTCCACCATTTGGTTGTGTTCCCAACTTCCTAGATGTCTTTACTACAGTCAGCCTGCACTGCGTATAGTGCATATAATAGGGATTCTCAAACTGTGGTGTCCAAGTTGTGTGACATTAATAGTTGGGGTAGCTGGTGTTATAATTATGAAAAGAAAATGCAAAACTAATACAATATTTATTTATTTTAGTTTTTTATTACCGTATATAAAATAAATAAATATAAGAAAATACTTTGTAAACTTATATGTTTTAAATGTAAATGTACCAAAATGACTTGACTTACGGCCAGCAGCCTAACTACCTGGAGTGTAGCTCGTCATTGATACAATTATGCAGAACTGGTTAAAATCAGGGAAACTGTCCGGCAGTGAGACAATCATGAAAGAGGAGTTGCAATTTAATTTAAAGTATTTTTTAAGGTGTCTGGCATTGGGGACGTAGAAGGGGGTGCACAGACTTAAACGTTTGGGAACTACAATCCTCTTCTGATGGACAGATAATGACTAACATAACACAGTCAGCAAGCAACTGTGCAACACAGCGGAAACTGCATACAGTTCTCCATCTCAATGACAACTTACTAAAGAATACAGAGTAAAAAAACAAACACAGCTATCTCCTACATTCATCGACTAGCATACATAATGGCTGAGCACCGTTGTGAATGATAAGAATGGTGAGTTTACCTAAGCTGGCACAAAGATAGCTTGTCAAGATTGACCATCACAAAAACAAAGTTGACAAGGATGGATGAGGACTAATATAAATGTTGAGTTTGTCACAACTCCTGCCCAGTGGCCATAATAACTTTAAATACTGGTATGTCGGTATTTGAGAGTGTAACAAAACACATGTCAATGACATAAATATGAATTACTGCAGCCTATTCTTGCCCTCAGGTTTCTGCAAACTAGGTTCCATCTGATAAGAGTTTGCAGTTAAGTTTCAGACAGTATTGTATTGGTGGCGTCTATAAAGACACTCTGAAGGCTGCAGGGTGTTACTGAGGTTTTGGCTGGCCACTACCTCATGTCACCACAATGCCTTTACAGCTCAGCCCAACAGCCAGCCAGCCAGGCCGTCAGATGTGAGCCACAACTGGGTGTGGAGTGTGGCCTGCTTCCTCTGTTGTGTGTCCTCACATTCAACCCTGACCAGGCCTGCATGGGTAGAGCTTGCACAGCTGCTAAAGGCATCAAAAGAGTCTAGCCTGGGAGATAGAAGGAAAAGGACTCTTCCACAAACATAACACCACAATAAAGTAAACACAAACCAATAATATAGGACTGTATATAGAACAAAATAACCGACTCAATATGGCTCAATGAAAGTCATTATCTTATGACCTAAATGGCCATATGCTATGTGACTAAACACAACATAAGGATGAAACATTTCACAGACATTTCAGAGGGGACAAACTAAAGTGTTGTTAGGCACAAGTATTATATCTGTGTTTTACAAATCACACCTGTGTGAAGTGAGGGGAAATCTTATCATCGTACATCATCATACATCATCTCATTCCGGCCAATCAGAATTTGCGTCCTCACCTTCGTCTTCAATGTTTGCGTTACGCAATGTGTGTGTTTACACGAACACTAAAATTGTCCATTCATTGTCAATGGCATTTCATGTTTGTGTAGGACAAATTGAACCACCCTGAAGTAGCTTTAGGAAGAGTCCAGGCATGCTCCTGTGTAACCAGATGTCTTTTGTTTGTAAACCAGGATCCAATCACCTTGCAGCAGTCTGTGCCTGACTTTTGGCCCACGGCCCCACTGACACAGAAATCTAATCAGACAGGCTGAGCTACAGAAGTCAATCGAAGGCCCTTCTGAGGAAGAACTGCCACAGCAGTTGTACAAAATCACATTGTTCAACGCTTATATCCCAACAACACATAAGACCATTCAGGAAACATCCATGTATCCATGGGTACATTTTCTACTAGCCTCAATCTCTCCAAAATCCTGGACATTTTCATCACAACTGGCAACCCACCTATCCATGTATCAGTGTGAGACGCAATATCAGTTTCAGATAGAAGGGATGTTAGCTTGCCTTTCTGCCAAAGTTAACATGACACACAGAAAAAGAAACTACAGCTCCTTTCAGGTTTTCTAGGGACAATCTATGCTGCCCTTCAAAGCCAAAGTGCAGTAACTACATTTGTGGACACACCGACTTATTTGTGTATCTCAACAGTCAAATTAACCTTTGTGATTTTGTGGGATAAACAATTACCTCAAGAACATACAATTACAATAATGTAATATCGATTATATACCGATATCTCATTTGGCTGACCAGTTGAAACACTTTTTTACTTTTTAATTGTTCGTATACTGCACTTTGGCTTTGTAGGGCAGTAGGGGTGACCTGCAATCCACCGGGAGAAAAGAGAACCACAGAGATGCTGTGCCTTTAAGCCATTTATCAGACTGAACGCCCAACCACCTCCAGCTCTTTTCCCAGACACACTGCAAGTGAGCTGCTCTCAGCGGAGCGTGACCAATCCAGGTGGTGCACAATTCCATTTACAAGACATTTTAACAGGGCACAGGGACACAGAGCACTGAGCAGGCCTTCCCATTAAAACACGTGGGTTTTGTTCTTTTGTTCTTTTGAGTCACGCAAACACTGGATTGATTTTACAACACCGTTTATACGAGACACTTTGTGACAATTAACTAACTGATTCAGGGAATTGAGAGGAGTACAGTCAGAGGAGGGAGGCGTTTCCCTTTGGAATCATTAGGAACTCATTATAGCTCCATGTTGAGCCAGCCATGCTGAGGTAAGAGGTGCCTTCAGAGAGTACTGGAGTGTTAACTTTTAATGACTGATTATGTATGATCAGCAGACAAAAATCGTTTCATCTGGCATTTCCAATGTTGCTGCTGACTAAACGAATGGCGGCTGGGTATTTCTACTGGGTATAGATAAATAGAGCCATGCATTGTGCTAAAGGGAGAGAGGACCAAAGCTGGCCCCACTCTGACAAAGCGCTCTCTGTGGGTTCAGAGGAACAGCCATTGGCTTGGGGATGAGCCAGTGGGCCTCCATCCAGCTGGTAGATCTCACCCCAGAACTCACAGAGGCCGGGAACCCAATGTTCTGGGAAGTGGAAACCCAACTGTTTAGTATGGCTGAGCAGATACGCAGAGCCAACCTGCCTGCTCGCATCAAGTCCCAGAGCTATGCGGAGCAGCAGACAGAATCAGGGACATCGAGATGGGAGAAATGTGGTAGACATGCATTTTTCATTAATAAAGCATGCAAAACTTGACTCGGTGTGAAAACATGGAGATCATAATTAATAAAGATAAAGGGGAATAATAGCAGTTTGGGAAGTTACTCCCACCAGAGTCTCTGGTTCTAGTGGTGCTGGATGTTGACTTTCACAAAGCATCTCTGTGCAAAATAACATCCTGAGCTAAGTCCAAGTTTCCTGCACAAAGATGATTGCAACTCTCAGGTCCTAGACGACCACCATATTACCAAAGCAGAAGACAATAAAATGCAAGCCGTAGCTTTAGAAACAGCCCACTCCAGCTGCTTTTCTAAGCCTCTTCATAGGAACTTGGCCAAAAGTCAAGCAGGTGAGCATTTCAGCTTACTCAGAAGACAAAAATTACTCATGGGAGTGCCTGAAAAACAAAGACACACCTAAGGCAGGTATGGCCGTCTATATGTAAACATGACAAACATCTTGTTTCAAACCAAAACATAAGTGGCACTGAAAGATTTGCAGCCAATTTATTATAGCATTTGAAAGGTGCATTTTAACCTTCATTCCCTCGACTGATCAGAGTGATTTGGTGAACCAATACAAGCATTTATTAAATAAAACCTTCATTGTGCTAAAAGCCTAGATGTGGACCAAGAATACCTCTTGCACGGTACCATTTAGTGTGGAAATAAATCAAAACAAGACAAGTGCTCCTTGTGTGTTACTACAGTTACAAATGGATACAAAAATGCAGAGGATTGTGCAAAGAGTGTACAAATAGGTCCCAATTGTATAATCTCAAGAGTTAAATTAACTCAAGAAGGTCTAGTGTTGTTCTCCTTACCTGAGCAAAGGATGCCCTTGTGTCGGGCACAGGAGAAGTCATCGCACTCGCAGAAGCTACCGTAGATCTTGCCGAACTCTGACTCGTAGCACAGGCATTGGTTGCAGCTGCACTCCCCTCGGCCACTGCAGACCTGCTTGCCCTCTGCCTCACGGCAGGCGCTCAGGTGGCGGCTGCCCGCCTCACCGTCCTGGCACTCACAGCGGGCCCCCAGGTATCCCGGCTCACAGCGACATGTTCCACAGTTGTAGGTACCTGTGTAGGTGGAGGTTTGGTAGATTAGATTAGAATACACAAGGACAGCAGGCCTACTTGATGCCATGCATTCACTTTGGTTTGAGCCCAGTTACCCATGGAGCTGCAAATGCTGCTGTTGGCCTGCGCTGTACGGCTGCAACCACAGTCACATTGGTAATCCACAGTCAACTCCAGGCGGTCTTTGAAGCCGACTGGCTTGATGGTGAAGCTCTGGTCGGTGCCAGGCGGAGGGCAGCTCCTGGCCTCCACTTTCACGTTGAAGGATACCTGGGGGGAAAGCGAGCCAACGGTGTGACAGTCAACAAATGGCCTACTCATGTTTCTGATAGTCTGACCAGAAATGGTACTGTATGACACCGAGTGAATTATAAGTGAAAGGGGATGATTAGAGTTGTTCCGATACTGGTATCGGATACTCGGGCCGATATCACCCTCAAGTACTCGTACTCGGTACTCAGAACTGGCCCCGATTTGACCCGAGTCATCCAAAAAACATCCAATTGACACTAGGCTGAACGAATGCAACGGGAGTCTGACCCAACACTGCAGCAAATGGCCAAAAACAGCCGATCTACAAGCATAAATGACAACTGACAAGTGTAGATCGGAGATCCATCTGCATCTATGAGGAAAAAAAGGGTTAAATAGGTGGTTCAACAAAAATAAAGTACTCGTATCGGTACTCAGTATCTGCGAATACTAAAAATGAAGTACTTGTACTCTTACTCGGTCTGAAAAAGAAATGGTATCGTGGCAACTCTAGGGATGATGACGATGATGATATTTATATGGTGAGAACAAAAAGTCAGGCAAAGATCTGTTTTGAAATAATAAGGCAAGGCAAGTTTAGACAACTGCAGTATCTGTACAGCCTCAGAAACAGAAAAGTAAAGTTGCAATAACTTGACTCAGCATTTACATTTACTTGGAACCTTACACCACTTCTATAAAGCCCTTGGCAGCTCGACTACAGATGTGTTGTGAACTGTGTGCGACCCTGTGTTTGTGTTTACATGTGTAGCCGTGACTCGTTGAAAAGGAAAGCTCACAGCGCACACGCACAGATGATGCGACTCCCGACTTTGTAGATGAATCACAGCCAATAGAGGAAGACGACACAGGCCCTACACCCATTTGATTGCTCCGAGGAAGGAAAGGCGAGGAGAAACCCAACCCCTGTGGTTTCTAGCCTGTCCCGACATAAACAAGTGTTTTCGTCCCTGCTCTTCACTAAGATACCACCACAGTCCTCCTCAAAACTGTCTGTCCCAACTATGGCGCGGGTGTTTTTCTTGGCTCTTGGGTATGCCCTCCCTACTGATAAAAACGATGCGGCTATAAATCTGAACTAATTCACACGTGTCAGCTTCACTCTGACACATCCTATAAAACCTTATTCCAAAGTGCCAAAGGCCAAAAAAAAGAACACAAGATATAAAACTTTATCTGCAACTAAAGCATTTAAGCTTTATGGACTTCCCCGCAGAATACAGAAAAATATAAAATATATCTATAAAAACAATATACATATCATTAGTATTACAGCAGATATTGCAGAGACCAAGGGGACAAAGTAAGAAGTCCAAGGGGCTGGTGGAGAGGAGAGGTGACACGCTGTGCTTTGAAGCTTCCAACAGTTCTAGATCCCAGAGAGCCGTAGAACCTCTTGCTTTAGACTCAGACCCAAACCAAACACCGGGCCCTCATAGCCACTGTCAGACCTGTTGATGTTGGCAACAACAAATGAGTTCATAGATCTGTTCTCTTCCATGGAGAGAGCATCCACTTGTTATTCTGTGAATGGAAGAGCTCACGATTTCTAAACTCGCCTACTGTGATTTCTGATCTCATATTCCCTTGTGCTGTCCTCTCAGTGACGGTGCAGCTGAGTCACAGGGGAGAGGGAAGCGGATGGTCGAGGTTACAACAAGCTCTTGCTGGGAGAGAAGCAGCGTGAAGAGTTGATACCAGTCTGCACTTCAAAAGGAAAACTGTGCTCAATAATCAACCATAATATTATTATGCAGTAAATTTATGGACAAAACTAGATAAAGTGGGGGCACAGGTCTCCACCAGGGCAGGTCAGGTTGTGGCCTCCTGGTGGCACTATAATAGGCCAATGTGAAAAGGGTGCCATTTCTTCTTACGCCTTGGATGGCAATTGGCTGATTTGAGGCATTTTGTTCCAAAAAATGTGTTTTGCAAAAATCCAGATGTTGGTGGCACTATAACAGGCCAATGTGAAAAGGGTGGGATATATTCCTCAGCCTAGTAGGAAAGTCTGTGAAAGATTTCATGTAAATTGCACGGACGGAGTGCAAAACATACTCTCCCCATGCCTTCGGCCTGGTGGAGACAATAAGCAGTATTGAATAGTAATTTCAACGATATTCAAATCAATTCAAATTGTCATAGTGTCTTAATGCCACTCACTTAGTGCACTGCACACTCCATCCAAAGGACTACCCTTGTTGGCAGCAACGGTCAAAAAGGCTTTACTCACATATATTCAGTTAAGTTGTTGCATGCTATTTTTAGGTTACCTACAGTAGTCCTAGATAACCGAGTAGTCCTGCTGGGTGCTATATCTCCTAGCCTCTAGTTTCTGGAAGGCAGCTGTCTGAAGACATGACATACAAAACCAGAGTTGTCTTCTTTTCCATCGATATTGGGATATTTTGTGTGACTGGCAGGAATATATGTTTAATTGAACATGAAAATGTGCACTTTTTATTTTATTTTACTCACAGTATTTTTACTGGCTTGTAACTAAATATTGTCATATTACAAAAGTAGTTTGAACTATGTACTATAAGTAGTATAACAAAGTATGTTTCTACTGAGGGATAGTTAGCTAATGCTATACTGTTATTAAACACCTTCCAGTGTGAAGTAATTGGCAGCTCATTGCATTCAAAGTAGCTTCCCCAACACTGAAAATAAGTACCAATTCTACCAAAACACACTCATTATTATGCGAGTATTCAGGCATTACAGCACAAAATATGTGTTGGGAGTTTCCTCTGACCAACATATATAGACAAACACAAGCCCTTTCAGGAGGACAGAGGAAGAAGACACTACGTAACGTGCGATTGAGGCAGCCAGAGGCCCCATCCTGTCCCTTCCGCATTCCTCCACTACATCGTGAGCAACTTAATGAACTAACAAGGGACACAATTTGATTCACGGGACATGTGAGTCACGAGCAAGCCACTACGCCCAATCAGGCGGCACGCCGTAGAGCAACGGAGGGCGCCCAAAACTAATGGTGAAGGGATGTGAGGGGAAACGTCAGGAACGGAGGAGAAGCAAGGGGGGGGGGGGGGGGGGGGGGTCGATGATACACCTCAGCTGAACTCTATGGAGGAAATTCCTGGTTACTGAGCTGGCAGGCTCAGGAAGCAATGTGATTGAGATGATATTCAGGCACTGATAGGTTGACATGCGAAATGGAGTAGGCTGGAAGTCAGAAGAAACACACAAATCACAAGCTTAAAGTAAACGCATGTATACCAGCATACAAGTGACTTCTACATAGAAATATAGAAGTGAAATGTTGGCATTCCGAATCCATACACGTATTTCCTGGTTCTTGAGGTGCATTCACATGACGCGATTATTTTTGGCTATGACTCTATTCAATATTAAGTGCATGATGTGATGGGAGGAACATGGTCCTGATATGTCAGAAGTTCAGTCTGGTGGGCGTTCGGGTGGTGCAATGCCCACCACCGCAGAGGTTGTGGGTTCGAATCAACCACGGTGCATGAGGCTTTGTTAACGTCTATATGAAAAAAATCACACCTGTGTGAAGTAAGTGGTGCAACTCCGTGTGGGCATCCCCGGGGGGTCCCCAGAACTTCCAGACCAACAGGAACGCGCCCAGGGTGCCGGCCCGGTTCCGGCGAGCCGCCCCACGTCCGAAACGGTTGAGAAATGACAGAGTTACAGTGTGGGGGTCCACCGGGGGTCCCCGGAAAATCCAGACCCCCAGGAACACGCCCAGGGGGGCGGGCCAGTTCCGGTGAGCCGCCCCGCGTCCGAAACGGTTGAGAAATGACAGAGTTACCGTGTGGGGGTCCCCAGGGGGTCCCTACTGTACTGTACTGTACTATCACTGTACTGTACTGTCACACCCGAAATCATCATATATACAGTTCATATGTGTGTCTGTTAGGCTGTGCAACAGTGACAGTGACGCTATTTTCATGCTCAGACCCAGCCAGCCAGCCAGGGACAGACCCAGGCAGCCATAGACACACAAAGCACCTTAATGAAGTGGTTGCACCACTTACAAATTGGCCTACGTTTGGAGGTAAGCCGGAAGGGTAATAATTTTCATTGCACGTATTCCTACACTGGGCGACACTTGTCAGCAGGCAGTGTTTGGCGGGAGGAGCAAGACAAAGGCTCTAAGTCCTCCTGGTGTGGAGAAGTAATGTCAACTCCTTAACTCAAAAATCATGGCACTGTGCCTTTAAGACTTGCGTCTTCCAAATGTCTCTCGAAATCAAATGAGAATCTCATGACCTGAGGATGGAGGCTGTCCAAATGGCTATCATTGTAACAGTGGAGAAATAATTCTGATGATGGCATTCTCATGACTGCCTGGCATTCATGTGTAAAACGAGAACACGAAAACAAAACCACAAGCTACAATCTAATTCAAAAGCTTCTCGTTTGTTTCGACAAAATTTCCCTGAAGAGATTACGTGGAGCGTTAGCATAGACCCAACAACATCCACATGCAAGGTTCTATTCAGTGGTCCTATGGCTCTGAGAGTATCGCAGTGAAAAGGATGCTGAATACACTTGGGCCCGCTTTTTCCTTGCTGGGCTCTTTTGTGTGTTTCAAGGCTGTGCAAACCCCCTTCTGCCCACTTTTGTCCGAGGTCATTGAGATGCAGTGTTAGGCTCGGTGGGGCACAGTGACTGACACCTGGGCTTTTGGCCACTTCCTCCATACGGAGCAGGAAGATTTGGCAAAGCAATAGCCTGCACCATAACCCTTGAATCCCCCCCCCCCCCCCCAACCACACTTCCCTAGATGAAAAAAAGAAGGGGCCCCTCCGCCACCAAAGCTCTGGAGATGGTCTCTCACCCCTTTATTTTGTATGCAACATCCACTGCCTACTCCCACGCCCTAGCCTCACATAACATTCTAGCAAATAAATGCATAAGCTGCGAAACAAGCACGGGAGCACTCAATACAAAGCTCCATTGAGACCCGTGTGGAATATAAAAAAGGGCCTGCAGAAGGATTTGGACCGTACAAAATTCGAACGTGATTAAGATGTGCAATGATTTAGCGACATCCGACCTTTCTTTGTTTTGTTCGGTCACTTCAGTGAGACAAAATGAGGAAAGGGTGTTCCAACGTGGTGAATGCTCCCATCATGTTGGACACGGGCCCGAGTAACAGCCGTGGAAAAAGACACTGGTCTTCTGCTATTCAATTTATCATTCCCCTTCCACGAAACAAACTCTGACTGAAGGCCTTCTTTGCATACCACTGCTCCTTATGTCCTCAGTCTCTACATCCCATTCATCCAAAGCACAAATTCCAAAATAGCTACTCCGCAGGAATGAAAAGCATAACTCATGCCCAGGTCCAGTGCCCCGGAGAAGCACGGTTAATCATTATGGGTTCAACTCCCACTGTTCTCCTGGCCCCTTCCTATGGTCCCCTGTGGTCCTGGCCTCTTCTACAACCTTCTCCCTGAAAATAACCAACGACTGCCTCCGCCATCCTCCATTCAATGATGCACAATCACATTCCCAGACAGAGACCGCGGCTGCAGCAGGACCTGCAGAGAGCAGAGGCAGCACCAATGAAATCCCAGAGATCCTTCTGGGGGGACAATGAGTGAAACTTGGCCAGCCTCCCTTAGATGTGTTCACTGTTGATTGATTCCAGCCGAGACGCACCGCAGCGAGAATGTTCCCTTTAGGAATGAGCAGCATCTGCCAATATAGCTGTGTGGTGGGGACAAAATGGTCATTCCTTCCTTCAGATAGGAAAGAGGCTTTATCTGCATTGAATATCAGCACGTGTTGTCCTGGGCCGTGGCTCAGCGGTCCAGGCACCTTGGCCGGTAGTCCGAGTCTGGCAGGGTGCCGCGGGTTCGACTCCCAATCCCGACGGCCTTTACTGCATGTCTCTCCCACCCCATCTCCCCCACCCAATTTCCTGTCCGCCTACTGTCTGTCCCTCTATAAAAAATATAAAATAAAGGCGAAAGCCGCAAAAAAACATAAAAAAAACAAAAATGAATATCAGCACGTGGCAAAGATAACCAAGAAGGCAGTTGTTTGAACCTAGACTAGAAAAAGTGCCCCTCGGGGCACAGGTCTCCACCAGGGCAGGTCAGGTTGTGGCCTCCTGGTGGTGCTATAATAGGCCAATGTGAAAAGGGTGCAATTTCTTCTTACACCTTGGATGGCAATTGGATGATTTGAGGCATTTTGTTCCAAAAATGTGTTTTGCAAAAATCCACATGTTGGTGGCGCTATAACAGGCCAATGTGAAAAGGGTGGCATATATTCCGCAGCCTAGTAGGAACGTTCGTGAAAGATTTGCCACCCAGGTAGAAGAGCGCATCACTGCATGCCTGGCTGACATCTCACAGTGGATGTCTTCCAACCACCTCAAGCTGAACCCAGACAAGACTGAGCTTCTGTTCTTCCCAGCTAAGTCCTGCCCTATGCGGGAGCTAACTATCTCCGTAGACAACGCCCTGGTAAAGTCTGTCCCGACAGCCAGGAACCTTGGTGTTGTCCTGGACAGTCAGCTCTCGTTCAAAACACACATCACAGCTGTTACTAGATCCTGTAGGTTTACACTCTACAACATACGACGAATTAGACCGTTCCTCACCCAGGAGTCAGCCCAGCTCCTAATCCAGACAACAGTCTTGTCAAAACTTGACTATTGCAACTCCCTCCTTACTGGCCTACCGGCATGTGCACTTAAGCCCCTCCAACTGATCCAAAATGCCGCAGCACGCTTGGTCTTCAACCAGCCAAAATTCTCACACGTCTCCCCCCTTCTCCGCTCGCTCCATTGGCTCCCGGTCGCTGCCCGCACAGAATACAAAACTCTGATGCTGGCATTCAAAGCAACCAAAGGCATGGCCCCCCCATATCTCACAAGTATGATCGTACCCTACAAACCCTCCCGCTCACTCAGATCAGCCAACGCAGGGAAGCTGGAGGTACCTTCACTAAAAACGCCGGGACAACGCTCCACACGTCCCAAACTCTTCTCCCTTCTGGCTCCAAAACTATGGAATGCACTTCCCATTGCAGTCAGAACTGCAGCCTCACTCCCAATCTTCCGCCGTAGTCTGAAAACCCACCTCTTCAGACTCCACCATGGCCCGTAGCACTTGCCCTAGCCTAGCCCCTTAGATAGCACATTATGTAGACTTAGATAGTATTTTAAACAGACTTATAGCTTGTTATGTAGACAGCTCTAGAATTGCACTTTATGTAGTCATAGCACTTTATAGTACACATGTATAATATATTATATAGTATAGTATGTATAGTTTACATAGATACTCCACTGTTACGTTCTTAGTTTACGCATGATTCATGATAACTACTTTTTATACATGTGATGTATGCCATGCTTTTTGTTTTTGCTTAATGTAAGTCGCTCTGGATTAAGAGCGTCTGCTAAATGCCTAAATTGTAAATTGTAAATTGTAATGGGTCATACATTTGAACTGAATGCCCAGAGGAGTTTGACAGAATATTACAGTGAAAAGGCGTCTGAGAGAGACTCACAGTATCTCCTATCTTCAGGTCAGAACACTTCCGGAGGCCCGGCAGTGGCTGTCCGTCCTGGCAGGTGGCCGTGAAGGACAGACTGATGTCCTCTGGGTGGTCCCACACGGTCAGCTCCACTTTGGAACGGATGTTCTGAGGAGAAAGGAGAGAGGATGTGAGAGTGAGAGAAGAGGAAGACACAGGCAATGTGTGATGGCAGAACAGTGGAGGCCGAGGTTAAAATAGCAGAAGCCTTTTGAATTGTTTTAACCACTTAAAAGGGATAGTTCAGATTTTTTTATGAAATATGTATGAAATACTTGCCATTAATATAGTGGTTGCAACTATATTCATTGATTTCCCGAGTCCCGTGGTGGGAGTTCTGCTCTGGTTTTGGTGAAATATTAAGTAGTTCCGGTCGTTTTGTGGGGGGCACAGGGTGCCACGCATTACATTTGTATTGTTGACCTATTTCTAAAATATTAGTGGAACTTTCGTTCATTGCTGACCCCTCTATCACATGGAACTATGTTTTTTGTGTCCATATCACTACGCCCAAAAAATTGTTCCATGTGATAGAGAGGTCAAAGTTGAACGAAAGTTGCGCTAATATTTTAGAAATAGGTCAACAATACAAATGACGTTAGTTTTGTGAATTAATTTACTTTTACTGTGTGGCCCCAGTGCCCCCCACAAAATGACCAGAACTACTTAATATTGACCAAAACCAGAGCAGAACTCCCACCACGGGACTCGGGCAATCAATTAATACAGTTGCAACCACTATATTAATGGCAAGTATTTCATACAGCTTAAGTTAAAAAAATCTTAGGGGTCTATTCTTGGTCCCCTCCTTTTTCCCTCTACAGCAAATATCTTGCCTATTTTCTCCAAATGTTCACCTATTATACAACAGGTTGTTTCGAGGAAGCAATCTGCTTCTAGCCGTTCCTTAAACCAGCGCAAAAGGAACACCTACTCAAAACAAAGATTTCAGCTGTGTTTTTCTCCCAGAGCGCAGCAGACTCGGTGGCTAGGCTAGCTAGTTTCTTTGGACATTTGTGGATGTAGTGACTACATCTTCAGAGCATCCCTATTTACACGCACCTAGACAGTGGGTGCAGAGCCAATAAGGCAAGTATGGAAGGAAGTAGGGCCCGCACACCATTCTTTTGGTAAAGAAACGACAACGTTTCGATCTTGATAGATCTATCAAGATCGAAACGTGCATTAATGACGATAAAGAACACCCTCTTGTGTAATATCGCTTAATTATGACATGCCTATAATACGGACGATAAGGTTCATGTGATTATTGTGCCAGTAGTTTGTGTTGTAACCATTGAATCACTCTAAACCGTATATCCTGTTTGTGCATCAGTCTTGGCAAAAGGGGGCCCCGGCGGTTAGCTCAACCGTCTGGGCACCTGGGCTGCTGAGACAGCCTGGCGACGTGCCGCGGGTTTGACTCCCGATCCCGACGGCCTTTGCCGCGTGTCTTTCCCCCCATCTTTCTCCCCATTTCCTGTCAGTCTACTTTCAACATATCAATAAAGGCAGAAAAAGCCAAAAAAAAATATCTTAAAAAAGTCTTGGCAAAAGGGGTTTATTAGTGGTTTCAACCCTTTGGATGTCAAATGTTTCAAATGCCCTGAAACTGTGGTGCACAGTAATATGGTACCACGCAACAATTTTTAATGAAACCACCACCATCTGCCTGGTCATGATGGTTACTCAAATCTGTTTGCAGGCAGTGTGGAAAAGAGCGAAACACAGGGAATGTGAGAGAATCATTTGCCTTGGTTAGGCAGATTTATACAGCCAAGTCTGGCTTGTCTAGTCTTAAGCCAAAGCCACAAAGGACAAGCACGGCTCGAAACCGTACGTGCATATGTGTATGAGATGCTACAGCTGTGCAGTGTGCCAGCTTGATTTGCATCTGTGAAGCATATGCAGACCTAACCGTGTGTTCATTCATGACGTGCACTCCTCTTAACAGCTACATGATTGCGACAGGCCTAAATCAAAACCATACCTGATGTCACAGATAAACATGTTTGCTTGTGCAGGTTCACTCTCTTCTCTGACCATCACTTAAATGCAATCAAAGCAAACGGACAGTATTATTCTGCTTTAACAACATTTATCAAGAAACAAAACAAAAAAGGTTATGCAACACAACCTCACAACACTTGGCAAAGTCAGTGTAGCTAACACATGTCAGTGTGGTGAATCTAATGTTGCACAGGGAATGTTAATGAGGTCCTGAGTCACAACACTTCATTCTAACTCAGTCTCACACATTGAATATTGCGAGTCTTTGTTTGATATGTTTCAGTTACAGAGTGAACAGTGTGTCCTGATTCTCCATGGCTAAAAACAAGTTGCCGTACTTACTAGCCAAGCCAAGGGATTTTTTTAAACACTCAAAATCCCACTAAGTTAGGAAAACATTTAGGGAAAGGCTTACGAAATGTAGAAAAGTTGTTTTGGGAAATTCTTTCCTTCTTCACTCAACAAACTTGTTCCAGAAAATGCAATTATATAAATGTCAGCCTCAGTGTAGAAGAAACTAGAACATACGGTTTAAAGTGATTGCCAGCAAGACAAAGTAATTAACAGCGGGCAGATGTTGAGACAAAGGAGAGAGGGGAGACAAATGAGCGATCATGATTTACATTTAAATCGATTTATTTTAATCGAGTCCATTGAAAAGAATTACAGTTTTCGTTTGGAGACTCAACTGGGCCCAGTGTTAAAAAGGCAAGGACGTTTAATATTAATATTTGCATTTCTACTGTTGTCCAAATGGACCTCAGAGTAGCACTGTTTTAAATCCTCTCTTCCCATAAATCCATTTCTACTGAGGAATAATAATAATTACACATCTAAACATGTATTTCCCAATTGTTCTTGCGTAAAACAGAGTTGTCAAAATAAATATTTGGCAAACTTATTCCAAATAAACATGTCTTTTGGATTAGATTATAATCATATGTTTACAATTCAGGAGGAATGTTAGCACCCCCAAAACAGAAGTGACCCTGCTGGAATACATTTCCTGTAAGACTATGAGCAGCAGGCGACTAAATTGAGACGATAAAACCAGTCCATGTCATGGTAATAAAATGTCATTAGCACAGTGTGATTTCCCCTGGTAGACTACCTCATCCTTAAAAGGATGGTTAAAATAGCAATTTCATCACCTGGGTCTTACATTTATTAACATAGTGTTTGTACTATAAATAGAAAGGTTTTTTGTAAATGTGAATATACAAATTTAACCAAATGGACTTGTTTCCTGGGATTCAAACCAGAGCAGAGCAGTAGGCTCAGCCAAGAGGCAATCCCTGTGGGACCAGGGGAGATATTGTACAGTTCGGGGCTCGGGCAGTATCACCTGTCAGCCAGGCCTAACTGAAACCAGAGTCTACAGTTCTCAATGGAAGAGTAGGAAACCCAACTCCAACCATTGCAAATGTGCTAGCTATATTGTATTGTAACATACTCTACTGTACAGATTGGTTAAAACGTTAAAATAAGTTCCAGAATGCAGCTTCAACATTGCTCAGTTCCGCTTCCAGTGCAGTCTTTCTGCTTTCTAGAATGGGCAAAGGCATGGCCTCCATGACCTCCTCACTACTTTGCAGACAAATGACAGTAGTTTTCCACTGTCACTGTTATGCCATGGCCCCAGCCCCACGGGAAAAAAACATCTTATTACAACACACAGACACGCCAAACCTTTTTCCTAGAAAGTGTTTAAATCTGCTTTTCTCTCCTGGATTTGGCTTTCTTTCTCTGTACTCCTTTTGAATTTCACCCTTCACTATTTATTGCGTGGGCATGCACACACACCTGAAGTGACAAAGACATTGGTATTGTTTGTGTTTACTTACATTGTAGGCATTGATGATGAGCTGAATTATATTCTTAGAATCCTGGTCCAAAATCTCTACAGTAGTACCAGGTATCAGCGCAGTAAAATTCTACATTTAGACAAAATATGATTAGTATGTTTGGAAATGTATGGAAGGTTTGATCAATAACAACAATATGTACAGAAAAGAAAAGAAAATACCTTATATATGACATATAGGCGCTTGGTAACTGCGAATATGAGATAAATGTTATTTTCTGCCAGTTTCTCCCCCAGGAGAGCCAGAGAGGGATAATCCTAAACACAAGGGAAAGAGAGCAAAAAAGAGAGAGCCAGACAGACAGACAGACAGACAGAAATTAGATACATGAACTTCCTCTCACAATAAAGATCATACCTTCCTGTCAGGAAATTAGTAAAAGGAAGTCATTGGTCTTTCAATTTCGATGCCGAGTTTAAATTAGACTCCCCAGACATGTCCTCTTTTAAGGGTAAACAAAAAAACAATATCCCCAAAAAAGTGAGGAGAATTGAATTGTCATCCAAAACCAGTAATTAACAATCTTTACGTTTCAGTATTTTTGTCAATATTTTTTATCAATAGTGTGTCCAACTGTCCACTACGTGTGGATTTTAATTAGAAACGGACCACGTTGTCCAGTAATAACCTACCGGTAATTCATTCATTTAGACTTAATTCTATGCATTATGGAAGTACAGCTCAATCTGCCGCTCTGGAGAACCTGCTCAGAAGCCACTGGAACTGTTAAGAGTTAAATGTACAGTTAGCTTCCAACATAACTAACAGTCCCTCCTTCTGCAAATCACTGACTGCACCTAGCTATCGCTGTAATAGGCAAACAAGACAAATTTGACTGTAAATCTGTAATGTTTTAAATTACCTCTGTTCATTTCATTTTAGGTCAGTCAAATTAGGTCAGCCTTTTCTGAAAACTAATTTGATTAGGTAGGTTAATTCTACCTAATCAAATTGGCCATGAATAAAGTTCCCAAATTAGTTATTTGGGCTTGGCTCAGAGCCAAGTAGAGCCTTGTAAACTCAGGATTCCTTAACTCCTGGCTGTCTGTTAAAGGGGAGTGGGAAGGTCAAGATATTGTGTTTAAGTAATCACACAAAGCAAAACCTGCCTAATTCCAAAGTCCACTCATATGCAGATTCATCCTTATTGAACAATGCTAGGGTGGCATAGCTGCTCCCAGCATAAAAATGTGCTTTGAAAAGAGCCACGGTTTCAGATTTCTCAACGTGTGTGTTGCAGGGTGTATTTGCTGCAAGAAAACCTGCTGTAATTTCTGTTAAAGGTGTAATTTGAAGAGTGAGTGCATAGCATAATATTCACATTCATTGTTACGTAAATTACATCACTTTTGGATCAATATTTCTGCTTTTTATCTCTGCCAAACAGCAGGATCAAAAAGACAAGATGAATCTTCTCCAGCCTCACCATCTTAGTCGAAGCACTGTACTCATTCTTGTCATCGAGGTGGCAATATCCGTCATGGGGCTGGACCAGGCCACCAAGCTTGCCATCCAAAGCAAGGTGAGGCACATCGTCTGTGGCGAACACCAGCAAGTGGAAGGCCTCTTTCCTCCAACCTATTCTGTCCTGATCAGGCAGAGGACACAATATATGCCATGATTATGATGACTCGGTAATTCTTTGTTAATTTAGAGTTGCTTTAGCATGCAGGAACACACACCAGTGACACCACATACTATACAGATGAAATATCACGTGGAAAGTCAGTTTATAAAAAGACCACACATCCAATAAGTAAGCCTTGCCGAGCCATGAGGCCCATAGGGCATGAGCCTATCTCCTGTTTCTTTAGCGTGAGGCAGCTTGATGTACAAGTACACCCCCTGGCCTGGACATGACGCTGCCTAGTATGTCACAGGGACTTACCCCAATCCAACCCTTGAAGTTGAGTGCCAAGCAAAGAGGCACTATGTCCTATTTTTTTAAACGTACATTTTCTCATTCCAATAAAGCTCCTTTGAATTGAATTGTGTTCTATTTTTCAGAGTCTTTGGTATGACCTGGCCAGGGATCGAACTCCGACCTCCCAGTCTCAAGAATGAGACTCATGTGTTTTTAGATAAGTGCCTGTGATGTCACAGGCACTGGTCTCACTTCCTTCCTGGACTACATGTTGTCTCAGAAATACAGCCCTCCACCTCTCCACAAGGAGGAGCAGTGCACCAATGCATTATGGTCATTATGGCGCAATTGAGCAATCCAGTCAAACACACAGACTACATAATTTTTCTCGACATAGGGTGCAAATTTCAAATTGTGCTACTGTTATCTACTACAAATACTATTATTCACCTGGTGCAACTCTTTCACTCATACTATTATTAAAAAGATGGCATTAACATTGAGTGACTGCGGTTTCTTCCAGCGGTGAAATGTCCCTTTAATAAAATGATAAACACAATACACTGAATAATCACTCCATAGTTCAGAGATACCCCATAACTTTTCACCATCTTGAGGACCAGCCAAACAGCAGCCAGAGTTTAACCCATCAGACCCGGCCAGGCCATAATCAACGTGAAACAGTGGGGGACAGTGGGGGCAGTGACAGTGACAGAGCATTAGAGAGTGCTGACTATTGGCATGGCACTAAACAAACCTAACCTTTCAGCCAGCAGCAGAGGCATAAAGGCAGACATTTGTCATGGGATCGGACATTGTGTGCCAACGTCATTGTACAATAGAAATGTGGGCTTTCCCGTTACACAGAAGCCTCTTTGATGAAGAACTATAGTCATGATTGTATTACTCAGCCTGGGCAGTTCAGTGTATGTTGTGCGAGAAGCTTTTAGTTTGATATCTAGACTAGGCCTGTCACTGAACCATGAACATTTCCTGTTGTTGAACATCTTGCAGGGACATTTGTTTTTTCCCTAAGGAAACAAATACCACTGATAGTTCTTTGACTGCTACATTTTTCTGTTATCAAAGCATACGTGGGAGCCAATTTCTGCAACAAATCTTGCAATTATGACAAATGTGACTAAAAGAAAAAATAGAATCCTGAGAAAATTGTGAGGGGGAACAAAAAACCTTTAGGTTTACTCAGTGGTGGAAATGGTCTTCCATAACATAGTCTTTCACAGTTACGTCCAAATAAATTATGGTTACAAATCATGTCGAGTATTTTCCTGAACTACAATTGAAATAAGAATAGGCAACTTCAATTAAGCCTTTGGACTGCCCCCAGCCCAGCCTCCTAACCAGCCAATGTTTGAAATGTGTCAGTGGCAGTAAATTACAAGGCACGACCTACTTGGAGGGAGTCTTTCTCTTCCTGTAGAAAACAATTAAACTTGGAGCGGAAAACAAGGATATGACTGGGCCTGCCAATGATGACTCGTCCTCATGTTTAACCAGCTGCACCAGACTCCACTCCACTTCCTATCTACCCCCCTGCAAGTTATTTTAATTAACAGAGCAAATAGGACAGCAGTTCATAATGGGTGCATCCCAGTAGTCTAACAGCAGCTTCCTCACCATCTAACCTACAAAGTAACATCCTCTGTATTCATTCATTCATTCAACTACTCATAGTTACAAATGGATAAATTATCACTTAAGAATGTTGTGTGCTGCTGTGCACATACTGTATGGTTGGGCTATTGTACTACAATCAAGAGACATTTTATTTAAACTGTGTGAGGTACGGTACCCCATGCATACTTAAGCCAGGAAGTTCTGTCACCTTTCGGAAACACAACCTGCCTGACTGACAGCTAACCTTACAAACGGCAGCCTGCAGGATGGCGTCGAATCCGCCCTCGGGTGCATCTCGGTTGCGAGATACCATCTGCTTCTGTACCTCCTTGTTGAAGCTGTCCACCTCATCAGTCAGCGAGAGGATGTGGCGAAAACCGAAGGAAGGGACACAGTTGGGGAAAAGCTTGTATCTGTGTTGAAAAACAGAAAATAGCCTTTACTTTGACAGTCATTAAGGCAGTAAACTATTTTTCTTTTATTCTTTTCACCTTGACCTTTTCCTGTAATGTTCTTTGTGCAAATTCAGATTTATTCTATTATCATTCTACAAACAAAACTGCACACTGTCATGATTTGCTCTACAATAGTGTTGTTGTTCAGTCAAGGACATTATTCAGATGCCTGAAGGTCCTTGACAACATTGCGCTATTAAACCTTTGTTGAGCAAGTGACGACAGTGTGCAGGTGTTTTGGATACTTTTTTCTGTAAGTGAATCAACTCCAACAACACACCTGTCACATTTTAAGTAGGCGCAACTAACTTTTGATTACCTATGTTAATTTAATGAAAACAATACGCATTGATAATAGATTCCATGTGATGCAAGCTTGTAGATCTGCCATTTTTGCCAAAAAATGCCTATTTTCACCTATTATGACATGCGCAGAATATGGACGGTACGCTAGATTTTATGTGGTTAAGAATCATCAGTATTTTTGGTTGGATTGGATTGATTACCATCCACAATGATTCCCATCTTAAGCCATTGCTTAAATGTAGGCCATTCCATTTGGCTGTTTGAGTAGGGTGTAGCAATGACAGAGGTGAGGAGGAGAGAGATGTGATTGTGAAGTCCACATGGCATCTGTGCCTTTAATGCTTCCCTGCAGTGTTGCAATGTCTGTGTGACACAAACACACAATCCAATAACCTAGTTAGGAAGTGATGCGCGAGGTTGGCCGGCACGTTAGTGTGTGGAGTAATCTCGCCTCCAGGGCAAATGTGGTATGCGGCTGCCTTTCAGCCTGCTCTCATCAACAACGCTTAGCATCAACGACACACACACATGGCGTGGGTGGGTGGACAGTAGACACTTTTGAGAGCTGCTCTTCACTGCATCATAGTCCGCATAACTACAAGCTACTGTAAAATCTCTCACTATGCATCTTTCACGAATGGCTAAAAATAGAACTTGGAATAAATTATTCATTTTCATACTCCAAACTGTCAAGAGAAAGAATGCGTGAGCAGCCCGCCAAGCAGTCTCAAGCTGATGCTTATTAACAGTGTATGACTGTATGTCCAACACGGTTATATGAACACAGGCCATCACGCAGAATTTAAATCAAAATAAAGCAATTCAAGTGACTGGGCCCTTTCCAAGCATGCTGCTAATGTCCTGTGGTGCTTCCTCACCCATTGCATGGATTCTGTTGGTACTTGGGTGCTGTGTAGGAGAAGGGGGACATGTTCTTATCCACAAAGGAGCCAAAGCCCAGCCTGAAGTTGCTGGTGAGTTTGCCCATTTCCTGAGCAAGCTTTGTGCCCAGGTTGCGGATGGTGTCCAGGTCGTCTTTCATGGAGAGGGAGAGGTCCATCAAGTAGTAGAGATCCACTGGATAGTCCTCCACCTGCCGTACTTGCACCTCAAACTCTGTCGGGTCTCCTAGATAGGTGGATAGAAGGGGATAAAAATGATTTCCAACACATTAACTTCAAGTTTATGGTCAAATGACAAGTTTACAGGTAAGGAGCGGGTGACATTATTTTCCAATACAAGCTCCCGAGTCCCAATGTTATGCAATTACGAAACAGTCATACAAATGGAGAAGGAAAACAGTTTGTGAATACATACATAACATGCATTCTCAAAATAAACAGTGTATATGTAAGTGCCATAAGTGACACACACACACACACACACACACACACACACACACACACACACACACACACACACACACACACACACACACACACACACACACACACACACACACAAGTTGTGAATAAGGCCATTCTAGATATTACGGAGTAGGCAGTTACAGATCCTACATAATGATGGTTAACCATGGCACTAGGCAACCATGTGAGGATGGGCAGTACTGTTACTTGATACCTGGCCGCAGGCTGAGGGAGATCTTCTGAGGCATAATCTGGATGACATCGTACTGGGTTGGCCCAGACCCTTTAGAGCTGAGGGGTGTATTCTTTAGTATGGAACTGGTGCTGCTGGGATACTCAATGAAATGTGCTTCGCAGCCTCTTTTCTGAAGGTTCTCACTAAGGTCACATCGTGAAGTCAGTGTCCGCACCCTCCCAAAATCCTGTAGGACAAAAACCCACAAATCTGTCAACACAACAGTAGTGATCATTCATTATCATAGAGTGAGTGGCAGAGAATGGCCAAAGGGCCAAGTTGATGTTGTTAATTTGTTCCAGTGTGGCATGCTGGCTACATGAATCTTTCATTTGGGACTGTAAAGCTATTTGAGGTTTGGCAGGACATTGTTATGGACACTGCACGCAGTAACCTCGCATGTCATTGTTGTTGAGTCTCTCTCGTTTTGAAAAGGGTTATGCCGAGTGCGTTCAAGTGTCATCCATCATGCTAGTTTGCAACAAGATGCACAATTTTAAACATTTTCACTTGGTACCTCGTTTGCGCACCAGGCGCAACTGGGGTGAATGAGAAGGCATTCTTCACAAGATGTAGCGCTGCCACTCGTACAGACGTTCAGACCTGAGCGCAGAAGACAAATCAAAGTACAAATGACAAAACCAAACAAAAGCCAAGGCAACAAGAATTATGTGACATATTGCTTCTGCAGCCATTCTACTCCACAGAGACAACTATGTGAAACCAATAGTTTAGTTTTGCTTTATCAATTCTATGTGTGGTTGCATTGTTTATGGAGTTTGGTACAGATATAGTATGTATTATAACTATGAGCTCAGACTAGCCTTAGATCAAGACTATTATACATCTACGGCTACGATAGTCTTGATCTAAAGCCCAAACCACACCAAAGGCTCGGGTTGGGACAAAACTGTTTAAGGTAAACCACACCAACCGTTTTGTCCCAACCCGACCCTTTGGTGTGGTTTGGGCTTAAGGCTAAAAATGGACCACTGTTGCCTGCTCATTGCTACAGCTAGACTGACAGTTTCAGCAAATTATTCTACAATATCTTGCTTAGCAAAACTAGCTCTGACGCTAAATAGACCAGATGTAATGGAAAAACATAGGCACATGGTTTTAATAATCGTACCTTGACCACTGTGTATAAATAGTTCCAGAAGCATGCAGCACAGAGTGATCCGCCACATCAACATCCCCGGAGTCCACATGTTGCCACTTGGCGTGTTGTTATTTTTAAAAATGTGTCTCAGGGTGAATTTGTCGCCGATACCCGTTCAGTAGTTCTTCAGTCGCCAGTCGGATCCCGTACAGATATAAAAGTGAACTGCACGTTGACCTTTTCAACTCTACTAAAGTGCTTTTCTGAAGATGAAGGCGCCATGCAAGCAAGCATTAATATCCATTCTTCTACAATATTCCGCAAGTGAATTAGACGACACAATCCATGAACTGCCTCCTTGAAACCAAGTCAACTGATTTATGCTCGCTGGGCGCCTCTGAAGTCTTCCACGTCCATGGGTCACCCATAGTTGGTTAGAACTCAAGTCATTTCTCCACTGCACAAATATCTGATCACGGCCTGATACGCTGAAAAGCCTCCTGAATAATGATGTAAAAAACAAACAGAAATCCACTCTAAACCCAGGCGTCTTGCTTTCACCCACAAAGTTTTGTTGTTCGTTCTCTCCGGTTCGTATCCCAGTTCGAGTCTCCGCCCACTCCTAGCTGGGGGGTGGTGGGGGGCAAAGGATCACCATTAACTCTTTAATTACTCCAGTAGTGCTGTCTTGACATTCATTCATCTCCCATTACACTTTACCAATAATTATAATGTACTTTAATCTTCTATACTGAAACAAAAATAAATCTCAGGACAAATTATTAATCAAGCTTAAGAGCAGAAAATCCATTAGACGTCGGCTTTAAGACTTTGAATGCTGCAGTAAAATATTTTGCTATCAAATAAAATAAATGCAATTTATAGTAATTCTGACTAGGCATTCTGATCACATGAACAGTGCTGAGATCTTGCATCATCTCGCTCTACAGTCCAATGGGACCCATCGCCACCTAGTGGAGAAATAGTCAACACTCGGCCATAAACCTCCTTCATGTAAGCTCCCTCAGTGTCTTGTTCTACTTATAGCAACACATCCTAGACCAGAGTTGACAATCCAATTAGGACTTGCTGACTAGTGACACATTTGTGCTGGTTCATACATACAGGACATCAATAAGCAAGTGCTGCTGAAACCACATTCAAGATTCAACTTAAAGTCAATTTATTCCTCACAAGGAAATGGAACACGGCATTGCTTGAAAGCCATTTACAATTTGCTGTCAACAAAACATTGGGGGTTTTTTCCTTCCAAAAAACATTTTGTTTTTATATTAAACAAAAAACTAATAAATCTGCAATGCAATTTTATGCAACAAGAATAAAATAATAATAAATTAAAATGCATCATTCTGATGCATGCATTGCATACAAATGACAGCCCGTATTTTTTTTTGACTCTTCAGCTTTTCCAATGTTTTTATATTAAACAAAAACAAATAAATCTGCAATGCGACTTTACGCAAGAAGTCTAACAAAAATAAAATAAAAATGCATCTTTCTGATGCATGTATAGAAATAACAGCCCGCATGAACAGAAGTCATCGAATTGTATTAAATTATGATAAACTCAAACAATATAACATCTGTATGGAAAGCTTGGATTATCCTCTTTCTCTCTGTCAAGTCTTGTCAATAAACTCAAACTGTCAGGATTTCTTTCAATGTATTCGAGTTTGGAAGCGCTCGTTGTAAATGTAGGAAATGGATTTAAAATCAGTGCTTCCAAACTTAAAAATCATGACCGCAGTTTGACAGAAAGTTGCTCATCACATGACAACAATGGCAATCTGATAACCCAAGCTATCTGCACAGCTGCAACGCGAGTTAATCGGCATTTATTACAATCAGGATGGTTTTGCAACTTAGATGCAGATAGCATCCAGCAGGTTGCCTATGGCTGCCACCTCATGGTGGTGTGGTGCGCGCCATCAATAATTCGGAAGCCATGTTCTCAATTTCCCTGAGAGGTAAACCACTGAGGACACCCTGATGTTTGACCCGTAGCTCCTTCAAAGCACCCACTATCGCCTGGCTCCCAACTCCTGGATGGCGCTCTTTCAGACGTGCCTTCAAGGTATCAAAGCTGCCCATGGTGCCATAGTGTTGGGGCACAAATGTGCATCTGGCTGTGGGCAAGACGCACACTACCTTCACCTTCGGGCTGGAACGCAGCAACTGATGGGGAATCATCTGGAGATAAGAGAGCAGATGAACAAAATTAGAGACTGCAACACTATAGTGACATTGACGCCCAATACTATTCATCTTACAAAGTGTACACATTATACAATGAAGCATAATTCAGGTTTTTAGGTTGAGGTCAGCTGAACTCATTTCATCAAAACGTAGGCAGTGGATTCGATTAGCAATGCCTGGAGAGCGCAAGCTGGTGATGCATTAAGAAGGGCACGGTTGTTGTGCTCTGTACAGACTAGTGCGTGTGAAACGCAATAAACTAGAGATGCACCATATAATCGGTAGCGTATCGATGGCCATTTCGGCCATAAAAATGCCCTATTGGTATAGAATCGGTCTCCCAATTAGTTTCACAGATATTGATGATGTGACCGTCAATGGCTTTGTACTTGCAGAGCAGCCAGTCTGTCTCCGTCTCGTGTCAGCTGTTAGTGGGGGGCTTACCATTTACTTTCACCAGCCAAACTTCAATGAAAAGTGTAAAAATTCAGCAATCAGTTCAATATAAATATAATATATAGGAATCGGTACCGCCCCTGGATATAATCTGATATCCGATATCGGTTATAATTTCAATATATTGCATCTCTACAATAAACACTATTCACTGTATTCTTGTATCAGTAGAGGATATGCAGCTGTTATTTTTGTAACTACAGAACAAAGTGTAGATCTGTTCTTTTTAGGAGGTTTGGATGGTGTAGTTACCTCGTCATGATGTAACTAGTCCAATTAGGGAGATCTATCGCTCTATTACGCAGTTGATTAAAAGATAATCCAAAATAGCTGTCCAGACCGCCTTCCTTCCTTCTACCACAGAAAAAGGCTACCGGTAAGTGATGTTACATATTATCAGAATCAGCTTTGTTTGTGTAGCCCCCAGCCAAGACCCAGCCCACTACAGCCCTGCCAATCGGTCTCAGTCCTACTGGCACAACAGGTTGCGCGTTGGTCTGGCGAGTGGGAGGCCCGGGTTCAATCCCAGCTTCTGCGTAATACATTTGCATTCGTTCTTGTGCTAAAAGAGTGACTTTGACAGTCTTGTGCTAAAAGAGTGACTTTGACAGTCATTTCACCATGCAATGGAAGACAATGAGAAGCTATATTTGAATGATTAATTTCTAATCAACTGTGCAACAGAGCGATATATCTCACCAATTGGACTGGTTACATCATGTCAAGATAAATACCCAAACTATACAAGGCCCACAACTCAAGTGGGTTCTGATTCAGATATGATTGCGAACCCTGAAGGAGAGGATAATCTAACCACCTTAACTGCAGCGTTACTGGAATCAGTCTTTGAAGTTTTAGGTTTCAGGGGAACCTCTGATGGCCCAGGACTGCTGCTGCTGCTGATCACATCAGCCTGGAAAAACAAACGTTTTAGATTAACGCTCCTGCTGTCCTCTGGTGGCCATTTAAAGCATGACCGTCAACATTCATTTGATACAGTCAAGTCAAAATCTGCAGATCAGATGCCATTTTGGAGTATCAAAATGTATGGAGATGACATAACAGGGTTCAGGCTTGCCTCTGTCACAGTACAGGGTAGGTTGGAAGCCTGGAGGAACAAGCCTCTCTCCTTCTCTTCCCCTGTAGGAAATG
Organism: Electrona antarctica; assembly: GCF_951216825.1. Classification (NCBI taxonomy): domain Eukaryota; kingdom Metazoa; phylum Chordata; class Actinopteri; order Myctophiformes; family Myctophidae; genus Electrona; species Electrona antarctica. The sequence continues at coordinate 13,717,130 of NC_136794.1, read as the reverse complement.
TAAAGGACCATTATGGTATTACGGTAGTACACGTCTATTCACATCTTGTACAATAAGCCATTTGTGCTTTTCCTTAGTTGTTACCATTGCACAAAGTTATTAAAACAAACTTAATTGAGTACCAAACAATTCATTTCTCTCCTAAATCCTTTCTCCAGGGACAATACTTTTCAAGTCAATCAGCACTTTAAAATATACAAAGATGTTCCCGACTTGCATTTTTTTAGCAATCCGCCAATCTGACGGACTTTCTCTGGTGACACACTCACAAAGGGGTTCCGTGAATTTATAGAATAAAATTGGGTTGAGATTATGCATCTCAATCTAGTTTCAAGTTGTTGTTTTTACATCCGGAAACTCCTTTCCAGGACAGGCCTCAGACGCGCCTCCTCAGGAGACCTTTAATTTGACGTTCGGAACCAGTTGCGACTGCATACCCTTGTGACCCCAGGCAGGGTTCAAAACCACAACCTTCAAGTAATCCCTGTAAATCCATTTTCGTACTGTACTGTTTTAGAAAATTCAAGCAACCCACAGTATGCTTTGGGAAATGGAATTTGGGAAATGGTGGGCAGTAATATCAATAATAAGTAATATCAACTAATCATGGCAGAAGAATTACATCCTTTTGACCAAACTATGTTTTTGCAGTTGCAATAGACGCAGGTGTCCCGAAGGTGGAATATTAATTTTCCATAGCTTAGCTTGATTGGCCCCGCAGTAGATTTAACCATAAACCCATCATAACTTCATGAATGTCTGGTTATATCTGCTGCTGTGCCAGTCGAGTGAAGCTATAGGAAGTAGAAACAGGTATGTCACCTTTGGGAAACCTGGGAATACAGTTAGCGCCAATATAGTGTTTACCATCTTTTTTCTCTTTGGTTGTCTCTGCAGAAACCCCTTTGCGTTCAACAGAATCTAGGTCCTCCTCAGCGTCGTACCATGCCTCACCTAGTGTTTATAAGGAAAGGACAAATTACAACATAGTAAACCAAACTCTACCAGTATCCTGACTGAGGATTGAGTGGGTGAGGGGGGAAGATCTTGTGGCATACATGTCTGTTCATCTCCTGGTCCACTGCTAGTTCCACTCTGCTTGGGAAGAGTTTCCACACTCCCTCCTGCTCTGCGGTCCAACTTGATCTGGGGAGCTGGGTCTTTCTTTTCCTGCACAAGGTATCAGCCATTGGCACCGTTCAAACTAATGCACTGTTCAAACTAATGCAACCTATAAGGTAAGGCTGGGCAATATGACTTCAAATCAATGGATGGATCTAATGATAGATTCAACCCATTATTTAAAATAAAATCTAGTGTTGCAAATTGCGGCTTGTCTTTAACCAACCATAGTGGCACTTGGTACAGACCAAAGATGGCTACAGTATGTCCTAGCTTATCCACATGAACCCTAGCATCCCTATTCTGGGTATTTCATTATGCCTAGCGTGGAGCACAGGATTTACTGCCCTGGTGTCGTACACACAGAAAGAAAAACACTCCCGATTCAGTCCCGAGTAAAATACTGTATTGTGAATGTGGCCTTAAGAGTGTACGTAGATTGTGCGACATACCTGAGAGCTTTTGAAGATCCCTACATGAACATTTCCTCCAACTACTTTACGGTCTTGCCTCTGTGGCTGCTGGGAGCTGTTATCATTCACATGGTAGGCCAACACACAACATAGTAAGTAGAGTAGACATTACAATATTCAGTCACTCAAAATGTCTGCTATTCCATGATGGAAACGATAGTTTTAGTTGAAACTAGTGCCAACATACCTCAATGTAGGAACACTTCCCACTGTATCACCAATGATCTAGACAACAATAACATAAGATTAGACAAGTACAACAACTTGCACAATTGTTTTGAATATTTGATACCACTGAGCCATTTGGCTGGGGCTGACCTGAGCAGGAACATAGCAGGACTCTGTACCAAGTGTGTAGGAGACAGACAAGGGTTTGAGCTGGTCCAGAGTTGCTCCTGCCTGGATCTTACATCTCATCTCATTGTAATCAGATTCTAGTGTCTGCAGGACACTCGCAAGTTTTGCAGGGAGACTCCCCGACCTGCAGAGCACAGCAAGTAATGGAAAAAAGATTAGAGCCAGTTCAAGTAGTACTGCATCCACATCTTAGCCAATGCTAGTCTATCACTAGCATCCACCCTCTCCCATTTTTTATCCGACATATTCACATCCATTGTATTTCTAATTAATTGACTAACCCTACAAGTATTTCTAACCTTATTCTCAGTAAAACAAAATAAAGAGGCCTGGGCCGTGGCTCAGCGGTCCAGGCACCTTGGCCGGTATTCCAAGTCTGGCAGTGTGCCGCGGGTTCGACTCGCGATCCCGACGGCCTTTACTGCATGTCACTCCCCCACTCTCTCCCCCATTTCCTGTCAGCCTACTGTCTGTCACTCAAAAATATAAAATAAAGGCAAAAGCTGCAAAAAAAAAACAATTAAATAAAAAATAAAGAATACAAGAACCGCTGCACCAAGCGGTCGGCGGAATGAAACGAGGGCCAGATGGATTATGGGCGACGGTACCTGATACCATCTGCATCCATGGATCTAATGATCTCTATTAAATCAACACTAGTTCTTTGGGAAGGAAAACACTAGCCTGGTTTAACCACTCCCCCTTGCATTGCATTCATGCAATTTCAAGGGGGAGTGGTTAAACCAGGCTAAGAAAACACCAGTTCTGTACAATTTAGTGCTGTGCTATATCCTACATTTTGTGAAAGGAATTAAGAACATCAACTAGGGTCCTAGAAATTTCATTTGCAGTGCAGCCAATGCAATGTTTCTTAATGATTTTTATCACCCGATACGAACGTATACTGCTGTATGTTTGGGGGCCTTTTGATGGTTTGAAAACATTTAAACCAACCAACCACCCAACACTCATGTGTGGTCTTTTCACTTCTGACCTCGATGGCTTGAGGAATAGACATGGAGTTGCCGGCCACTTTATCTGATTTTTTACTGAGAGAGCACACAGTAGTGGTTCACACCATCTCCCATAGTTCCCCTTCCCTGCTAAATAAGTGCCGAGTGCTCCAACCATCCTGTAGGACAGGGGTCGGCAATAGGCGGCCCGCGGGCCAAAATTGGCCCCCCAGAAATAATATCTGGCCCGTGAGATAATTTTGAGAATTTTTTTTTTTTTTTTTTTTTTTTAATATATATATATATATATTTTTTTTAAGTCAATATGGTGCTGACACGACGTTATGCTGCTTTCACACGGGCAGATGCAAAGCTACACTAGTACACCTAGTCACAGAACAGTGTCGTCGTTAAGCAGCAGGAGGATCCCACTGGCAGCACCTGTCCGTTTATCATTAGTGTTGGACGTTCGTGGTTGTGCTAATGATAAACGGACAGGTGCTGCCAGTGGGATCCTCCTGCTGCTTAACGACGACACTGTTCTGTGACTAGGTGTACTAGTGTAGCTTTGCATCTGCCCGTGTGAAAGCAGCATAACGTCGTGTCAGCACCATATTTTTCCAGCAAAAAAAAAAGAAAAAAGTTGATTTATATTGGTCAAATAGACCCGAATTAGACCCGAATTAGACCGAATTAGACCCGAATTAGACCCGAAATTTTTCGCGCACGCGCGCTTCGCGCGCATGCGCTCCTCCACGAGCGCACGCGCGCTGCGCGCGCGCACGCGCCAGACGGCCGGCCCGCGATGGATTGTCTGGGAATAATATTGGCCCAAGGACAATCTCAATTGCCGACCCCTGCTGTAGGAGTCTTTAGTGCAGTGACAAAGACAATACTTTGCTTTTAAAACACATTTTGTACCCAAGGCGTCTGTGGACGTCTTTGGTATTACCGCACGTGCAGTGCCCAAGACGTCTGTGGACGTCTTTGAAAAAATAATTATATATATATATATATATATATATATATATATATATATATATATATTACATGCTGTAAAAAGTTCCAGCATGTGTCTCCACAGTCAGCTGAATTTAAAAAAAAATAATGGATTTTCTAGGTGAAAGTGATTTTCACCCACTTTTGCGTGGGCGCACAAAGTGTTAATGCTTTCCACCAATCAACAATGCCAACTGTATATTTTGGAGGGCCTCACGTCGGAGACGGTTATTTAACCTAGGTCTCTGCAGTGGTGGGCAAGTTCTTCCCTCTAAACTAAGCACACAAAATGAAATGACATGAAATGAAATGACAATTTAACAAACTATGAAGATGAAATATGTGTGCCCGACAGTGAGGAAATGTGTAAGATTAGGGTACATTTTGACCTGTACTTATCCATGTCCTCTGGCCCCGGGTTGAACCAGTCTCTCTCAGCTGTATTATAGTAGCATCTCCAGCAGTGCTGCTGGCACATCCGATACTGCAGGGCCAGCAGGGACAGCTCTGCCTGCTTGGTACGGTCAGCACAGGCACAGCACCTCATGGCATCAGCATCCACTTTCATCAGTTCACCTGATCTGGAAGAGAAAATAACATTCAACCACTTAAACAATATATACTTTGTTTACTAGAGTCCACAAGGGGCCTATAGTTTTTTCCCCTTCTACATCAAATCTTCATTGAAACAAGACTATTTACAAGCTCACAATGTTGCAACCTGTAGTGTAGTGAGCTTGTAGAGCTGTATTTTTGTTGCCCAGTGTTCACCTTGATGACATGTGATAAGTTACTGAAGAGAAATAAGACTAAAAAACAGGCAGTGGTTTTTAGACTTTTTTCACCCAACACACCAATGGGCAAGTCAAGTCTCAATGCACACCTGGATTTGATTCCGAGTCTAGCAATGACACTTAACCCCCAACTAAAATCAATAATAATAAAATAAAATAAATTAATTAAATTGTTTTATAGTTATAGACAGTATATTGCAATAAAAATGTGTGGTTGTTACAACTGGCTTGTCTCACGGCACACTGTGCGGGAACCATTGATCCACTGTACAACAGAAGCTTTCATGAGTACCTTGTCATTTTGGCCTTCAGTTCCTTAAATTCGACTTCAACAGATTTGAGTCGGGTGAAGACCTGCGAGGTTAAATGTTAGTAGTTAAATGTTTGTAGTTGGTTATGGATATGACCACCAACAGCAATTTAATTTCTACAATCTTCTCTACTACCTCCATCAGATAGTCCAGATCTGACATGTAGACTGCGGTATTGACTGATTTGTCAGCAGTGTCTGGGCCCATGGTCTCGGTGGCAACTGACTGACACGATGCCATGTTGGATTCTGTCATGACTGAAATATCACAGGTAGCAGTGGGTGTCAAAGGGGAAGTGGACTTCTCCGCAGTGCTGCATTTGACTTCTGCAGACTTCTCAGGAGATGTTTTACCCATAAGAGCGTCAATGCTGACCATCACTTTAGGGCTGTCTTGAGCCGAGTTAACTCCACTGACACGGGGGTTCATTTTACACTCAAGAATGCTCTCATCTTCCTCCATAATGCTGTGGAAATGGTCCGTCTCACTCTCACACACAGAAGTAGCCTCCTCCCCACTGGTTGCATTTGCAGTGTCGTCCTCCCCTTTGTTTGTCCAGCTGGAATGAAAACATGAGGAGGCAAAGATCACAGAAAATAATAAGTTTGACTTTATCGCCTTGCATGGTCCCTAAGTAGGCCAGTGCCAACAAGATATGCATACAAGTTGTCAAAGTGAGTGCATAGGACAAATTGTACATTAATTTGAACAGACAAACTTACCTTAATGTACTGGTTTCACCATATTGACAGTAGCCACTCTGGGCTTGGGTCATGGTAGGCCTGTTCACCAACTCAAGCTTTGCTGTGTGACTTTCAAGTTCCACATCCAGAGAGAAGCTAGCCTGGGCAGATGGGTCCTTGTATGCATTCACAAAGCTACTGTCCTTCTGAGACGCTTCATCCCAGAGCTGGGACAGTAGCTGGACCTACCAATTAGCACAGTTCTATTTATATAATTTTCACCAAAATAGGAATGGTCTGTCAAACCTTCATTCATGTAGTACTACATAATTCCCTGCTTAAAGTTGGCATATACCTACCTTAGATGCATGCGCCTCCATGTCCGAGTGTCTTTGTTCCTTTACGAGATGACTGCTGTTGTAGACTGTCCAGAGGCTGTCCTGCGAGTTGATTGCAGCATCAGCGGGGTGCTGCCCTGGTCCAAGCTGATATCTTTGATATTTGCAGTAGGCTGTTGGGAAGCTGTCCTGTACGTATGCTGGGGCATCAGTGGGGTGCTGCTCTCGTCCCAGCTGACAACTTGCTCCTTCGCTGTCGTTGCCACCACAGTATTCCAGCCTTTTCAAGTTATCAGTCACAGTGTTGGGAAGCAGATCAGACTCTCGATCTGCAGGAGTTAGAGTTGTCACTTTGAAAATGAACAAAAATAATGCTGTGTTCAGTGGCGAAAACACATGCTGGTTTGCTTGCAAGCTAGTCTAGTCGCAAGCAAATCTTGACTTAAATTCTATCTACTTTCTGTCAAATTCTGTGCAGATGATAATTTCTTCAAAGTGTTGGAGTTTCAATAACACAACACGTCCTGCTGCATTATGTGCAATTTTGAAACAGGTGGTACGCAGCAGGACCATTCAGTGATTTCCAACAAGCGCTTCCAAACTTACACGCTTAGAAATATTATCACCTGAACAGAATTTATTGACAGAAAGTAGCTCATAACATGTCTATGGTGGAGTTTTATTAAACAAAAACAGTTTAACGACGTTGTTTAATATAATCAGATAGGACTTTTCTGTTTGGATCATTGGGCTGTCAAGGGTTGGTATTGCAACTCTAGATTCCAGATTAAAAAAAATAGAATCTAAGAGTTGCTTGCGGCTAGTGCTAGTCTATGTTTTCTTTAGCCAAATAAAATAGTGATCTTCAGAAATACTTGTTCTCATACTTCATATGAGAACAAAAATGCTTCACACCAACAATGTTGGTGTGAACCTCAGTATGTCTGCAGACGGACTTGAGGTGGTTCTGTTTGGCAACAGCATGAGTAATTTCCGTATATATATATATATATATATATATATATATAATAGGTAATTTGACTTCTGGGTCTTTGACTTGTCGCACCTTCAATTTAGAACAATCAGTGATGCAAATAGCCTGCATCATGCACATCCCTAAGCCCTAACCACACCAAAGGGTCGAGGCGGTTTTAGTTTTGTCCCACGTTGTCCCAAGTGACTCAATGCATGGAATTAAATTGGCCCAAACCACACCAAAGGGTCACCATGCAACTCCTTGCAACCGTTTGGACCCAAGGAGTTGCATGGCGACTTTTGGTGTGGTTAGGGCTTTAGACTCACTAAAATTGAGAAAGGACGCAATCATGTCACCCTCCGGGGGTCCTGGGATGCAATACTGTACTCAGTACTGTACTCTAACGTTGTTTAAGTAGGACTCATAAAGCCCTAACCACACCAGAAGGTCAAGGCGGTTTTAGCGTTGTCCCTGCGGTGTGATATGTCTTGTTGCATGTTGACCCACGTTGACCCTAGTGATTCAACGCATGGAATTCAATGGCCCAAACCACACCAAAGGGTTGAGATGGTTTTAGAGTTAACTCCTTGCAACCGTTTCGACCCAAGGAGTTACATGGTGACCCTTTGGTGTGGTTAGGGCTTAAAATGTCCCTGGGACCCATTACATTGAAAACCTATTTACATCACTGACAATATTAATGGAATACAGCACATCACCTGGTAAGCTTGTTGTCTCCTTTTGAATAGGTGTAGTACATTGTCTGCAATTCTCTCCTGGCCAGAGCTTCTCTCCACATGTCATACATGCATACACGTCATTCAATGTTGGTCTTCTGTACCAGAAAAAAAAAGTATAGTACAAGTAGCATACAGTTCACAACATATGAATACATTCATCATTAGTCATTAGAAACATTAGCTTAGCTTGGTACATACGTGTTGGATGAATTTGCTGCGTGGGAAGCATAGCCGTCTCCAGCATCAACTGCAGAAGCAAATGTTACTCAATTTTATCCTTTGCCCAACCTTAAGAGCTTCACAAATGTGAAATGTGAAAATGTGTTTAAGATAATGTGTTGGCTTGTCTTTGGTTCCCTATTTAACACACTCACAATTGACACAAGTGTATTCCCTGACCCTGACTTCTAAAGCAGGATGTCTTTGCAGAAATTGTTGGAGGCCTCCTTCATCTAAGTCAAGAGACAGGATATAACTTCAACTAAAGCACAACAAACACTTCTATTATAGAGACCATTTAGATCATGATTTTCTATACATGTCAATTAAGTCAACTTTTTAAGGAAGTGATGATGTGAAGAAATTGTATACTAGGTTTGTGACTTCAGTCTACAATGACTGTTTATTGATAACTGATTTGACAAAGTATGCCGTTTGTACAGCTGACTGCAAACAACCTTGTATGAGTTTCCTGTCACTTGCAGACAAAGAGAGATACCAGCAAAGCAGTTTTGGGTCCGTTGACTCAAGGTATTGCGACGTTTTAACCAAATTATACAAAGACCTGTAAAATAAGAGAATAATAACACCTGCTCCTTTTTTCATGGTAAATGCTGATTGTTATTCATCTAAAGTGGATATGACTACAGTTGTGTACATACCTGTCCAGAATGAATCTCCTGCTGCCTAAGTCTAGTGAGGACAAAGAACCCCAGTTACTAATTACTGCATTGACAAAACCTGTAGCAGTACAAAAAGAATAATCCATACACATTCCCCACATTTTGCTTGCAAGCAAAAAACACTTACAACCAACTTAATGATTTTACAGAAAATTGCTACTGTATCACAGGGGTAGACAGACTCTCAAGTGAGCTCATGCTTTCGTAAAACGAACCACAAGTTCTATAGGGACTTACTTTGTGTTTGAACTTGAATGTTCGTTCTTCCATTGTCATGATACAGAGGCTGCACAGCCATATTAAATGGTGCCATTTGTAGCCCAACCATGCCAGTAGAAGCATATGTGCTTGCATGTGCATGGTGACTGTAGTTGACCGGCGGCATATAGTAATTATATGGAACCGGACACGACCACATGTTCTTGACGATCCGAAATTGTTTCTATTTTAGCAGTAGCACTTCACATAGATCACTATGGGGCACTTAGACCAAAACTACTACTTTAAAGAATGCATAGAAAAGGATGGATTGTAAACTCACTATTTCGCCAAATAAAGAAAAATATAATATATAGCACTATATATACACACCGGATAATAAACAACTGTTAATATTTAGCCAAACGATTTGTATTGAAGTCTGCTCAGCTAAACTCCACGTGTGTTCAACTTCAACTGAGGGGGTGGGGGCTGATACCACTTCCTGGAGAATCACCTGTGGTTCTCAAAATGGGGTCCGGTGAGCGGGGACCCCGAATGGTCCTTGAGGAGGTTCCAGGGGGTCCCCAGACACAGCGAAATTACTTTTTCAAGGCAAAAACACAATTCAAAACCGAATAACGCCATGTTGTATTCTGTAACTTCAGTCTACTCCCTGGCCTGGGTGAAATTTGAAAGATTGACACTGACATGATGGAACTCTTAAGTTTTACAGTTCTATTAACCTCTGGGTTAGCATAAATAGCATTAATTTCTCACAGACACTGTAAGAATAGCATTGCTGCATGGAACACATTTAATTTATACTCACTCATTGACGTGTATAGGCTAAGTGTTGCTAGCCTAAACTACCTATCATTATTTTTAGCCGACTGGCGGCTGCACAATCGTATATCATCATTCATCAGTCACCGTCATTTAATTATTACCATTTACATTACCGCCTCTAAAACAATTGAAGTTAAGATCTCTAGTCTGCAGCTTAATTGTTGTCACATTCAGCAAAGTTTAATATCAATCTGACAAAACTGTTTGCAACAAGTGGTAAATAAATGCGGTCAGTGTCGAGGATCGTAGCTACTTTAATAGCCATTAATTTACCTCACTCAACTCAAAAAGTGACCCCGGCCGTGGCAGTGAATGAATGAATGAATGAATGTTTCATCGTAGGTCAGGTGGGTCAGGTCGATGTAGCGCACGCGCGCCGAAAACATATCGAGCTTGTAGTCGATCTGCATGAATTGATTGATTGAAGTATTTATTAACAGTTTGCAGAATTACAGTACATTTCAAGCACAACTCAATACAAAAACTGTCAACTGTGAGTGGACGACCAATAAAGCACTACGCGTGTTTACAAGAGGGTCCACCATGTTCAATTCATCATAGGAAGAATTCCGTTTGCATCCCGTTTGTTTGGTTTAGGCCAGAAGCTCTGGTTTAGGCTATTTAAAGTAGTATTCAAATGCATAATGATAATGTATAGGCCTATTGTCATAATGTTTAATGTTGGTGTCATATCTTTAGTTGGTTGCTTGGTTGCTTGCCTGCTTGGTACCTACAGTCTATGGTTGGGTAAATAATCTGAAGGCGTAGAAACACCATTCATCCACTGGAGGGCAGCAATGGTTTATTAGAAATGAAATGTAAAATATAATTCAGAATGACTTTCATGCAATTGACCACATCCAGAGCCATGTCTATATCTAAGGCTCTGACCACATCGTATGTACTGTAGTCTGAAGAAAAACGGCATCTTGATTCAGGCAATAGATTATTGAACTCTACAAAGAATGTTGTCTTCTCTTAATACTGTGTGGATTTGGCTCATTTGGCTGGGTCAGGTCAGGCCTCAAAGATCATCTGTACCACTAGTGTATCTGAATAATGTACACTTTAGAGAGTGTCTGCTAAAGAGCGTCTGCTAAATGCCTAAATTGTACATTGTACATGGCTGAACATTTCCATTCCTTCACAGTAGGGAATTGTCCTACAAAAGGCACTATTTGCACTTCATATGAACTCACACTATTTCCTTTGGTGTGACCTGTATTTCACACCAAAGTAAAATATGTAGCCTAGTGGGTTTTAACCCAGAAATCAAAAAGCGTCAGATCGCATACACTATGGGCACCTATGAGTGAGTATGAATTATTAATAGGCAAAGTGTTGCTTTAGCACAGCCTACAGCCAGGTGAGCTGTGTTGTTTAGTCTTGAATTCCCAAGACTCTTCACAGAGACTCAATGCATACAAGGACTTTAAATAAAGATCATCTATGAGTGATGACAGGAGAGTAGGAGACATCAAGAGAAATATACACGTATATTGTATGTATGTCTCTCTCACACGCACACGCACACACACACACACACACACACACACACACGAGAGAGGTATGTCAAATAATAAAGTTAAGCAATTATACATCTGTGAATTATACTGTGTGTGTGTGTGTGTGTGTGTGTGTGTGTGTGTGTGTGTGTGTGTGCATGCATGCATTGCATACACGTGTATACTTAATTTATTTACGTATAGTAAATCTATGCTTAGCATAGGCTATTTATATTCCTGTTCTAATTTTTGAGACACATTAAAGAGTTCGTTTCAGAGGAGGTCACTATTAGCTCCATGCTGGTGAATGTGACTATAAAAGTCATAAACAACCCAGAAAACCACTGAAGTAATGTTTATCGTTTTATTATTGATTCACATTTGCTCCATGCTGTTGTATGATTCTTAACAACACAGTAAAGTAAAGTCAAGACCCCCCATATTCAGATTAAGCATCTACTCCAAACCTATATAAAATAAATATTCAACTGATGTTCCTTTTCACATATCTTCACCTGTATTGTCAATGTCAAAGGTACCACTGCATTTGCAACATTTGGAGATCTAAACATTTAAATATTTGATGTTCTGTGTATGCTATCTGATATTTTCAATGAGGAAGAACATCTTAAGGCCTGCTCTAAATATACTGTACATTTATATGGACCTGAAATACCCATGCTTGTACATTCTTAAATGTCAAACAGAGGTTAAAGTGTAGGTTATGCTTTAAGGTTTAAAGTATGCCCTATGAACAAGTTAATGAATAGTTAAACTACTGCTGAAAGAAAATACATAAGATAAACTGATATAGGCCTACATACAGCTACACCTTTGATTCATTTGGTTGAACTTAAGTGTTTGTGGGTGACGGGGTAATTATAAACAAAGAAAAGCATTAGTTTTACAAAAAGGCATGTGACTGGGGGAGGTCAAGAACAGTGACCGGCAGACCATCAGCTGACTTACTGCATGGCGGGGGAGAATGACGAAACACGCTAAGACCGCCGTCAATGAAGCGTAAAGGACAGTTTATTGTACCCAGTACAGATGATCATAAACTCTGCAGATACACATTGTGAGGAGAGGAAACTGAAGCCTATACAAGTGACAGACAGAATCTGTGGTTGGACAAGATATTTCCTCACTGTGGCCTTTGCTGGAGCCCTATCATTTACAGTGCAAACTTCACAGCCGAGATAATAACATCCTTTCATCCATTCTACAGCAAAACACAGTGGCCTCTTAAAGAAACAGTCTGCAGTTACAGCCATCATAGGGACCCAGATTTTAGGTATGTTTGTTAGAGGCAAAACTATACAGCTTATACATTAAAATCAAACGGATGCAGCCTTATAGCAAAAATATATACTTTATATAAGTTTGACTTTTTCCCCCCATTAAGAAAAACAACAGAACTTTGAGAGGGGAAAATGCAGAGAACATCACAAATGTCTTCTTTGTCCAGAGAGAATAAAGCGATATGTTATTGGACAGTCTTTATTTGAGTAACACCATGCAAAGGAAAGCAGAAGTCTTATGTTGACAACCTGTGATTGGCAGAAAGGAGTCCAAGGACAAAGGTGTCACATTTCACCCTTCCTTTGTGCATGCAAAAAGTCCTGATGCTCCTGCCATCCTGGTGCATCAGAGGAACTAGTACACTGCCAAGGAAACATTAAGCACCCAGATAGAATTAAAAAAGTAACAATGCATGATCATACATAATAAATTCTGAGGCATGTATAAATCTTCCAAAGCTTCTGGGACAATGTGTTCTTGTGTATCCCTTTTGAACAGTGGAGGCAGTGGAGTGATGAATTGGTTGTAGACTTCAGGCAATAAAGAAGGTAAGAGCTAATGAACAGGGTGTGTGTGTGTGTGTGTGTGTGTGTGTGTGTGTGTGTGTGTGTGTGTGTGTGTGTGTGTGTGTGTGTGTGTGTGTGTGTGTGTGTGTGTGTGTGGCTCTCTATCTCAGGTGCAGTCAGGGAGGTGAAATGGATGCAATGGCTCAATCCCTCATGGGTCAGTTCAGCAGAGGGAGAATATACTATACTATTCTGGAATCTGGATCAAAGTCCCAGTGCAGTGGCTAGGAGGACTTACATCTCCAAGTTCTAAACCAAATTGTAGAAAAGCTGGCATACAAAAAAAAATCTTTACAGAAAGTAGCTCTGTGGGTTACAGTATATAGTTTTTTGCAAATTAAAAGCCCTTTCATAGACCTTTTAGTTCAGAGATGGTTTCAGGAAAATAATAGAACCCCAAAAAAGGCAACTATAGAATAGTGCTGCATTCAGATTATCTTATCAGAATTAAAACCTTTTCCCCCTCCGTTATTTGACTTGGTACGAAACATGGATTGTCACAAAAATCTGAACTGCAACTACTCTTGCAGTCTTGCACACAGGGAGTGTCCGTCAGGTCCTTCTCAAAGTTCATGTGGCCTCCAGCCTCGCTTCCTTTTGGTCTCCATAGTAACAGCAGCCCCCGCCTTACTTTGGGAGTCACTAAGGTGGGCAGAGCCACTGGAGTCCAATCTACCCTTATTCCTTTCACAACCCTCTCTCTCTCACACACACACTAGACGGTGCAGCAGAAAAGCTGGCAGTTGGATGCAGACGTTTGTCCTTGTTCATTCTTTATCTGGGGAGTTTGGAGTTTGAAACTGTATGTGGGCAGTCCGAAGAGGAGAAGGAACCATGAGAGGGGATGGGGCAGAGTATTTTCTTTCTTTTTTTGTCACAGGCTGCTCAGCAGTTCCAGCTCTGGGCTTTAGAGTGGGTTTCTCAAGACCGTACATGTACAAGACTGTACATGTGTGTACGTGTCAGCAATCCACTGTGCTTGTCAATAGTTATAGCCATCTGTGAAAGGCAGGCCTGCCACGCACTGCTCCGCGGCCTCAAGCAGGTAAGGAGTGGCGTCATCATAGTGGGTGAGGGGCATTGTGTCATCGTCCACCCCTGGCAGGCTGTCTGGGTCAACCTTCAGGTTGGGCCTTTGGTTGTCTGGAAAGGCCATGGAGAACAGAGCCTCGGGATCGCACACAAACTTGTACACATAGCGCTCACCAGCCACCTGAGGAGTGAAGTCATTGGGAGATGTTAACAAAGATTTTACTTTTACTACTGAATTTTCAAATGCATGCAACATCATTTTGTATGTTACACAAACTGTTCCAGGTTTTGTATTGCATTTCACATTATGTTAACTTAAGCCAAAACAGACAAAAAAAAAGGTCTTCTCCGATTCCAAGTTCTCGACCAAAGACAATTTAGGCATTTAGCAGACGCTCTTAATTCAGTAAGCAAGGCAAACACAAGCTAATACATTACAATGAAATACTGATGATCTTAGACTTTGTTTAATCGGTTGAAACCTGAGATGCCACGAGAGCACCCGGCCAATTAGAGACATTAATTCAGTAGAGTAGTAACTGCTGCCTGCATAGACTGACAGTGAAACCACAAGACCTTGCAGTTTTGGCCTCCAAGGTTGTATTCAAATGTGTCCATTTCTGCTTTTATAGCTCCATGCAGCATGTTGTTGCCAAGGATAAATGAGAGGATGTGGGAAGGGGTTGGGCATCGTAGAAGACAAGAAAAGGGTGAACCTGCCTTTACCTTCTGCATAATTCCCTTCTCGTAGTAATAACGCAGTGATCGGCTCAGCTTATCGTAGTTCATGGCCGGTCTGTTCTTCTGGATGCCCCAGCGACGAGCCACCTGAGACAATGAAGGACAATGCTTGGTCAGTAAGTAGTTTACGTGGCGCACAATGAAAATATGTCTGCCTTTTAAATTCCACAAATTCTCCCATAGAGCAGCAGTCCTAAATGATATTATGATTCATGTCTTGATTATGGTTAGAACTGGAAAGAATGACAGATTCTCTGCCAGAAGGACGAGAGTGGTACACTGTAGTAGTTACACCTGTGCTGTATAATGCTAAATTAACTCTGTGTGATAAAAGGGAGGATAAGAGTCCACAACATCAACATTTATAGTCTAAACCAGGTCTATCTACTAGAGAGTGTGTAGACTCACCTCTTCAGGCTCTATGAGTTTGAACTCCATGCCACGGCCAGTCCAGGCAATGAAGTGTCCATTGGCCGGGTCGTCCAGGAGGGTGACCAAGAACTGCCAGAGCTGTAAGGAGCCACGGCGCTGGTAAGGTGGGCCGTCACGGTACACTGAAGGCTCCTGCTTTACTTTGCCTACAGGATTGGAGAGAAAGAGAGGGAGGGGGTACCGAATAGCCAAGATGGATGGGGGAGATGGAGGAAAAAGTGAGAAACAGGGAGGAGAAAGAGACGAGTGTCAATGAGTGTTGCACTCCGTCACTGCCACAGTGCTGTGAGACATTCCTGGCAGTTGGTGGCTATGAAGTGGGCCAGCTGCTTGTCCTTCAACTACAATGCCACCACCAAACACAAAAGGCCTCTACTTTCTTACAGTGTGTACAAAGTTTAAACAATTACTGTAGGTTCTGATAAACTTCTCCTTACTCAAGTCACCCGTCTGTGGACAGTGAATTACATGGTAAACCACTTTTGATTAAGGTTGGATTCTTACCTTCCAGTCTCTCAGGGACCACGCAGGAGTCATCATAGTATAGTTGAGGTTCTCTGTCGAAGGAGAAGCCTGTCAATGAGAAGAGAAAATAGTTAAGGTGTGAGAAAGAGACCTCCCCTTTTGATGAGGCGGCCAGTGGCCTTGGTCCACCTGAGGATCCAAACTGCCCACAAAGCAATAAGGCTGGGCAGCTTTCCAAGAATTGAAAATTCTATTGTACTAAGCTCATGCAGGGCCAGGGCTGTGTGAAATGTACTGCATGTGCAGAACAGATTCACTTGCCCTTGAGATGTCATTTAAATGCTGCTGACCTGTAGCATTCAACTAGACAGGAGCCCTGTTTCCTAACCCATCACAATGCCGCAGCATTCAGCAGCTCAATAAGGCACATAGTTTGGATCACCAACACAAAGGACTATGATAAATGTCTGGAGGCTTTACCAAATCATTATGACTAAGTAATCAAGCACACATGCACGTAATTATATGAAGAGTGCACAATACATCACAGACATGCACAACTACTTACTTTCATGATTGTTTTGGAAGAAGCCTGCTCCTGCTCTCCCAAATGACGACTGACAGTTTGGCACTTCTGCAACACAAAGAACATGAGTATATGTTTAGATTACCCGCCCTCAATATCATATCACCGTTCAACCACATCACGAGGTCTCACACCTAACTTGGGTATATTTGGCCTGATTAAACTAAAGTTTGGGCAGTTGGATCTATGTTTATACTGGGGACATTTGGTCTGAGCTATATTGGTGACATGTAGTTGTTTGAGCTGCTGGCGCATATGGTGCTACGATGGAAACATGCAAGCTGCTCTGCCTCACCACTGTCCATCTCCATCTGTAGGCCCTTACACAACTGACGCACTATCTGACGCAATATCCGGGGCAAAACAAAAAAGCCTAGGCCACCCACTCGTGCACCCACACACGCATCTGGGAGTGGACTTAGTCCAGATTGGAGTGCTTTGCACAGCACGCAACATCAGTTGTATGTCCACCAAGCCTCTCAATAGGATTAGCACCGAGGTTGCTGTATTAAATCTCAATGACTATCAAGTTATGCCTGTCCCCCTAGGGGAGAGGTCAAGGCTCGCTTTCCGTTCGCTGTGTCACTGAAGCGCAGTCTGTCCCCTCCACGACTTCCCCATTATTCTATTTCCTGTCCTCTGATAAGAAAGCCAGGGATCCATTTTTGAGTGACTGCTTGCTTGACTTCTAGTGCCGCTTATCCTTAACCCATTTCAAAGTATTGGATTGTGGGAAACAATCTGTAGCTAAACATGAGAGCCGTTTCCATGCATGCGGCTGACACACACACACACACACACACACACACACACACACACACACACACACACACACACACACACACACACACACACACACACACACACACACACACACACACACACACACACACACACACACACACACACACACACACACACACACACACACACACACACACACACACACACACACACACACACACACACACACACACACACACACACACACACACACACACACACACACACACACACACACACACACACACACACACACACACACACACACACACACACACACACACACACACACACACACACACACACACACACACACACACAGCAATTTGTCACTCGTCATATGATTGTCCAGAACAAAAAAAATCGAGTCATCAGGGACAATGAAATGTGCTAAACTACTACACAAGTACCCTTACCCTCCATCCAGACAGAGAGACCCTAGCCCCAGGATTCTGTGACGTAGAAACGTAAAGGCTCTAAGAAGCTAAGAGGATTTGTTATTACATCACTAGCCTGCCTGTCTGTTATATACTACGATTTAAGGCTATGAGCACATGAACGTGTGGACAGAAGAGAAAAAGAGATAGGCTGCAGCAACAGAGCTCCATGAAAGGAAGGTGGTGATGCAGCGGAGAGACAACAGCTGGGATGTTGGGTCGTCAAGATCTAAAAGCATCAGATGCCATCTCATGAAGCTTATTCCATATTAAACCTTTTTCTGTTCCGATTGCATAAGACAACTTTTCGCAGTTGTTGTTTAGCCTCTTCTCTATTAAATGTTAACAGTGTCCAGAACTTCCAAATTCAAGTCAAACTGCTCTACTGCAGTTCACTGTAAGCCCTCTGTGGCCAGTGGCCCAGATCTATTCCAGGTAAGCCCATTGAAGTTATCTGCTCTGAACCTGGCTAGGTGACCCACTTACTTTTTGCCCTAGGAGACTTAAGCTACGCTAAGACCCACTTTTTCCCTTTACTTGTGTGACTAGGGAGGAATGATGCAGATGTGGAGATAGAGACAGACAGACCGAAGGAGAGAGAAAGTGCATAATGCGCCTGCCTGGGACCCTGCAGTACGCTAAAACTCACAGCCATGTGTCATTGCCCAGAACAAACAGGGCCGGGCACATTCCTCACCCTCTGGCCATTTTATTCTCACGCAGCCCTGGATACTAGCTCTCATAGTCCACTTTGTCTGCTCCCAGACTATCTAAAACAACACAGAGTGAGTGAGAGGCAATGCACTGATTCTGTCAAAAGGGCAACAACCCATGAACCTCTGCTTTAGCTCAGTCTAACTAGTATTCCCCCACTTAACCACTCACCAGAATCAAAGCAGTAGTCCCGCGGCTCTTGTTTGATGGCCATGGGGTGGAAGGCTGCTGGAGGCGGCCCAGCATGTCGCCCGGGCGGGCCCATGGTGGGCATGCCTTGCTCTGCATATCGTGGGTCCAGCATCTCTTGTTTGAAGCCCTGCGGAGACACAGCAACCAAGGGCTCCGACATCTGCCGGTGGTACGGTGGCCGACCATTACTGCTGGGGTGCTGGGGTATAAACTGGGAGCGTCCTTGGCTCTCTGCGGTGGGGAAAGGTAGACATGGCTCGGACATTTGCCGCTGGAACCTAAACGTTAGGAGATTGGGGGGGATAGAGAAGGTGATGTAGATTAGACAACATAAGAGGAGAATACACACACTGTAACTGAGAATGTATAGAACCCCTGAAGTCTGTCTGAACCAACAAAAGGGCATTGAACAATGTATAGAGCATCTGAACCTCTCTAGCCTGCCCGAACCAACCAAAGGGCATTGGAGAATATACAGATAATATAGCTTCTGAACCAGTCAGAGGACAGAACAGGCACACTGCACAGACATCAAGACCATGTGTCGGACGACTATAAAAAGAGAATCTCCATTCTAAGGAGATGGCTCCTAGGGTGTGAATGGCTGCCATTGGCCTTTGGTGCCTGTGCATGGTAGTGAAGTTCCCAGTAAACTGGCGCGCACATGTAAGAGATGGCTACAGATTAGGCAGTAGTAGAGGGTTGCAGTGTGCATGTCAGGGGGAAGAGAATGTGCCTTGGCTGATTGAACACATTTTCATAAGATCAGATACTAAACTGCATCCAAAAGAGAAGCCTTCATCATGCTAGCAAACAGCACCAACAGCTCCATTACTCTTTAGTGGTCTGTAACAGCCTGTCAACAGATGCTCATCTCCCCTTGAAGTCAGCAGTAGTTAAAGGTCATCAGGCTGACATAGACCCGCCAAGTCACTAAGGTGGACAGTGGTCCCCATAATGGAAACATGATGACGATATGATGTTAAATGCTCTAAATATACGCCTGTATATTTAGAGCATTTAAATATTCGGGGTCATTAGCTTATATGTTGGTAAACATGCTGGCTATTATGCTGGCAGATATAAAAATCATGGTTATTTTGCAAATATTATAATTGCAATGTTCTACCGTGGAGAGATGTAAATTATGACCGTTACCTGTGCTCAGGGCTGAAGTTGCTGGCATCTTGGCCAAGTGGTGTGCAGGGCACAGCAAACTGTGGGCTCTGGCTGTGGAGTGCGAGCGGTCGCTGGCTGTGATGTTGTGCGTGCAGCGGACGTGGCCCCGGATTCTGATTGGTTACAGGAGGGTGAGGGGTCTGCTCGCTGAGAGGGTGTGTCCCTGCCGTGCCAGTGGGGCCACAAGGAGACACAGGCGTAGAGGGTGGAGTCAATGGTTTGAACCCAGGAATGGGCTTCTTGTCATAGGCACTGTGAGGGAGGAAATGAGAAACAAGTCAACATGAGGAAGCATCATTAAAGAGAATGGAGTGATACAATATGATAATTGAAGGCTAGCTTTAGCTTATGTGACAAACTGTAGGGCTACAGTATAGGCAGTATATGGAATAAGCAAAAGCAAAAAACTAGCATCATAATAAGGTCCAGCTCACCTGTAGCTGTAAAGGCACTTCTCTCCGTATGGCATGGGACTCCTGTCCTGGCGACAAGGAGAAAGCTCCTTGGAGGGAGTCAGCTCTCGTTTGATCTTCGCTGCTGGTGGGCCATGAAACATCACTGGAGCAGAGAGACAACACAGGGGATCACATTAGATATACTGCAGATATCCTCTAACTGAAGGCATAAACAGAAAACTCAATGCTTATCTTAAGCGCATTTTGCTCTGGTGGATGGATAAATGGGTGTGTGGAGAGTGTCCTTGTATCCTCCCTACTGACAGAGCCACTTAGTATCTATTTATCATGGATTGTAATGATGGTTGACAGCAGGGTCTGGAAATCCCCATCTATCCTCCATTGCTAGCTAGGTACCATGATACTAACTGCACTATGCACATGCACGCCATCACAGCTCTCTCTTCTCTGATTCCCATTATGTGGAGACCAGTCAATACCCATGAATCAGTGTGGCCGTAATTCAATGATTGTGAATGATTTTCCTCCCTAGTGCTGTAACCATTAGACACTGGCTGGAGCTCTCCGAGTATCGGCTGCAGTTTCCGGGGCGCCACATAATGGCCAGGCAGAAACTGGATCCCTGGGCACAGAGGAGCGGGAGCCAAATAAATCACCCTGGGTGCTGATGGACCTCGGGAGAGCTAACAATGGGCACGTGAGCTCCCCTCTGTGTGCTGTGAAACCCTCTGGCCAGGGCAAAACTCCTCACAGAAAGGGGGTACATGGAGAGGAGATTAGGCATCTTTTCCTTCTCTGGCCTGCCAGACAGGGTGTTCAGTTCATGGCATACTTGCTACTTTACCCTGGAATCAGCTTGGCTGACACCGACAGACAGGCATGCATTTCACAGGTACGGCAGTGATATTCATTCCATACATACATAAATTATAGAACCACTCGCGCATTAACTAACTGAGGAAACAGGCAATGATAATGGACTAGGAGGTACACACTGTAAGAAAGGGGACAGGCTGCCATGTGATGCCCCGATGACTGCAGTGGCTATACGGAACAGTGCTATGAGCTGAGCATGGTGAATAGGCAGCTTGTGAGAAGGCTGGCCCCTTGCCTGGCCACAGGAGTCTCTGCCAATCACACACAAACTCCTGAAAATCATAGTGCAGACACTTTATTGTGAACTGACAAAGCAGTCCCACAACCTTCTATAGGCCTCACAGTACAAACTGAGATGTCAGAGTATTAACCTCAATAATATATTGCAGCAAAACTGGCATGTCAGAGTATTAACCTCAATAATATATTGCAGCACGGCTATGTTGGTGGTCAAATTTTAGCCCACTGCACCACCAGGACTAAACAGCAGCCCTGACAAAGACAGGCAGGCACCACACCCTGTCTCTGCCTCCTCCGCATCAGACAAAAACATAAACAAACTCAGAGAATGAGAGAGGAGGGGGAGAAGATCGTAAAATGCTCCATTGAACATAATTCAAATATTTCCCTTGGCTGCTGCCTAAAGGCTACATGCAGGGACAAACGGGCAGTGGTTTGGGGCAGTGTGCTTGCACTGGGGAGTGGGGTTCTGAGAGAGTTTGGGGAATGTGGGCTTGGGTTTGAAATTGGGTAGTAGGCAGCCAACATGTATACGCAATCTCTGGAGTGGCCCCACCCTCTGGAATCTAGCCTGCCTCCAGCTGCAGGGTCTGAGTGCAGGAAAGTGTGAAATCAGATTAGGGGCTTGGCTCATGTGATGCCCCATGCCAATCGGCTGATTAAACTCAAAATGGAAGAGGAGGGTTGGGATGGGTTTTAGTTGAAGGAAAGAGAGATGTTTTGAAGGTGAGAAGTGGTGTTAGGCTTTGGTGATAATGAAAGTGTAATTAATAAACAGAGAGGTCTTTTGAAAGAGACTCGACAAGACACATTGTGGTGTAAAATGTTGAAGTAGAAATTCCCTAATGCCGATTGCCGAAGAAGATCCTCAACATCTTAATCATTAATAGGCTTGGGGCAAGGATCCCATTTATAGAGTTTGTTGAGTAAATACACACACGCATGCGCACACACACTCTCTTAGGATATGAAAAAAGTCAGGTACTCACAGCTATCAGACTGGAAATCTGGGACAAACTGTTCGTCATCAGGCACCTGGGCTGTTGGCGATACAGGAGAATGTCACACATGGGGAAGAACCATTAACAGACACACTGCTGGTCCACTGTGCCTATCAATCTAATTATGAAATTTTAAACAGAAAACAGCATGTTGTCCAGTCGCTTTGCAAGCAGCTGGCAAAAAGAACCTCAATAGAAAACAAAATTGTGAAGGGGGATTTGTAATCTCCCAGATTTTTGAGGGGCCCCCCTTTTTAAACACAGTGCAACTGTTCTAATTCAGCTGGGGGCTTATCACATAAATTCGGTTGTCATATTACATGATCATGATAAGATCAGTTAAAGTTAGCTAATAATGTTTTGTCATTATTACTTCATATAGAGCGCCCCTCACTTCACACGGGTGTGATTTTTATTTTATATATCTCTTCCAAACTTCCTGTAGAAATAATGAACCATTTGCTTCTGCATCAAAACAGTGTGACAAGGGGGATCAATAACTTAAACAAAAACGAAGAAGTAAAATGGGCACTAGTGCATGGGGGAATAAAAGAAAAGAAAAACGTTTCATATTTACAGGACTTTGTACTACTTGCCCCATTGATTGCACAGAAAACATGGATGAATATTTCACATTCTCATCAGGTTACTTGTTAACCTGAGCACTTGCCGAACTTCATCTAAATCCTAAAAAATGTCTCAGTTAATCTTCAATCTCACAACTTCATTCAGAAACAGGGGGTTAACAATTAAGAGGTTCTTCCAAATATTAAATTTCCTTAACATCACATCCAGACTATTTGTTTTGAGGTGACTTTTTAGCATCCTGCACAACCATATTCCAAATGAAACTGTGTTTTTGCTGAGAACAAAAGAAATCCAGGGCTCAAAACGGAATCTCTAACAGATTGAATCTAACCGGGAGAAACTATATCTGAGCCATGCCTTGGGGCAGAGCAACAGAAAACAACAGCGGAAATTAAAAGAATAAATGTATTAGAAACCTACCTTCTGCAATCCAGATTTCTTGCAGACGACTGAGGTCTTGAAAGAGTTCTGACAAGACAAAGACAAAATAAACATTTTTAACATAACTTACACTATACAATTACAACTATACACTTATGCTATACAATCGTAATTACATCATTACGTTATAAAGCTGTGTTATGTTTACTATAACAATACTGGGAATGAGCCATTA